>NC_138550.1:80462033-81062033 GCF_964273705.1 Natrix helvetica | reverse complement strand
ATATGTGAATAATGTTGTATTTGTAATGCATTGGCTGGGTTCTATTTATTTGGCAGAAATAGCTAAGAAAATTCAAAAGAAGCAAGTGAATAGATGTTTAAAGAGAATTTGATTAGCTATGCTTGACTTCTATAGTGTATTATTTTCATTCTTTTTTATCAAATGACTAGTGAATCTAAAGAGATAAGTAGCTTAAACATATCAGACCTTAAATCCATTATATTCTCTGAGGTCATAAAAGGAGAAGCATATTAAACAAACCAATAACTATAAGGTTTTCTAGTTCAATATTGCTTTTTATTTTACCAGCGTTTCCTGGCAAGGTATACAGCTTGTTTGGGATTTTGATAGAGTCTTTCATTTATCTACAAGGAGATAACATAAAATGAATGCCTAAAGCAGTAATCTTAAAAGTATATAAATCATAAAAGACATCCATACAAACACAGTGGGACTCAAATCTTACGCAAATGTTGAAGCTTTTTGAGCTAGTACAATTAGAACAAGGATGTAAATCCAACCAGTTTATAAGCAGATGATATACATTCATACACACACATTACCATTACCATCATTGCAAATAATAACAGCCCCTGGAACTACAATTGATACATTTTTAAATAGGCTGGTTCACACAATTTATTTTCATTTTTATAAATTGTATTTCAGTAAAAAAAAGTATGTATGTGTGTGTGTGTGTATGTATGTGTGTGTGTATATATATGTATGTGTGTGTGTGTGTGTGTGTGTGTGTGTGTGTGTATGTATGTATGTATGTATGTATGTATGTATGTATGTATGTATTTGTGTTACAACCCCTGGTATGCCCAAATTTGTGTTTGTATTTGTGTTACAACCCCTGGTATGCCCAAATATGGGAGGAAGCTCACTACTCCCCCTTTCTGTCCTTCGGCTCATTACAGAAGACCATCCAGGCAGAAAACCATATTTTTATTTTTAATGTTGCCTTTTTTATATTTGTGTTGTATTTGTGCTGATAAATAAATAAAGGGAGACTAGTATAGATCTATTTCAACCTATTTAGGTATCATCAGCTAGCCATACCCTTACTAGGAATCGAACCAGGGCTGTATTGCATATTAGGCCGATGTAATTGCCATTAAGCCACAGGCTCTCTTCCTTATCAGCAAGGCCAGGGAAATAGGTATGTATTTGTATTACAACCACTGGTATGCCCAAATATATAATCTTGTGTTGTTGGATAGTCTACTTGAGAATCACATTTGAAAATCATAGTTTGAGTCAATCAAGAGCATTTTCACACAGCAACTACCCAGCTAAGTCAAACCAGCATTTCCTATAAAGGACCAACTGACCTTTGGGATGTCTGAAGATCAGGAGCTTGGAAGAAGAGTAAGGAAAACATCCCTCCAGGTGGAAATCAAAAATCCTGCAAGTTCTGCAGAGCTCCAGCAGCAAAGAAATGAAATATTGTTTTTCTACACCACAACTAAGCTGAAAATACATTGCTTCAGATGCTAAACTCAACCAGTTGTATGATGCCACTTCTGAACAGGTGCAGAGTTCTCAAGTGGAAATATCCAAAGTAATAAGGAGCAGGCAAATTTCCCTCCTTCTATCTCCCTGCAACTTCCCATTCACCTTCAAGATTTGGTCCTAGTGGGATTTGAAAAAGACCCTGGAGCCTAAAGAGGAGGAAAAAAGAATGCAACCACCCAGTGATATGCTTTTTACCAGAGAGGATACTGTTACAACCAGTCCAAAAGATTTAATTTTTTCTTAAAATATGGAACAGAGCTACACTACATCTATTAGTGGTGATAAAAGCGGCAAAAAGGCAACATTTTTCTGCTCTTATCATGTCCGCAGATAACTGCCCAGCTGTCCTGTTTAGGGTAACCCGCTCCTTACTTAATCAAGGAACTGGGGAAGACCCCTTGCAGGGTAGGGCGGAGGAATTTGTTCAGTATCTGCAGGATAAAATTGCTCAGATTCGTACAGGCTTGGACTCTGACTGGGTAGATTCAGGCGAGTCGATGGGGATGAATCTTGCGGAAACTATCTGGGATGAGTTTAACCCTGTGACTCCCAGGGCATGGACAGGATTATAGGGAGACTTGGTGCTGCCATTTGTGTGCTGGACTCGTGTCCCTCTTGGTTAGTTTTGGCTTCCAGGGAGGTGACACGAGGCTGGCTCCAGGTGATTACCAACGTTTCATTGAGAGAGGGCTTCTTTCCCACCGCCTTGAAGGAGGTGGTGGTGAGGCCCCTCCTTAAGAAGCCTTCCCTGGACCCAACCTCTTTAGCCAACTATTGTCTGGTCTCCAACCTTTGCTTTGTAGCAAAAGTTGTTGAGAGAGTGGTGGCATGTCAGCTTCCCCAGTACCTGGATGAAGCTGCCTATCTGGATCTGTTTCAGTTGGGTTTCAGGCCTAGGAACAGCACGGAGACAGCATTGGTCACGTTGGTTGATGATCTCTGGGGGGTCTGGGACAGGGGTGTGTTCCTCGGTCCTGGTCCTATTAGACCTCTCAGCGGCTTTGGATGCCTACTGCGATGACTCGGGGGGTTGGGAGTGGGGGGCACCATTTTGTGGTGGTTCTCCTCCTACCTGTTGGATTGATCGCAGTTTGTGTTGACTGGAGGGCAGAGATCGACCCCGAGGCATCTCACTTGTGGGGTGCCCCAGGGGTTGGTTCTCTCACCCCTCCTGTTCAACATATACATGAAACCGATGGGCGAGATCATCCGTGGTTTTGGGGTACGGTATCATCAATACACTGATGATACCCAACTTTTCATCTCTACCCCAAACCACCCAAACAATGCCCTCAATGTGATGTTCCGATGCCTGGAGGCTGTACAAATCTGGATGGGGATGAACAGGCTCAAGCTCAATCCCTCCAAGAGTGAGTGACTGTGGTTCCCGTCATCCTGATTTGTGCATTTTGTACTATCTTTGATGATAGGGGGAGAAATGTTAGCCCCCTCAGAGAGGGCCCGCAATCTGGGAGACCTCCTGGATATGCAGCTTAGTTTAGTGACTAGGGGGGCCTTTTACCAGGTTCGCCTGGTATGCCAGTTGCGCCCCTTTCTGGATCGGGATGCCCTGTGCACAGTCACTCATGTCCTTGTCCTTTCTTGCCTGGACTACTGTAGTGCTCTCTACATGGGGCTGTCCTTGAAGAGCATCCAGAAGCTTCAGCTGGTCCAGAATGCAGCTGCGGGGGTTGTCATGGGGGTACCTAGGTGCTCCCATGTTACACCCCTTTTAGGCGGCCTGCACTGGTTGCCGGTTGGTTTCCGTGTGCGATTCAAGGTGTTAATTATGATCTTTAAAGCGCTCCATGGCTTAGGCCCAGGGTACCTGCAAGACCACCTACTGCCACCGATAGCCTCCCACTGTCCAGTACGATCCCACAGAGTTGGCCTCCTCAGGGTGCCATCCGCCAGGCAGTGTCAGCTGGCGACCCCCAGGGGGAGAGCCTTCTCTGTGGGAGCGTTTTCCCTTTGGAATGAGCTGCCCCCGGAGCTTCGCATAATTCCCGACCTCCGGTCCTTCCGGCACGCCCTAAAAAGTTGGCTTTTCCAGCAAGCCGGCCTGGCCTGAATAAAATAAATTATAATTTTAATTGTTAATTTTAATTTCTAAATCTCATTGTAAATGTCTATTGGGTTTTTTGGATATTCTATTTAATCTTTCTTTTAACTTTTGTAATATGTGTTTTTATGTTGTACGCCGCCCTGAGTCCTTTGGGAGAAAGGCGCCATATAAGTCCAATAAACCTAACCTAAACCTATCCTACTATTTTGGAAAGTCTTCCATGATTTTTGTATGACATGGTTCATGAAAATGACTATAGGTTTTTATATTGCAAATCTAGTAATTAACCATACAAATATCTGATATTCAGCTATAAACATAGATATTATGTAAATTAGACAGCAACTGCTTTTGATAAAAGTTCCAGCAACGGTAAAAACATAGTCACAATGCCAGTAAGACAGGAGCACTTAAGTATATCAGCCAATCAATGATTAGTTTCAAAAGGAAGTGACCCTTAAGGTCATAAATTCAGAAACGTATTCTAAATAATACAAATTATTAGATTAGAAGTTAGATTGGAAACTTTGAGAAATGCTGTAGTTTTGAAATACAAAAGTGATGGGCGTATGGGGGAATCCATATAAAAATTTCCTTTGAGCTGGATGGTATTTCTTGATAGTGAAAGTTTAGGGAGGAAAATGGCCCCGGTTGTTTTATTCAAAGAATTGAGACTATAAGGAAAAATAACTAGACATCTTTCTTGAATATGGAAGGTAAAAAGCAAGAGTGCTTAGAAACAACTTTGAAACTCCCACTTTTTAATATTGCTGATGCTTAGTTAAATAACTAGATAATAAACTATTTTTAAAGCTTCAATAATGAAAAGTGACACTTTTGCTTAGAATTGGCTGGTATAATCTAATTCTGTCCAGAATCCAGCAGCCTAAATAGTACCTGTACATCTAAACATTGATGGGTGGGAATCATCCATAAACCACAATTATTATGCACATCAAGTTCTATTAAAAAGGAAATAATAAAAATTAAATATTTTGTTCAGTGTTTGAGTCAGAGTATTTTGAATCATTTCCAGCTAAACCAAAAGCCTGCTATTTTCCCAGTTTGCCTGGACAAGCTGGCAGCCTGTTTGTTCCTATTCACACCTGAATCAACAAGCTGTTGGCTTAATCCAAGAAGAGTCAGAAAAATATAGGTTTAGGACTTTTTATTGTTGCTCCGGTAGCCAGAATGATCAGGATTAGTTTTAGATGCAGGCACAGTCCTGAAACAATTCTACTCACAGTCAACACAGTTAGAACAAACTTTCCTATGTTTTCCAACTGCATTTAAATGACATAGAATTAAATAAATAATATCTGATCAGATACTTCCTCTTCATTTTGATAGCAATCTTTCATGAGCTTGCCATTTATTTATTTATTTATTTCAACCACCAGACATCCAGATGCTGACATTAATTCTGTACATGTTATAACACCGGGAAATCTTCCTGGCATGTTAATTTGCCTTAGGAATAGACTAAATGAATCTTTCCTTTTCACAAGTCGTCACCACTGCTTTATATCTGATAAACCACAATGCCGGCCCTTACCCCATTCAGTTGGAAACTCAGAAAATGCTGTGTAAAGCCTTAAATTAAGTGATACCCTCCAAGAAACAGGATGTCATGTTCTTATTACCTTTGGCATTCAACCTGTTCCCACAAACCTATTATCTTCCTTTCCAGCAGCTAGTTTCACTTGAGATGCAACCACACTCAAATATATTCAATTACTGTTTAAAGAAGATAACATATCCATTTATGATGTCCTTTCATTCTTTACAATTACTTCTACGCAGATTATATATTATTCTTTTTAATGCTAAATGTGTGTTATTGACAATAGATGGGAAAAGGAAGCATTGATCTGGCAGAAAGTTTTGCACAGTGTGATTTCTCTACAAATTATTCTTCTGGTATTCAGTTCAGTTTATTACAGTCATAGACCAGAGACCAGAGACCATTATGGTATTATATGATGTATATTTTAATTATTATATAGAAGAGTGAAATTCAATTCAAATTATGCTGGATTTCTTCTTATTTCTGATCACAAGAGAAGTTGCCTCTAGGAAGCCTAGTGACCCATAGACAAGAACCCATGAAAACATCTTCTCCCTAACCAATTATGAATTCTATGAAGATAGAAGTGTTTACTCCCCCCCAAAAAAACAGAGTAAATCCAGCTAAAATAGACTATATGTGGATCTTTTTTGACCCATTTTCTGGATCACTTCACTTTTGCATAAAAATTAGCAATAGTGGTATTTTCCAGAAGGAACTATTTGGAAGATTTTATCCTCCTTTCCTGAGTAGCTGACCAGCTATTGCAGATCTGAAAATTAGTATTGTTCCTGCAAGAATTAGGGACCATCTGAAACACAGAAACAGGAAGATTGTTATGCACAATTTCATTGTTCTAATTATTTCTGATATTACTTCATGAACCATGCAACCTGACCTTTGAATTATATAATTTCCAGCTATTAACTCCACCTATCCAGAATGAGGAAGGCTGCCAAACTTAGAAATACATGGTTTCAGAATACTTGCTTCCGTTATATTTTAAATGTCCTGCTTGAAGTATTACCTGGTGTATGCACTGCTGATCTCCATTCAACCATCTGCTCCTAAATCCATTTTTCCTTTCTTCTTTTTAAAATGAGAACTCTCAGAAAACTGTATCCCTCTTATAAGTTGTCATGGTATGCAGAGGTCACTATATTTCACTACAGTGCACTCAAGTGTATTTTGTAATTCTAGTTATCAGGTAAATGGAATACTTCTCCTGAACAGAAAGCAGAAAGGAACATATACAAAGAACACAGAAGCACAGTCAAATAAATAAAAGAGCAAAATAGCTGTAACATAAAGTCTGTTGTAAATCACATAGCTACACATAATCGCCAGCAAAAATCAGATTCTGCTGATTCTTTGCACTTTAGTTGGAAGTTAAAGAAAGAATTCGGGAACCCAAAGTTTCAGTTAATGGCAACATTCTTATTATTAGCCCTTCAAGGTATTCCAGACAAAAAGCATTACAGAAGTGTCAGCATTAACTTTATTACAAGTTATGTTAAATAGAACCTTGCAAGACTTGCAAGATTTCTCCCTTCCTCTTTTTTTATTCTTGGAAGAATTCCTTCTGAAATACTTTGCACATTTTCCTCCCACCTAGGGATTGAGCTTATTGTAGTTTAGGCTGCATGTCTCCCTCCCTTCTGTCTACCAAGATCATTCCCCACATACTGTAGCATTACACTTGTGGGCATTATGCTATAGAATGTCAAGCCAAGTAGATCTAGATATTGTTATTCTCTTCCCGGACAAATTATAGAATTTCTCAAGAGGAAGGCCATAGTAACAATGAGAAATTTTACCTGGGATTTAGTTTGAAAACCACCTCTACCTAAAATATAAAACCCTCCCCATTTCCTCAGTAGACTTGCTGACTGTTTAATTTTCCAGAAGTTTGAAGGATAAACAAGAGGATTGGGTCCACTAGATCAGATCCTAACTAATAGGTAATAGTAATAGCAGACATAAAAGCAATCAAACCTTTGGAGGAAAGTGGTCGCATCTTTGAATAGAAGATATGTCAGAAAGAGAAATGTAATTAGACGGTATAGCCTATGAAATTGAAATGAAGAAGAATGATGTACCAATTTCTGCCAACCCAAATGATAATTGCTAATAGTCTTCTAACATGACATTGATTGGATATCACCAGATATCCAATTATATTTATTTATAAATAAAACTGACTGTACCGTAGGTATAACAGGGTGGAAGACTTTAGTTATAATAGCATAGAAGTGATCACTGATTGACTGAGCAATAGATTATGAACAGTTCATGTGCAACTTTCTAAGTTAAGCAAAAGCAAAAGCAAGCAAACTGGTTTCCACAATATTTTCTTGAACATATGCCCATCATTTTTAAAGAAAACATCAGGAATTGCTTTGAAGTCCTAAACCTCATTGATTAGAAACCAGAAGAATTGGGAAAGGTTCTTCATTGATTAGAAACCAGAAGAATTGTGGAAGGTTCTTAAGCCGCTGTTAAGATAAATGTGAAAAGAGACTGACAAAGATGAAGAAACAGAAAAAGCAAACTGAACAAACTCTGGAAATTTCCAAGAAGAGAAGTCAAAGCCAAGAAAGACAAAAATATCCAAAAGAAACCCAACAAAGTACTTCAGAGAACTGTTTGAAGAAACGAGAAGCAATATTGCAACATATATAAAGACATCAAAGATGAAAACATGGAAAAACAAGGAAAAGTCTTTCAAAAGATCTCTGAATTCAGAAGGAATTAAATTGCTATGGCAAATGAATTGAAAGGTACCCAACTGGCAGGTAATTACCAATTCAAAAGCGATTCAGTGAAGATGGAAGGGGTATACTGAAATTCTGTACCTTAAAAGATTATTCCCTACTTGCAAGAACCACTTGATGAAGTTAGATTAGTATATAATCATTACCAAGCAAGAAGACTGCAGGAACTGATAAATACCCACTGATGTAGAAGAAAACACTTTAAAGGTTCTAACTAACAGGAGAAAGATCAGTCAAGGTTATAACCAATAGAAGAACGAGCAATAGTTCTAAAAAAACCATGACAAGAAATCTGGACAATTATAGTGATGTAAATCCACATACCAATATAAAAATAAAGGAGACGTAATGGAGTGTGCCAATTATCACACTATATTCTTTATTTTCCATGCTTTAAAAATAATCATTCAATACAGATGAATGGCTGGAAAAACTGATGGAACTAGTAGAGATGTTTATATGGACTGCTTTAATGAAAGAAAAGAGCACATCAAACTTGTTGGAAACTGTTTAAGAATTTTGAGCTTGAAATGAAAGAAATGAAACTTTGACTTTGGTTTTTATTGATTAGGTAGGTTTGTTGTTATAGAAATAGCTAGCAAACATTATTATGTAAAAGTAAAAAGTTGAGGCTATAATGTTATCTTATTTTACTGAACTAAAAAGAGTCAATGTTTTTCTTTCTTTTTTTCCTTTTCCCTTACACTTTCTCCACTTCCCTTTTTTCTCCCTCATTTTCCCATATATTTTCATTAAGTCCTTCCTTCGAAGAAGTCGTTGATCTTCAAACGTTTTGTAAAATCCACTTGATATGGGTTTTAGGTCCTGGCAGGTCCTGGCACTTTACCTATCTTAGCTCTTTTAAAAGAGCTGAATGAACTAAAAGAGCTAAGAACTAAAATATCTTTTTAAAAAAATAACTATTCAAAAATTACTTTATTTTTGCAATCTTCTACTACAGATAATCCTAGAGTTATGACCCTAATGGAGTTTGCCCATTAAGGTCAAAGTTCGGAACAATATTAAATGAACTGCCTCAAGTAACAATCAGCCATCAGTGCTCTTCCCAGTGCATTTGTTAAACAAATGCATGGGTTGTTAAGTGGGGGTAGGGGAAATCCTGGCAGGTCAAATGCAGGCACAAGCCCAGATGCTTCAGGCCTCCCCCTCAAAAAATATGACATGCTTCCCACCCCTCCCATGCAGGCCAGTCTATGGCACAGCTAACTGTCTTGCCAGTAAGAAACCATCAGGAAGGAAAATATTGGATGTGCCTGCCTTTTTCAATTCTGCCTTTTTATTTCCTTCTGCCAAGATGCCCTGTGGGGAGGGAAAACCAGTCCCCTAGTCTTTTGGAACTTTCTGAGTGGAACAACTGTTTACACACACACACACACACACACACCAGATGGCAAGTGAGAGACTGCAAAACTCTTCTTCCTCTTGCCTGATTTTGAGAACTGGCCATTGTATAAAAGGAAGCTTCGGGATGAGCTTCCAAAAACATTCCCTTGCTTAACCCACTGCCTCCTAATTCCACAAAGCCCCATTTTTTTCAATATGGGGGGAGCTGGGATTCCACATTCACCCCAATGCTAAAACTAAACTTGCCTTTGCTCTCCAGTCTCTATCCCCTTTAAAAACCTTACTTGACTTGAAGTAGGCAAGAAAATAAAATATTTCTGGAGCTTTTCCCCCTGAACTAAAAAATAAAGTCATCCCTAAAAGTTGAGTGACAAAATAGAGGACTCAAGCTTAAGCTATTTGACTGACTGCCTATAGAACACTGTAGACTGCCTTCTATAGGCAGTCTGATAGACAGCTAAAACTTGCAAAGACTCCACATACTCCATTCTTTTCCACAAGTTTCTAGTCAACTTAAGTTTGGGAGATGAAATTTTCCTTTTCCTCCAGTGCTAAGGAAAAGGCTGCAGAAAGATTTTCTCTCCTTGCTTACTTGGGCTGTCAACTCATGACCTGTCCAAAGTGCAAGTGACTGATCACATAATTTCTGCTTTCTCTGGAGAGACTACATTAGCCAAAATTCACCATCTAACCACCAATTTTTGCTGCAATGTTATCCCCACTCCTTCAGAAACATCTAGTTTCCCCACAAATTCTTACCAGAAGCTTGAGGATTCCCAAATTGGTAACATGCTCCTACTCCTAATCTCATTTTAGAGCCCAAGCAGAACATTCTAGGGGAACCGGATTAATTAAGCCCATATCAGTCAGGTTTCTGACCTAAGTATGGGATGGAGAAACCATTGGTCACTGTTGTCAAATATGTTTGTTGAGACCTGAATGGGGATAGCGCAACTGTCTTGGTATTCTTGCACTTCTCAGCAATCTTCAGTACTACCAACTATGATATTTTTCTAAACCATCAGTGGTGGTGGCGGGGTGTTAGAAATTGGTAACACTCTTTTGCAGTTGTTCCATTCCTTCTTCAGTAGATGGTTCCAGTCAGTAGTGGAAGGAGAGCTAAAAGTCTCCTTGTTTCAATGTAGAATGCCACAGGATTCAGTCTCCCATTTAATGTGAGCTTGTTATGACCCATCACAGCCCACAAGTAAGTACGGGCTATTTCACGTTACATTTCAGAATTAAGTTCAAAAATCTGAGTATCAACATGATAACGGTTTTACCTATTGACTTCATCACACTGCTGTCAAAAGTTAGGACTTTATTGTGCATTAATTGCTCTAGAAAGTGGCTTGACTTGTTTTTACTATGTAGCAACATCTTTTCTGTAGGGGTCACTAATTTGCACATCCATAATACTGCCAGTGAAGTAAGCCTTTTCTCTGCTAGTTTTAAATGCAATTTCTCCCTTCCTGCTGATTTATTTTCAGCATCTTTGCATAGTTTGTCACAAAGTGCACATTTGCATCTTCTTTCAGTTATAGAGCACTAACAACACTTTCAAAACATTCTGGGAGGTTGTTGAACATTAATCCAATTAAAACTTCTTCAGGTAGTGTCACCCCTTGAACTTCTAGCTGGCCTGCTATCACTAGCATCTAATTAACATTCACAAAGTCTGCTTTCAGCCTCTTATTTCAGTACTCCATAACGATGCACTTTAGAGATGATCGAAATTGTCAGTGTTTCTGCATCTTTTTTTTCCTATTTCCCTTATTCCTTAATTGAACTAAACCCGAATCACTTTATACTCAGGCAAATCATTTCAATTCTTTCTTTTGCAAAAGTTTTACCATAAGTTGTTTGTTCATCTTGTGGTTTTCACTCGGAATTTAGAAGATGTTCCCGACTCCTTGACGTCTCCAAAGTATTCCTATTTCAAAGGATCATCATTCAAAATCAAACCTTCCAGTTTCTCAGTTGTTGAGATTTCTGCCTTATCTCCAAGCTGAATATATCTTGGTTTCTCTTACAACTTTTCAAAGGATGTGAATAGCTCTCTTGTTGCACGGAACCATAACCTTGCAGGCAAGTGTTGATATAACCCTGGTTTGAATCTTTCCTTTCACTCCCTGTGCATAAAATCAAGCCCATTAGGAGTATCTTGCTTAAATTTAAAAATGATTAGTTATATGCTCCAATTTGAAAGTCTGACTCTTTGAACTTAGGGTCAGTGCTGTACAACATTCCTATAAAAATGATTGACAATATTGCGTCCAGTTTGGTTGCCACATATAAAAAAGATGTTGAGACTCTAGAAAGAGTGTAGAGAACAGCAGCAAGGATGATTGCAGGACTGGAGGCTAAAAACATAAGAAGAACAGTTGCAGGAATTAAGTGTGTCTAAATTTAATGAAAAGAAGGACTAAGGGTGACATGATAGCAATGTTCCAATATTTGAAGGGCTGCCACAAGGAACGGGAGGTCAATCTATTTTCCAAAGTACCTGAAGGCAGGACAAAAAGCAATGGATGGAAATTAATCCAGGAGAGAACCAACCTAGAACTAAGGAGAAATTTCCTGACAGTTAGAACAATTAATCAGTGGAATGACTTGCCTCCAGAAGTTGTGGGTGCTCCAATACTGGAGGTTTTAAAGAAATTATTGGACAACCAATTGTCTGAAATAGAATAGAGATTCCTACTTGAGCAGGGGGTTGGACTAGAAGACCTGCAAGGTCCCTTCCAACTCTATTATTCTGTTATTCTGACGCAAAGTTACTAGTCCTTGTTTAGCAACTGTCTTGTTTAGCAATTGTTTGCAGTTACAAGAGTGAGAAAAAGTAATCTTAAAATCAATTCTCACATTTATGATCTTTGCAGGTCTATAAAGTAAAGGAAAACAGAAGATCATAAGCCCAGTCAGTTTCACTTAGCAACCACTTCATTCAACAATCAAGTTGACTATCCCAATTGTGGTTGTTTTATTACTGTACCCTTTACTATCTGTAATTCCATAGAAGACAAAATCAGGACTCAAAATAAATAATTTCATCCTTGTAGAGTTATGAAGCATAAAAGAATGATATCCACTGAATGTTCTTAGACTTTCCTCTTACTTTTGGCTTTGACCTTCACAGTTGCAAAATTCATAATTCTTAGGAAACTCTTAAGAGTTACTGCTGTTATGATAATTACTGTGTGTTTTCCAGTTAAATTGAAGTAGGTAAGGGTCATATTTCAAATACCACAGGTAAAATATTTCAAAGCCAAGCAGGTCAAAACTTCTCATCGTGTAATTCATCCTAGTTTTATTGACTTTAAAAGCAAGCTGAATGTATCTTTTGTAGTATTATGATTTGTTGTCTATTTGCTTCCTTTTGGATTAGTCATACACTCTAGATTTAGCAACATGTGCACAATTGTTGGGCTGTTGAACAAGTGATACAATCTCATGAGTGCAGAATTCAATCTGCAAATGCAACATATACAAAAACAGAACCTTTTAAAATTATCTTTTCAGGATAGATCACCATGTCCTTCCAAAAGGCCAGATATCAGATATTCTTAGATCTGCAGATTTTCAGAAGTTGTTTGGTCAGCAATTAGCTGTCAATCTCCAGCCATCCTTAGTTATAGCCCTCAGTGGAACATTTAACCCTTCTTAAAATACACTACACCACAGATTATTTAAACATTTTCATTATCAATTCTGATCTGAACAGAAGTTAAAGTGTGGTTCTCCCATACATGTTCCTTGTTTAAGTTCTTATTATCCCATGATCATTTACAGCTAAACATATGAAACTTCTCAATCTAAAAAAGATTGCATTTCCGTTGGTATGTGATACAATAGAAGTCCAGAAGTAACCTAAAGACATTTGCCCTCATAAAGACATAGATAGCAAAAACAGATTTTTTTCAAACTAATTCCGATCCATCCAATTTCTTATTGCTATAGTTCCTTTCATTAGCCTTCCTCTACATCTTATTAGCAACTTTATTTTCAAAGTCCTTTCCTTCATTCACTCCTGCTACTTCTTGTTTTCCCTCTAATCTCCAACCTCCTGTACTGACATATACTTCCAGCAATCTCAGCTTGCTCTCTTCCAACTTAGTATTTGACTCTTTGTGATCAGTGTTCTCTACCCAGTATTCTCCCTGTACACACGGTACTCTGAAACCAGTAACAAAGCTTCTGGATACCCCAAATGAACGCTTGCAGTTAAAAGGATTTGTTTGGCAGTAGTACAAAGTTCTTAATGCTTTCAAAGCCAGTTTGGCTATTAGACTAGTTTGGCTATTGTTTCAAATTATGAACATTTTCCAAGCAGTTAAACGTTAAAATGAATGAACTCTTTCTCCCCACATTCCCCCCCCCAGTTATTACTAAAGAAAGCAAAGAGAGATAGAGTCAAGATGGTGATAAAGAAACACTTGCAATAAGTTCTCTGTAAATGGTTTTCACCTTTTACCACATCTTGTGTTTTTTCCCCTTCTTCTATTTTTTAATCCTTTGCTTTCATTCTCTTTAATTCCCTTACTCTTACTATTGCAACAGCTTTCCTGACCATTTTCTGGTGAGGATCTGCAGGACTCTTTTGGGTAGATTCAATTATTTGGAGACTTCAGTTATTTGGGCCACTTTACAATAATCTTATGGAATGTTGCTGATTGGAAAACTGTTTTATATTCAGACTTCAATCTCTAGATATAAAATCTTCATGTTAAAAAGTAAACAGATGAAAGGAATTCCTCTGGCTTGGGAAAAGGACAGAATGTATAAATTAAAGCCACATTAAAAAAAAACTCCATAGTAAAGATAATCTACAAAATTGTGCTCTAGTCCTGCAAATATCTCTTGTAAGCCTGTCATTGCAATTGATCAATAAATATATTCTACCCTCATAAACAAAGCTTTGGATAACAAAAGTATGAGACAAGCTACATAAAGCTGCATGAACTCATCTCCCAATCGTCTAATCTCTTATATCACTCCAAGGGATGACTTCAATGTCACGATCAAAGCCAATGGCAGATCCATTTATTCTAAATTTCTCTGTATTCCCTCAGAAGTTTTATAATCTATTTATGCAGATTGGGGGACTTGAAAAATAACTATGGAAGACTTTGCCATTAATGATTATTGCATCAATGAAATTTTTCTTGTTGAACAGAGATGTGAGGAACACCACCAGAGCAAATTCTCCCACTGGATGGAGAAAGCCATCTCTTATAAATTATATTGCTATGCTGTGATTTTTAATCTCACATTTAGCCATATTTAAAATCATTTGGAAATGGTGCAGTCAGTGACCATTTCTCATAGCTGATTGTCTTGCATCTACCAAATACTGGATTTCTGAACATCCTCTGCACGCACTGAAATATGATGATCAGCTGAACAGAAGCAAATAGTATTGCAGTTGTCTATCTTCAGAATTAGCCCTTCAGATACCCTCTAAACTGAGAAATGCCTAAACAAGCAATAAAGTCTTAGATTTTTCTTTGGAGATTAATCATTTAACTCAAAGCTGTGATAACTAGCACCTACTGTATTTAGAACCTACCCATCAAAATGGATTCCACATCTATCCTTAGCTTGACAATCAGTGCAACGAGCCAGAGCACAAGCTCCCTAAGCATAGCTAGGGAATATCAATTGATCCTTACAAAATGTATGGCATGAAGTCTAATTAAATTTTAAAAGGATGTTAAGGAACTGCTATCACAAGAAAGAAAGATGCCACTAGAGCCTGCTAAAATTCTTTGATCTCAGCAGTGCAATCTGAAGTATCCACATAGTTCTGACATCTGGTCCACAAAAGAACTTCTTGATGTCAAAATCATCCCACCTTCTTAAATATCTCCAGCCATATGAGAGATGTACTTTCACTCCCATGTATAACCCTATATTGAGATATATATACAAAGTCAATGTGAATTCCCCACTGGACCTTGGTAATACATGAAGAACTATGTGATCTGGTTACCAAGGTGAAGGCTAGAAAGTTCTCTGGCTATGATTTTATTACTGTAGAAATTATACATAATAACATGGAATAAAGGGCTCCAATTCTTCATTTATTTCCTCATTCATAGATAGGTCTGCAAGAATTTCAGGGGTCTAGGGAATGCCAGTGTATAAAAAAGGAAAAGTGGTACCCCAATAAATTACCACCCAATCACTTTACTGAGCATGATCAGTAAGATAGGTATCTAAAGGTATATAAAAAGGAATTATCTGGCTAGATTTAAAGCAAATTAGTATTCATTAAGAGCAAACTGGCTTTAGAATAGGATAATTTTTTAAAAAACAGGGTTCCTAAACTTTCTGCTATTACATCTCCCTTTATTATAACCTTAATGTACCCACCTCCCTACAAATCTAAATTTCAGAATGAAACCACATAAAATGAAAACAATACAATGAAACTTGAAGCAAAGTGGATTTGTTGTAACAAAGTACAACTCAAAGGTTCTTCAAACTTCTCCTAGATTCTGTCTGCATCTAGAGAGATGGGAAACGCTATTCTAGATAATGTTTTGATATAATAGCTCACAGTTTGCACAAACTGAATTACATTAAAATAAAATGTTCTCTTTATAGCTATTTCACCAAAGCTATTTCTGTTTCAAGAGATATTAACACCTTAGCCTCTCAATTCCTCAAGTTTTATATACATTCAAATTATATTATCTAAATTATTCTGTCATTCCACCAAAACTTTCAAATAAGCACATACCAATACAACTATATGTTGATGACACAACTATATTGTTGAAGTAACCCTTAAGAGTTAAGTCAACCATTATGATCTCTAGTGAAATTTTGTGAGGAGGAAAAACTACTGATAAATTATTCCAAAACTAAAGTTTTAGTTTTCTCCAAGTGGCCATGAGTTCACAAATGGTAACTAAACAAACAAGACATAAAGTAAAAAACATTTGCACTCCATACTTAGGAGTCATTCCTCAAAAATGTAGCACCTCCATTATGCATAGAGATTTCATCATACAAAATATTTTGAAGTTTCCTGATGCCATCGCCATTTTCCATCCAACTAATATCACTTTATTTATTCATTGAACCATATCTAGACATCAGCAAACTGAGACATAACAGTATGTACATTTAGAAAGAAAAATGCCCTGGCTCATTCAATACCTTACCAATTGCTGTCCTGGAAGAAAGATTTAAGAGTCCCTTAAAATGAATCATTATGTTCTTGCAGATCAAATGCAGTAGAATCCCTTCGTCATGCTTTATTATATTATCTATGAAATATCAGAAATAGGAATGTTATATTTCTTTTAATGGATCTTCCAGGACTTACACAGTATTTCTCTATCTACCCATAGCTGCTGATTAGAATGATTCTACAACCCAGACAGTGACAAAATTCTGTTGCGCTACTTTTAAGATCAGAAATTAAATTTTGACCCAGCAAGATAAATATTCTGTTCCCAGAGAAGACTTTTGTACCTTTTTTGTCTGGCTTTATAACTATGTGTGTATATATATATAACTATGTAAGGTATATTCTTTTCTTTTTATTCCATGTTGCATCCTTTAGCCTATGTCTGTAACATGAATAAAATAAAATAAACTTTTAGTTATAAGAGGGGAAACAACTTGGTGTAAAGAAACTGTACCTCACTAGATTTATGTTAAGTTTTTTTCATATACATGAGAGGAATATGTTTCTTATTTCATTTATATACTTGAAACTTATTCTTCTTTTTTGGGAACATAAAGATTCTTTTAAGTTTTACCTAAAATTATTTTTCAACATTCAAGCAATGCAGAGACAACGCAGTTCAAGTCTTTGTTTAGAAAAAAAAAGTGAGCAATATTTGTTTGGAGAAAGAATGGCTGCTTTGACAGACACTACTCTAGTTTAGCTCGTCAAATTCAAGCATTCATCCAGAAAGAATCAAATTTCAAGGTAGTTTTAATATATGTCTATAAATTATGACAGCTGAGTTATCAGAAGCAGACACATGCAAAATTACCCATTCTATTACTTTGCTTCATTCAAGGCAGCAGGAGCCAAGTGATTCATCATGCAACCTTGTGTTTTCTCAAGACCAACCATTTCTTCTTTGAAGTTAATTTTAAAATTGGAAATTACATCCACACAATACCTGGAGTTAATAGTAAAACATTGTACATTCAGTCTTTACTAACAGGAACAAAAATTATAATTACTAAAAAGGTTGTTTCTTTCACTGAGAAGCACATTGTAACATGAACTATATTTACAGTCTTGAAGTGACATTTTATGTATAGTATGCCAAATATTAAATTAAACAGAAGCAAGAAAATTCTTAATTTTATATTACAATTCAGCAATTTAATGTAATACAGTTTAGTCAAAGGGGGGTGGGAATCCACCAAAATCCTCAAAAAAATGTTGACAATACCATGGAAAGGCACATGGACAGCATTGCTTTTCTTCGGGTTGGCAGCATTAGCTTGAAAGTACAAATGATTACTTAATAGTGTCACTGTGATAGCACAATGGATATTTTAATAATTCATAGTATTACTCCTGCACTATTGGTCTTTGGGAACAATTTTTATTCAACTTGGATTTTTTTTTAAATGGTAAGTTTTACTACCTGGAACTCCCATTGGAAAGCCTCTTCTTGTTAGGCCTTGATAACACTGAAAACATATTTTGGAGACTGATTTTCAAATCAATGTAGATTTGGTTTCCAATTTAGCAACACACATATGGTTTTTGTTTATAAGTGGATATGTTTCAGCCTCTTGCTTTTCTTCTACCACAATCCTTAGGTTCTGTTAGATCTTCATTCTAGCCAGAATGGATGCATTGTCTTCTACTATCTTGTTGAGGCCATTCTTTGCCATTTCTCAATGTATATGTTATTGTGGGGATGGTTCAGTAGAGCCCTTTAGCCACATTGTTCTCTCTACAGGGAATCTCATAAAATCTTTGTTTTATCTGGAAGGGATTTCATGGCAGGGAGCATGACTTTTATTTGTCCCCTTTTCCTGTATGATCACTGCTCAGATCTATTCTTCTGAGTTGATGAATTTTGTGCTTTTATAAATATTCTCTGTTATTTCCTTAGGTTTGGGAAAGCTGCAGTGTCCTCCTTTGAAGGAAATGTATATTTATATAAACATAATTTATATAATTATAAATTGTATAAATATGAATACAATAAACTATAAATATACACTCTATTTATAAATTATAAATGATATATATATTTATATAATTCCATTTTTACTTGTTTTATTTTATTCTGTAAGTTTAATGGCAATAATAATGGCTTGACTCATGAAATCTTTCACAGATTAGGAATGGGAATTAAGCCATCGACTGAAAGTTCGCACACAAGTATTGTAGGGAAAATGTTTGCCAAAAAAATACCCTTCTAAAAATCTCAGATTTATGTAAATGGGAGAAATCAAATTTAAAAAATACGTCATAATAAACTGACATTCTTATTTGCTCATATTTAATTAATGTTATTTTTACAGGATTTTTTTAATGCACATTAAGTTATACTGAATTCAGATATGCTCACAAAGATATATTCTCTGCAACAAAGCCAAAATATACTCTAGAATAATGAAAGGATGGAGCAAACTTGACAAGAAGATTTAAGCTATTTTTGACTTGCAAAGATATTATTCTAAAACCTTCACCTGTTTCTCCTGTTTTTACATTCTGTTTTTAGCTACCAAACAATTGTTTCAGCCCAGCTATTTTGTACCTTCTGTTCTCTTGACCTAGGACTCCAATTTTTTTATTACATCATCAAAATGTTATTTTGGAGCAAAGACAGAATTCACATCTACTGTAGTTGAATGCACTGTCTTGTTATACAAGTAGGCTTTGTAATGTACCTTGAGGCTTTTTGAAATGCATCTTTTCTTCAACCTATTGTCTTTTGAGATCTAAATCTCCCTCCATTTAAAAAAATCACAATCCGTTTCCTTTAGAATATTTTAAAGATGTGCTAGAAATATATCTGCCTCAGATAAGCAGGTTCTAGGCTGGAGAAAGCATCACCCTCAGATTGCACCCTTCTCCACGGCAGTGTCTTTTTTTGTCTTTCCATTCATTCTCCATACCTGATCTCACAGAAGAAATTAAATATAGACCCAGTAAAGGCTATATGGGCAGTTTAGATAAAAGTGGTAAAACATAACAGTATTTTAAATAATAGCACTTCCTCAGCTATTAGCTGTCAATCACAGTGATCATTATCTTTCCTTCAGCACAATGCTACATGACCCATCTCTTTTCTCTGGGCAAAGAATATCGCACCTTTTCTTTGCAAGCAAGTGATTACAATTTCAAATTGCAATTACAATCTTCAGAGAGATTGCATCATCATGAAGTGCCAATGACTAATAGTGATCTCAGTTACAGATCACAATGGAAATTATCTCCCTTTTGGGAAATAAGTACCAGAATGAGGTCAGAGAGGGGCATTTGATTCTCCCCAGGCAAACAACATCACTGACACTACATTCAGATGAAGGTCACAGCATTGCACACTTTACTGGAGTATCACCAGTATCTTACATCATGCTGCAATATCAAAACAATGTGCAGTTTCACTCATTAGGCACATAGTATCAATAGTCTATCATTTCCAGGCAGGGAACGTTAACAAGGAATCATGATAGACAGCCTTTCTTTTGTAATAGAATCAGCATAAATCATTATTATCTCCACAGAAAAGTAACAGCACCATGAGTGAACAATCTTTATCTTCTTGTTAAAAGCATCATTAAGAGCTCACAGTTTCTCTCTTTTCAGAAGTCAACTTCAGGATGAAGTCACAACCATATTCACTACTCTGTAGTAAAAGATCATTTAAGAATTTCCCCAAATCATTCACTCACTTCTTTAGGTAGACGAAAGCAGCAGGACATGCAAGAGACTAATCATTTCTCTTCAAGCACAGCAGCCCAAGAGTTCAAGGCTATGAAGTCATAGTAGTCAGTCATCAGCAGGGTCATCAGCACTATGTCATAATCCAAAGAGACATCACCCTACAAGCTGCCTGGAGTCCTTAAAGAAAGATAGCTATAGGGTATAAATCTAATGAATAATGTCCAATTTATCTCTTTGACACAGGGCTTCTAAACAATATCACAGTGTTAATTACTTTTCTTTGGACAGCCACCATATTGTGGAAAATATCAGTAATACAGGCACTCTCTCTCTTCAAGGGAGTCTGGAACATGTAGACCATAAAATCTTTTTCAGAAAGAGATGGCTTTATAAGTTGAAAAGTTGAAAGTCAGCTGGTGTATTTTTAGTGAAATGTCCAGCAAAGGATTTACAGAAAGTAGAAGCCTACAACATGGGGTATAAAAAGAATCAAACTGGGACTTTGAGAAGCATATCAAGAGATGCTTTACAACTAATAGGTAGCCCAGAATAAAGATAAGCCCAGGGCCAGAACAATCCCTACATTTAAGTTTACATTTACATTAAAATAATTGAATTTGGTCAATATTTATCTGTTTACTTATTTCAATCTACATGCTTGCCCATCTCAACCTTATGACCCTGGGTGACAAATAGCAGCTAAGACTCTAAAATAACAATAATATAATAATAAATATAAATTGAGAATACAAGGTGAAAACCATCGCAATCATCAACAAAAGCCAGTTACTCATTTTCCGTTCTGTAAGAGACTAATAATTGGGAGAGAATGTGAGTAACATATTCCAATATAAATGCATGCCTAGCTGCTTTTACATTAGAATACTAGCTGTACCCGGCCACGCGTTGCTGTGGCCCAGTCTGGTTAAATGGAAAAGAAAGAAAAGAGAAAGTGCAAGTTTCTAATATGTTTCATTTCACAATGCTTGGGGGTACACAATGTTTTTTGTTGTTCCATTGTCTGTGCAGATATAGAGATTGTCTGGTTTGCCGATTCTAGAACATGCAACATATAATTGTCCGTGTGAGAAACAATTTTCAATTGCTGGAAAGACGTTGGACCGGGCACATTTACCAAAAGCATGCAAAGAAACAAACATTCCCAGGGTGGTTCCCGCCGGGCAGGGCCATGCCGTTATCAGTAGCAGCAAGGTTCGTGAGGGTCTTGCCCACCTGGCGGGCCCTGCCACTCACTGCACCAGCCATGGCTCCCCCGGCAGAGGCAGGGAAGTGAGCCACGGTGGCCCCTGCAAGAGCCACCATGGAGAACGCTCCCGCAGGCCCCAGCCTGGCACCCTCCAAGCTCCCCACGACGGGCAGCCTCCGGAACGACAGGCTGGATGGGGCCCCTCCAAACCCCAGCATGGGAGAGAGGCTGGGGGTGTCTCCCGTGGGTGTAGTTGGGTGGCAGGTGGGTGCTGCTGTTGGTCAGGCCTCAGGGCTGCTGGGCTGGGCAAGTCTGGTTGGGGGAAACGGCGTCAGGGCTGTCAGCCTAGTGGAAGTTGTTGAGCGTCTCCTCGGAGGAGCTGCGCTTGGGCTCCCCCAAGTCGGTGGCCTGGAAAGCGAGACGTCCAGGATCTTGGAGGGGAGAAGTCCTCGGTGTGCGACTTGTCCAGGTCGTCATAGCTCTCTGTGTCTTTGGTGATGCTGTTGTTGGAGCTGAGTCTGACCGAGATCTGTGCTGGGATCACGCTGGTGATCTGGAAGCCGCTCTTCTTCTTCAACTGGGTGCCTGCCAGACTCCCAACACCTCTTCCTCCCTGCAAGAGCAGTGCCAGACTTTGTGGCGGAGATGCCCCAGGAGGGCAGGAGGAGACTGAGATGGAGGCAGCATCGGAAGCCAGGGGAGGCGGCGTCGGCAGGGCCAGCAGGTCGGGCGGGAAGTCCTCCAAGGCAGTGCTGCTGCTGTTGCTGCTGCTGCTGCCGGCCCACCGAGGCAGCATCGCAGGCTGCGCCATCTTCTTCCTCTCCCGTGCCTCTGCCGCTGAGTCAGGCTGCTGTGGATGCTGCTGCATTGGGGCTGACGCCACCACCAACAATGACGACACCTCCCTCAGGCGCCAGCCCAGCTGGGCTGAGGAGGAGAAGGTGGCTGCTGCCCCCGACCCAGCTTCCCTCACCGGTGGCGAGAGGAGGCAGCCGGTGTCCCCTGAGGAGCAAGATGAGGAGGAGGAGGAAGGACACGAGGCAGCCCCTGCCAGCCATGGCCCCATCCAGACTTGCCACTGCCACAGCAGCTGCCTCATGGGGCACCCAGCGGGCGCCCCAGCCCCACTGCGCCTCAGGCTGACAGCACCGCTGCCACCCCCTGTCAGAGCCGCCTTGGCGAAGCCGTAGCTGGCTCACTGTGAGGGGGTGGTGGAGAGCACGCGCAGCCGGCCAGGCTGAGGAGTTGCTCCACCTCCACCTCCTCTGGAGCTCCGCTGGGCTGGGTGGGGGGAGGCGGCCGAGGGATGGTGCAGGTGCCACTCCGCCTCAAACAGCAAAGGCCCGGCGGGAGGAGAGGGGAGAAAAGCATATTTTTATCTGTCACAGGTGTGACATCTATATAATATAAGTATATAAAAACATGTGTGTATTCGAATGCAACATTGTGTCAGAATTTCAAAGCAATTGAAGAACTTTTGGAGATTTGAGATTTTGAACAAACAAACATTACATTTTTATTTATATAGATAAAATGGAATGGAATTCTTTACATTTAATTTGAAAGATGCAAATTTATTGTGCATCTGATGAATTGAAACGTTTAGGGAAGTGCTTTTATTTGTCATCAAATATCTTATTTGTGTAACTGTATACCTAATTTCAGAAAGTGAACTCTCTTTGATCAAAATCAAGTCAACATCCCAGGTTAGTTAAGGATTTGAAGGTAGGGATTTACTGGAAATCAATCATAGTTCTTTAAATACTGTATTTAATAAATGATGAATTATAGAATATAAGCATTTGAGTCTAACAGTGTCTATAATCTAATCACTTAGTAGTTTCATTTGGTAGTTATTTATTAATAATTCTTATAATCCATCCAGACCAAAGACTTTGGACAGAATATAACAAAAAAAGTACAAAGATTATATGACATTTAAACAGTCCCAGGAGATTAGCACTGAAAACTATCAATTGATTAAAAGCACACTAGAATTAATCTAACTTTACAAAATGCCAACAAGGAACTCACTGTCCAGTCCAGACCTTGGGAGAAAGTGTTTCCAAAATATGGAGGCCACTACAGGAAAAGCCTATTGTCTTGCCCAGGTCCCATCACCTCCACATAAGATCTTTCAGGAAACCCTTGCAAAATGTTCATATCTCATGGGTAGATTTGATGCTGGTAAGGTAATGCTTGATATATGCCAGTGTTGAACTACTCTATTTCTCTCAATTTCAGTTTCACTCTCCTACTTCTAATTACCTTCACTACCTACTACTTAACTTCTCCTTCTTCTTCTCCCTAACAAATTGTTTTTCCCCCTAAGAAAAACCTATAAACTAGTACAATTGATGCTGGAGTTAACTAATAACAACAATCTGGAGCAATCAAGGTTGGGCAACAATCAAGGCTTAAAAACCATAAAGAAACTTCAAGTAATGAAGAAGCAGTCTAGATATGGATTAGAATAAGGGAAAATCCAACACAGGAGTAAACGAAGGGCAGTGAACAAGGCTACCTGAATTTTTTTCAGATTCCAGTTGAGGCATTCTGCAAGACAGTGGAAAGGGTTTATTTTGATATGTATTTTGTTTTTAGTGTGCACTGTGCCTTTAAACTGTTTGATCTGTGGCTTGTATATATTGTGATAAAGGCAGACTCCTTCTTTACAGTACAATGTTCTTTGTAGGACAAAAGATGTTTCATTGAAGTGAGCTATAGACAGTTGTAAAGTCTACAGCTATAAAGTCTACAGCTAGATTTTTCTAACATCTGTGCAATATTGTTTAGCCATTTCTGAATCTGTATTAGTTTTGCTCTTAATAGTAGGGGGAAAAGTGTTGCTATCCATAATTGAGATTTTAATTTGTTTTTCGCTTTGCTCCCAGTTGGGAGAGAACTACTGCCAGGTTGTTCCAAGTTCATTCCAAAAAGGATGAGAGAAATCACTTAGGAATCACAAGGGGATTTTCCTTTTCAAACTCATAGCAGCCTCTGCTTTAAGACAGAGGTTACAAAGGGCTAAGTTAATGTAAAATGCACCAGGGTGGGGATGTGTCTGCAAAGGGAGAGAAACTGTCAAACTGGGTGATGTGTCCAGATGATCAAAGCCCTGTCCCTTTTTATAGCCATGTGATTCATGTGACACATATTAAAAAGGGTTGAGATTCAATCATCCGGTCATGTCTGTCATTTTGACACTTTTGACTTTGTCAATGAATCCACTTGGTAAAAAATAACCCCCAAAGCTAAAATTTAAACACATCTGATGGCCTTATAAGAAATATGGTAAAATAGATGTAGAGAAGTGGCACATCATTACAAATTTAACAAGCCAGAAAGAATTTAAAAATGAAGGAATTAAAAAGGTATGGAAAAGAATAATATTTTTTTAAAAAAATCAAAAGAGAGGAAATAAGGATAGTAAAGCAAGAAATGTGAATATTGCATGCCAGGTTCAGTTATAGTCAGAAATGAAGATATCATATTATGCCAAAAATTAAAAGGAGAAAATATTTGGAACAATACAATAGAATAAATCAAACTGAGTAATAAAAGGGAATAGGGAACAAAATAATTTTACTGATATCTCAGTAAAATTTGATTTGAAAGAGAATTTGATTTGATTAGATTATGTATTGTTAAGTCTTAATCATTACTCTAGGTATTCTCCAGGAAGATCTGCCTCAAACTAGTCCTTCAAGTCTTCTAATGTGTACCCACATTAGAAGTATACATCTTGGAGCCATTCTGTTTTGTCATCCAGGCTATGAATTTCTTATCCATCCCTATGTTATATATGTGGAGAATGAGATGTTCTAGGATTCTCATTTTTCTACACACATTCTGAATCTTATATGATTGACACCATAATATAATTATTTTTCTATAATAAATAATTATTCACTTTTTTAAAAAAAAACATGTTTTCAACTTCCAGCATGCACTAACAGTAACATATTGTGTTCTTCGGTCTCTGCTAAAACCACCTTTAACATCACATATCTCCTTTTTTATGTACAGCTCTAATGTGCATTGAATAATCCTCAGTGTTATTTTGTGTGTGAAGATGCATGTCTCTGTGTGTGTGTTTGTGTATGCATATATACACAAATATACATATGTCTCTCTGTGTGTATACTGTACATACAGGGGCAAAATATATATTTTAATATGTATATATTTAAATTGTTCATCTGATAAATCAAGATCTTTTGAAACAAAATGTAAGATTTGTTTTAAAAGATAGAATGTGTGTGATTTTTAACCTATTTTTTTAAATGTAAATTAGTCTATATGAAACCAATAGTTAATTCAGTATTTATAATCATTATTTAAGGACAAAATACATGTAACTAAACTGCATTGCAAAACCCAGGTGAAAGAGAGATCTTAATCAGAGGGGAAAATAAATTTAGTTATTTATATTCTGTCATTCAAATAATTTCCCAGGGCAGCTTACAATACAAATAAAATCATTATAAAACACAACAGATTAGAACAGTAGGATCAAAAATCTAAATAGAAAAGTCAAGGAAACCCAGGGGGGGTTAAACATTATAGATTAAGTCATGAAATTTTAAGCAGAAATGGTTCAGCTATACCAAAATGGCTTCTTTATATGACCGAGGCAAGACATTTGGAGAAAACAATTTGCAGCAGGTAGCCTTTTTTTTGATAACCTGCCACATCTCAAAACTTTGCACTCTTTTAAAAAATCCATGCACAAATCATGCAAAGAAATACAAAGATTATTTCTCTGCCTCATTGCTGTTTAATGTGATGTGGTATGATAGTACACATGATTTTGATTGCTCGTATCCAAGATATTGCTACATCATCTTGGTATCATCATCAACATCTTTTAAAAAAAAAAAAATCAGAGATGACTAAAGATTCCATTAGCAGCATCCATCTATAACTAAGCTTTGTGTCTTGTTAAGCCTCTCACAGCTGGACAAGATCAAAGAAACAAGAATTTATACTTTATACTGATTTTATCTTTAATGCTGGGGTGCAGTAAAGATAGAATGTTGGAAAATCTCCCGCCCTAATTAGTACTCAGTTAATTAAGGCAGATTCTCCTTCAATGATTTGAAATGTTTCAAAGCAATTCATTTCTGCCTAGGCTAAGTAGCCATTTGGTTGATAGATAAGCTGTCAACTAACTTACCCATTATCTTTTAAATGTTTGTGTCCACCCTCTCTTCCATTTCTTTCTGTCAGGCTCAAGTCCAGAGAAGAGATAGCAAGAGTCAATCAAAATCAATCCTTTATTTGCTTATACCCAATAGACAGAATCTTGCAAAACTAAAACTATAATTTTCTAAGCTACTAATATATCCTGAGAGATACTAGGGTGTCTCTTTCTCTTTCCCGCTCCTGTCTCCAGCTCAGAGATGTGCAGTCTCTTGATCTAAGTCTCCTTCTGGGAAAGTTCTGATTGTCAAAATCTTCTCCCTCTGCTGCTACAAGTGCAAATTCCATTACACTTTTCCAGACTCTCTACAGTCTCTCACAACTGAATCCACTTAATCCAGATGTGCAGTAATTTATGAATAGTCACTATTGAAAGTTGGGATTGCTGGTCAGCTGAAGGAACATTCCAAAAGAGCCCACAAGGGGGTTTCCTCTAAATATGTGCAGTTTAATTCCCAGAATTCCCCCGTTAATTCTCATTAACCGAAACATTAACAGAATCTTGCCAGTCTGAAAGTACATTTTATCTCTACCATCTTCATAATCCAAGAATAACAGAACAGAATAACAGAATAAGAGAGTTGGAAGGGACCTTAGAGGTCTTCTAGTCCAACCCTCTTCTGAAGCAGAATACCCTGTAACAGGGACGTGCGGTCAGGGGAGGCAGGGGAGGCAGAGCCTCACCGCTCTCATTATGAAAAGAAAAAAAAGGGAAAAGGGAAAAGGCACACGTGGTCCGATTCCCTGCCTTCCTGAGTCAACATGAAGGGGACTGCGGAGCACGAGCCCTTCATGTTGACTCAGGAAGGCGGGGAATGGGACCACGTGTGCAGGAGGCTGAGGCTGCCTCAGCCTCCTGCACATGTGGTCCCATTCCCCGCCTTCCTGATGACGTCACCAGCCTCACCAGCCATAAACCTCACCGCATGTCACTGCCCTGTACAGTTCCAGACCAATCTCTTCTTAAAAGCCTCCAGTGATGGAACATCCACCATTTCTGAAGGCAAGCCATTCCACTGGTTAATTATTCTCACTGTTAGGAAATTTATCCTTAGTTGTAAGTTGCTTCTCTCTTTGATTAGTTTCCATCCTTTGTTTCTTGAAGGTAGGGAGGGTCCCTCCTGAGACATTTGCCACACCCTCATTCCTTCTGCAGGATCAGCTATCACTTGACTGACCATTGGCTAGTAAAATAGAATAGAACTGGAAGACAGAATAGAGTATGTGAATCTTCCCAAGCTCATTTCCATATACCATTACCCCAGTATAGTAGGTGCTGAGAATTCTGGTTATTGGTCCACATATGTGAAAGATACCAGACTGGAAAAAAATGGGAGTAGAGAACGATCTTGTTCTTTGGAAGCTGTTGAGATAACCATTTCTTTTTTTTCTTTTTTAAAATAGCTCTCGTCTGTCCATAACCTGCTCAGCAAACAAGCATTTTATAGATAGTTTGTAAACAGCAAAACAGTGTGTAATGTATTCTTAATTGTGAAAGGTATTATTTTGTTTGATTACAAAGGGAGTTTAAACTTACCATTTTCATTTTATTTGTCCTCCTCCTCAATATGTTACATTCCTTTATATTTATATGAATATAAATAGTTATATAATTCATAGTTCTTTAGATTGACAAACCCTTAGGAATATTAATATTTACAAGAAGAACTAAACTCACAAGAATAAATAAATAAATAAATAAATAAATAAATAAATAAATAGATAGATAGATAGATAGATAGATAGATAGATAGATAGATAGACAGACAGACAGACAGACAGACAGACAGACAGACAGATTAGATTGATGTTTCTGAGGAGGAAAAGAAATAGAATTAAAAACCAGCCATTGTTAAAGGAACATTAAATAAGCATAAGAGCTGAAGCTGGAATGGAAAGAAGTAGAGATTGAAAGGTGACAAAACGATTGTCAAAATACAATGTAGGTTCCTGCAACATTCAAGAGTGAGCAATGTGTGCCAAAAAGTCCATTAATAATATGAATGGGAGAAAGAGATGCAAGGTTTAAACCTTGGAACTGACATATATCCATGGCAAAGTGCCTTGATTGTTCACTAGCTGTTCTTCATTGTTACTAAAGCTTATTCCACATTTGCAATTAAATCAGTTTCTCTGAGCTATTTTTCTTGAATCTTCCACTACTAAGTCAGTAGTGGGTTTCAAATTTTTTTAGAACTCTTCTGTAGGTGTGGCTTGCTTTGTGGGAGTGGCTTGCTGGCCATGTGACTGGATGGGAGTGGCTTGCCAGGCATGTGACTGGGTGGGTGTGGCCAACTTGTAAAATGTGGTGAAACTCACTTAACAATGCTCTTGCTTAGCAACCAAAATGTTGGCTCAGAAACTAGGCTCTCAAGACCCTTGCACCCCTAACCCTTTAGAAAAAAAAATCCCAGGGGTGTTCAAATTTGACAGCTTTAAGACTTGTGGACTTCAACTCCCAGAATTCCTCCTCTCGCTCTTCATCTTGATGATGTGCAGACGGGCGGGGGGAGGGAACTGGAACCGGTTCTAAACGGCACTGTATATTTGTGGAACCTCTTCAATAGAAGAGGTTAGAATTGACAGGAACCCATCCCTGTACTAAATGTATGTGTTTGTATTTCTAAAGAAAGAGTAATTGCCATTCCAAGAATATTGAAACACTAAATATATATATACTCAGACTACAGATGAAGATTACATGTTCTCAGATGGATTTTGGCATTCTCTGGTATCCTCCATAATATTTTAATCTTGATAACTAATTGCTATTTAAAGTTCACAAAACAAAACCAGAGGCAGCTAATTGCATTGTGTTTTGATTATCAGCAAAGACTTGTAAATAGAATATATATGCTTTTATCTGCATGTGTAGAATTGTGGTAGGTTGGGCATTCTGGCTCCCTCAAACAGGGATCTTAAGTCTTCACCCACAATTGCTACTGTCACAACCCCTGTTAACAAGTTTCCACAACGACTTTCATTCAAAGGAAATGTTTCTTTTTTGTCCTTTACTCTGAGAGTAAAATCTTTTTTTAAATTTCTATAAAATCAGAGTTGCAAGACATGCTGATTTATTCTCACGGAATGTACAAGTACTATTTATTATTTATTTTTTAAAATTTATTAAATTTATATGCTGCCCATATGACTATCCAAAGTGACACTAGGATTATTAGAGAATTTCACTGTTTATTTATGTATTGATAGCTTAAAGGACAAATGGGAAAGGAACAAGGAAATTAGGCTTCTTGCCAGTATCAAAGGATTTATGCACATATGCATGTGTGTACATACACACAGAGACACAGGTAGAAAATAATGATAACTAGGGCATACAAACAGTTCTGAGTACTCCATGAAAACAAAAGTACAAAAATACTTTCATCAGTCCTTATTTTAGGATTGGGATGATTGGCTGGGAAGATTATCAAAACAAAATAATACCCCTAATGTATGTGAAATTGAAATTTCAGGAGAAACCTGTAAAAAGGAAAAGATGATTTATCTTTACAGAATCCCTAAAATGGGAAATATTTCTCCTTTATCATACAGTTGGTGAACTTTGCTATTCATTATGAGGTTCCTTACATGTGCCATGGGGAATAAAAATGTACAGAAAGCTGAGCTCCTCAAGCAACTGATTGGGGAGATGGAAAGTCTCATATTATGCTTTTCCCAGATTATATTAACAGAGCAGTGGTGGGTTTCAAATTTTTTTAGAACCTCTTCTGTAGGTGTGGCCTGCTTTGTGGGAGTGGCTTGACAGCCATGTGACAGGGTGGGAGTGGCTTGCCGGTCATCTGACCAGGTGGGAGTGGCTTGCCAGCCATGTGACCGAGTGGGAGTGGCTTGGCAGTCATGTGACTTGGTAGGCCTGGCCTGTCACGATGTTAAAAAGTTTGCTAGGCATGAACTGACTGAATTGACACTCAAGAGTTAAACTAAGAAAGCTTTATTGCGCAGGTCATAAAACAAAGTTATCTGAAAGTGATTTATTGCGCATGCTTCACACATTCCAGAGCATTCCTTTGTTCTTTGTCCGATTGCCAGGAGCTTTTATTATCAAAATGTAACCATTAGTTAACTTTCTGTTTTATTTGCTTTTATTATTTTCGTATTAAAGTTTGTTTATTAATTAGAATATACTTCTCAAAGACTTTTATTTCTTTTCTTAATATATCAAAAGATATGCTGAAGGGAATCAGCCCGGTCCATTGATCTCATTTTTCTCCAGGGTGTTTTTTCCCCTGACAACTTGGTATGCAGAGGTTGGTCGATGATACAAGCTGAGATGGCTACAATTTATGGCTGTATTTTCCCTTCGTGCTATCTTAAGATAACCGACTATGCTAATTAGCAATGTCGGAGAAAAAGAAACAGAAGAAGAAACATGGAACAAGCACAGATGGTTCCGTTTCTTCTGACAAGGAGGCTTCCTCAGACACAGAGAAACAAGGACCTTCAAACGTATTCCAGGAGCAACAAAGTGCCGAGCCAGATGTGGGGGAAGGAGCTACAGAAGGTGAGATCTACGAAAAGAGGTCAGTGGTCCCCCCTTCTAAAACACCTCCAGGAGATTATGATTTATTTGGGGCCAAGCCAAAACTTCCCACTTTGCCAAAGCCACTCCATTCCCAGACCCTCGGAGATTATCAAACACTTGATGAATGGCAACTGCCGGCAGAAAAAAAACACTCCCACGCAGAAAGCAAATTTTATGAATCCTCCCCAGATGATGAGCAAGAAATGCAAAGCTATCTTGATCAATTAGAGCTGTTTGAAAAATATGCTAGGGAGGCGAGAGAGTGCTTTAACGAAATAAAGCGAAGTAGGAGGAGCTCCCCCACTCCCAAAATGTCTGAGGACACCAACTTTTCTTTAAAACAACAGCCTAAGACACACCCCAAAGAGGAGTTCTTAGGTCAATCAGAACAAAGAGACATGTACACGTCACCGAGGTCACGTGGTCCCTTTGAGTCAACTGAACTTCCGCCCAAGTATAGAAAGGTGAGGCAGCCAAAAAGTGAGGCTGCACTGCCATCTGCTGGCGGAGAAAAATCATTAGAGCAAAAGATGAAGCAGCTGCACCAGAGTTTTAAAGATCTGTCTATGAGTCTTACAGAAGCCCAAGTTTTGCCTCCAAAGGTTAAGTCTTCAACACCCCCTGGTGGTGCTGAATCCTCCCTAGATGGAAAAAGGCAAAGCCAAAGGCGAATGCAAGGAAGCCAATTTGATGTTGCCACGCAAAGGCCAATGATGCAACCCAAGCATCCCCTGGTTCAACAACCAGCTTTGCAACCTGCGCAACAAATTGTTCCGATGCACATTCCTCAGCAGGTATTCACAGTCACCCCCTTGACTGGTGAGTCCAAATTAAAGGAGTCAGGAGAGAATTATAAAGCCTGGGTCAGTGAAATTGCGCTCTTGCTTCGAAGAGAAGGCACACATTCCATGATTTTTAACCCTCCTCCTCAGCCATGGACACCTGCGATGAGAGACCTGGAAAACAGAGCAATCACGACTTTGCTCATGTCAATGGAAATTGAGATCCAGGGTATCTTTCCACCTGATGCAACTGCCCAACAAATTTGGGCTATTTTGGAAGATTGCTACAGGCCCGTTTCAATTGAATCTTCATGTTTGCTCATGTCTGAGTTCCATGGTTCGAAGTTGAAACCTGGTGAACAAATTGGTGGACATTTGACCAAACTGAAAAGAATGAGAAGTGAATTGAGACAAAATGGCCATGTAATCGATGATATCCAAATGATTAGCATCATCATTAACTCATTGAATTATGAATGGAAAGATGCTGTTGCAAAGATTAACTACGTGCCTATTGCTCAACGCACAGTTAACCACGTTTGCAGACTTTTAGTGGAAGAGGAAGCTATCAAGTTAGCTACACCACATCTGCAACGACCCCCTGCATCAAAGGCTCCAGCCAGACGTCCCTTCCGAGGAAGAGGCTACACTTCAAGGATGCCAAAATGCTACACCTGCAACCGTGTGGGACATGACACCCGGGATTGTCCCCAATGAGTTCCAGCTCCCGCCACGTACCAGCCCAGAGGAACAGACTCCAGAGGCAGAGGTAGAGGCGGAAGACAAGGTCGTCGTGGTCCAAGGCGTGATCCACAAGCTCCACTTGTAACACTGGCCATAACCAACGTTCCACAACCTGATCCAAAGTTCGACAGACGTCTTTTGTGGACTTTAGACAGTGGAGCAGCTGTGCACGTTACCCACAGAAGGGAACTTTTCACAGAGATGGGCGAACCAGAGCCCGAGTATCGAGAACTGTATTCCTTCACCAACCACACTTGCAAGGTTATGGGAAAAGGAACTGTTTACATTGAAGAGCTCGATACACACATCCCTGATGTTTATTACATACCTTCAGCAACCAGTAATTTGCTTAGTCAAAGTCACTTGTCTAGAGATTTAAAGTTCCAGGTTCACCACCTCGAAAAAGCAAGTTACTTAGTTAAAGATGGAGATATTGTTGCTGAAACCATGCTGATTGGTGGTGTTTATTACTTAAAACCAAAGCCTAAAGGGCAAGCACAGGCAAGTATGCAAACTCCAAAAAGGCACAACACGGACCCAGAGAGAGTTGCCCCAGAGAGAGAAAACGTTACTGTGCCAAAGGCTCCTAAAGCCAATAAACAGAGAAAACAGAAACAGGTTGCTCAGAGCAAGCCTGAGGATCCTCATGAAACTGTTAATGTTGAGAATTCACTAACTGGTAAACCTTTGCATTCCAGGTGTATTCACAAGTGGCACAGAAGATTGGGACATGCCAGTTTCCGTGTTCTTAGAAAGATGCCGGAGTTCGCAAAAGGTTTGGATCTAAAGGGGTGTAAGGTGTTTTTGGATTGTGCGGTTTGCAAAAAGGCTAAATCCAAGGCGGCTGCAGTTCCAAAACACGCTACACGCCGGTCAACACGCATTTTTGATTTGGTACACACTGACATAGTGGGTCCTTTCCCACCAACAATTGGTGGCAGAAAGTATTTTTTAACAATTGTAGATAATCATTCTAGATATGGATTTGTATATCCTATGAAAGAGAAATCTGAGACCTTTCAGATCTTTAAAGACTTTGCAGCTTTTGTTTCTACACAATACCAAGTTCGCATCGCCAGAATCCAGAGTGACCGTGGTGCAGAATTCATGTCTCAGCGTTTCCAGGACTGGATGCGTAAGAATGGAATTCTTCATCAGACATCTGCTCCATACACACCGGCTCATAACGGAGTCGTAGAAAGAAGACAAGGGGTTCTACAAACCATGATGCGTTGTCTTCTAGAAGATGCCAATCTCAGTAACACATACTGGGGTGAAGCAATCAAGTAGGCAAATTACATTGTCAACCGTACTTGGAGCAGTGTAATCAATCAAACTCCTTTCTACATGCTGTATGGCTACAAGCCTGATCTCAAGAACCACCACATTTTTGGTTCATATGCTATGGTGAACACTCCCTTAAGTCAAAGAAGAAAGGGAGGTACAGTAGCAAAGAGACTGAGATTTATGGGTATTGATGATAACTCAAAATGGTACAAATTCATTGATACTAAACATGTGATTGTCATTTCACAATCTGCTAATTTTGAGGAAGACATTGACTGGTCCAGGATTCATTCCAATGATCCTGAAGTTTATTTTCCTAGAGATGGTGTTCCAGATGCCACGCAGCCTGATGACAAGTCGCAGGCAGATATTCCTTCTACCAGTTCTTCACAACCTGATGTTCCGTCTTCGCAAGCCGCGGATGCTGATGCTAGCGACGAACGTGAGGACGAGGATGATGATGAAGAAGAAGAAGAAGAAGACTGGACTGATGCTCCTAGACGTTCCAAGAGGACCACAAAAGGAATCCCTCCACAACGTTATTCATGGCAACTGACAAAGTCACCATTACCTTTGATTTGCAACGTTACTCTTCCTCCAGAGACATTCACACAAATCAAACAGCTTCCTGATTCAGAGCAAGACAAATGGTATGATGCAATGCTGGATGAAATGGACAGTTTAAAGAAACTTAATGTATTCACACCTGCAAAACCTCCAGCAAACAAGAAAGTCATTGGCACTCGATGGGTCTACAGAATCAAGAAGAAACCAAATGGTGAGTCTTTATACAAAGCCAGACTTGTAGCTCAGGGTTTCGCTCAACGTTATCCTGAGGACTACACAAACACTTACTCACCAACAGTCAGAACTGAAAGCGTAAAAATTGCCTTAACCACTGCAACTATTCTTGGTTTAGAAGTTTTCCAATTTGATGTGGACACAGCTTATCTACATGCAGACCTAGATGAAGAGATCTATGTGAGAAGCCCTCCAGGATTCCGAAAGCAAGAAGGGGATACCTGGTTCCTGAACAAAAGTCTTTATGGTCTGAAACAGTCAGGTTTAATGTGGTATTTATGTCTTACTGACAAACTAAATTCAATGGGCTTTATTAAGTCCGAAACTGATGAATGCGTGTTCACAAAAAGATCTAACAATGCATATGAGATAATTCTTGTTTATGTTGATGATATTGTTTATATTGGTCCAAGTAAGAAAATGAGTGAGATTTTTGCCAAAAGTTTGCAGAGATACTTTACAGTAAAATCTTTAGGACACATTAGCACTTATTTAGGTGTTCAAATTGAAAAGACACAGAAGGGGTTTAGTCTTTCACAAGAGGAGAAAATTGACCACATTCTACATCATTGCAACATGAAAGATGCTAGCACAACAAAGACACCCATGCAAACAGATTTTCACAACTTAACACATGAACCAAGTCCTGAGTTCGAGGATCAAACACTTTATCGTTCAGTCATTGGTTCACTATTATACATTAGTAGTTGGACCAGACCTGACATCGCACTTAGTGTTAATCTTTTATCACGACACGTAGGTAAGGCAACACAATTTCATTGGTCATGCATTAAGAAGTTGTTGAAATATCTGAAACATACTAAACACATGAAGTTATTGCTAGAACCAACACACACTGATCATCCACAGTTGATTTGTTTTGCTGACGCCGACTGGGCGAGTGACAAGAAGTCACGCAAAAGCACTTCTGGTTACATGATGTTCCTGAATGGATGTCCTGTTTACTGGCAAGTGAGAAAACAGAGTTTTGTTTCATGTTCATCTACTGAAGCTGAATATGCTTGTGTTTCAGATGCTTGTAATTCTCTAACGTGGTTTGATGCTTTGATCACAGATATCTGGACACGTCCGATTCGACCAATCACCGTGATGGAAGATAATGTATCTGTTATTTATATTTCTGAGTCACATTTCACAGGTTCTAGGTCCAGACACATTGATATTCGTTATCAAAACACAAAGCAATTAGTTAAGCAAGGTTTTGTTAAATTGCAATATGTTTCTACACATGATCAGATTGCAGACATGCTGAACAAACCACTTCCTGTAAATCAACACGAGTATCTGCGAAAGAAGATGTGCCTTAATTGATGATTTGATGACGTCAGCCCAGACTAGCAAAAGAAGGGGTGTCACGATGTTAAAAAGTTTGCTAGGCATGAACTGACTGAATTGACACTCAAGAGTTAAACTAAGAAAGCTTTATTGCGCAGGTCATAAAACAAAGTTATCTGAAAGTGATTTATTGCGCATGCTTCACACATTCCAGAGCATTCCTTTGTTCTTTGTCCGATTGCCAGGGAGCTGGCAACCGGAGCTTTTATTATCAAAATGTAACCATTAGTTAACTTTCTGTTTTATTTGCTTTTATTATTTTCGTATTAAAGTTTGTTTATTAATTAGAATATACTTCTCAAAGACTTTTATTTCTTTTCTTAATATATCAAAAGATATGCTGAAGGGAATCAGCCCGGTCCATTGATCTCATTTTTCTCCAGGGTGTTTTTTCCCCTGACATGGCCAACTTGTAAAATGTGGTGAAACTCACTTAACAACGTTCTTGCTTAGCAACCAAATTGTTGGCTCAGAAACTCTGGCATTTGAAGCATGCAAATCTGAAAGCTGTCAAGTTGCAAGACCCTTGCACTGAATGACTATGTCCAATGTTTTTAATGCTTACCTAATAAAAATCTTTTTTTAAAAAAAAAGAGAGAGAGATTGACCTTAAGGGAATCCTTGTCATGGAAAACCTAGCAATGGAAGGTGTGCAAGGCACATTTCTTATCTGCTTTTTACAGATCTGTGAAAATTAGTTTTCTTGTTGATTTAGCATTGTGCTACTGTTTGATTTACTGTATTGATGCTGCATTACATATGTATTATTTTTAGTTTTCACATACAATCTGGAATTCTAGAAGCTGCATGGTGTATGGTAATGCTAAATAAATAAAAACATCAAACATTATTTGCAAAATAATCTTGGACATTGCTCTTACAGTTCTTAAACCTGCAGCAGAGCTTAGTTGGCATCTTGGCCTAGTAAGCAATTACGAGCAATGAAATTGATCAGTAAAGGGTTGGATCACAAATGGGAGAAGTGTCACAATGAAATGGACAATAAGACCATTCCATGCATTGAAAAAGGATTAGTTTTCTGCCTTCATTGCTTCCATGTGAACCTGGTCAGCAGTGCTTTTCCATACTGTGTAGCATCTCTTCCACACAGTAGAAAGTTAAAGCAAAGCAGATGGAAGAGTTGGAGGCTCATTTTGAGCAATTTTGATTGTTCAAAGTCCCAATTTGCCTTAAGTGATTACAGTACTAAGATAGGAGATAGGGAGATAATCTTGGCAACTGTTTTCCGAGTTCATGAAGATTTTTTTTTCCTGCTTTGGAGCTCAAGGGTGTAAACAGGGAAATAAGGTTACAGCCAACCTTTTCCCTTCCTTACATTAAAACCATGTTGGGATCACCATTGTGGCAGGTGATCAAACACGTCCTTGGGCATGGGTTGAGTTCCTGCATACTTAAAGAACACAGTAGTAAGATTTTACTAAAAAGGACTTGAGTGGACTCAGAAGACTATTCTAAATATAAGTCAATTTATTCAACATAAGCATTTGTAACTCTGTTTTGTTCATACGATAATGTTGCTTCCGAAGTTCAACAATCGTTGGGGTTTTTGAAAGAATTGATTATGGATTTTAAGTCATTAACCATTTTTTATCACAAGAAGTTGAGAAAAAATGATGGAATTAAAATTAGGTATTTACATGACCTGGAATAATGAGTTTGAATAGCCTTTTCTGGATAGTCAAAAGGAAGAAATGCTTTGAATAATGTGAAATTAATTTCCTGTGATCTTAAATTAAGGTTAATAGTAAAGTTAATGCTACAATGTTTATATTACTTGATTGTTTCTTTATGTCAGAATTTGAATTAGGGTGCTGCTTTGTATTTATGCTTTGTTTGCTCTGTTTTATTGAGAAGGGGCAAAGAAGAAAAGCTTTGAGTAATTTGTAGTTTGTAAAGAAAGATTTTTTATAAATATAAAATTATTTTATAAATAAAGCACTTTTTATTTTTAAAAATCCATTGTTTTATTTACTATTATGATTAATAATCATAATAGTAAATAAAACAATGGTTTTTTTAAATAAAATTGGATTACATTCTATAATTAATGTTTTATACCTTTACATAATTATTAGCCAGACATAAAACAAATAGTTAAAATGCAAGTATATTCCCAAAGAGTACAGACTGCCTGAATATGAAGAGAAGATTTCAACTTCACAAAAGGTTACAAAAGTAGACAGTTTCAATTATAAGACCCTAATTATTAACTGGTTTTATTGCACTTCAAATATAGAGAAAAATATTAGACTTCCCCTCTTAAATCTGATGATCAACCAATATTATTGAAGTGTTACTTTCATGTTAGTTGATTGGATAGTGAGAGTGTTCTTTTTCCTTATCCCTTCCTTAACAAAACCAAGATAGACTTCTTAAATTAGCCAATTACATCTAATGTTATTGATGCAGAGACTATATTTCAACATAATAGGGGAACAGTGCCCCAGATGACTTTCCCAACATTTCACTAGCACAATATATGTTGGCTAAAGCTGTGTGACAAATACAGTATCAATAGTATATGTAATCAGCAGAGAGACAGATAAATAAATGAACAGAATTTTTATCCCCAACCTAGGAAAGGCTTTGCAGAAAACAGTCAGCTAACACCTTTATTACATTGTATTCTAATATAAAAAGAAGTGCGGATAATTGTTGTGCATTGAAATGGAACAACAGAATGGGTAAAATAAAAAGGTAAAGTTTTTAAAAAGTATATCCATATCGGTAGTATTTATTTACCCCACTGAGAGGTCTTGGGGATTCTGTGTGCTGCCTTTTCTTGTTCACATGAGCCAAATGATAGTGAGCTTACTGAAGCTACTCAGAAGTGCAAAGCATTCTGCTCATGTTCATAGTATTACCCACCCCCCTATTGCTCAAGTCAGAGGATAAAAATTGGGGGGGGGGAATCTGGAACATCATGGATATGATTCTAAAATATACTGGTTCCCCTATATCCTGGATTAGCACAACATTCAGTAGGAATTGTAAGTATTGCAACCCAAACAACGAACACTTTTGGAGAGGACTTGGAATTAGCTGATCCAGAACAGCCAATCTTACTGTAGTACCTGCTGTGTGTTAAATGGTTTTTGTACTTCCTTAGGCAATTAATTTTGGACTAAACAAATTGGCTTCCCTCCCTCCACTCCATGTCCATTAACCGACTATTCAATTGCCAGCTTGGAAAAAGAAAGGCTGAGCTGTTTTTGTGCGTCAATTCAATGCACCAGCTCTGTCCACACATTTCAAAGAATCAAAATGTTGAAATGGCTGCTAAATGTCTCTAATCATATCTGTTTTTATACTGCTGACCCACCTCACATTAATTTAGTAAGAAAATGTGGAGCCCTTCTCCAGACCCAAAGCAAAACAAAAGCAAAAATACACTTACTGGGCAAAAATACTGAAATGAATACTCCAAATTGAAGTTCTTTAGTCATTCAAGTGGAATTAATTGCCAATAGCATTAGAATTTAATGAAACATTTTTAAAGGCTTGCAAGATAAAACAAGTAAGATACAGACCTGTCAGAAAAAATCTATCCTTGCCCAATCAATGTCTGTGGTAGGGATTTAAAAGAATTTCCTCATGATTTCACAGTAAGCCACCAATGGTTTAAAATATGGTTCAAAATGATCCATTCCATTTACTTCACCTTCTCCTCAGGGGGAAAACTCATAGTTGTTGTAGATTAGGAATTGCACACTTCAAATGTGTAAGGAGAAGCTGGATCTCATCTGTAAAGCAAATGTACTAACAATGCCTTGATGTTTAAAAAATAGAAGTTACTTCTCCGTTGTCTTTGAAATATTCCAAAAACATGTTGCCTGTGGTGTCTTACCTTCACTAACATAACACATAAAGTTTTAGATCTGACAACTAATTGCAATAAAGGTCACTTTTTTTATCCAACGTGTACAGGTATGGCTACACTGATTTATTTTTTCTAATACACAACACAACTATAATTATAGATGAAACTACTGTGATAATGACAGCTCCATAAACAAATACCTAGGTGTTCTTTTAAAAATCAACAGAACATAGTTAAAAATTGGATTAGGATTGAGGTACAAAGAAGAATGGATATAAATCTGACTTCCTTTATTTCTATAGCTTTGAAGAAGAGCACTCAAAGGAACATGAAGAGAACTTTATTCAAGAATTATAAGGACTAAGTGATTCATAGGGAAACTTTAGCTGGATTCATATTTTTTTGTTGCTGAGAATTGCATGTGAAAATTAGAGGAAGTTTGGGGAAGTGCAAAATCTGAAGACTAATTCTTAGAATTGTATAAAGCTTTGAAGGGGTGGTTTATTTCAATGGTACTTTGAGAAAAACATACCTTCAGAACTGCTTTGCAACCACTCCCCTTTTAAAAAATTGAAGCAAAGTGTCATTTCAGATTTTAACATTTCAACATTATTTTATATGTTTCTCTTTTTATCACTTGTGAGATTCTCCCAAAGGTAAAGAGTGGAGGCAAGAAAAGGACTGATATCCATCCTCATTGTACGATATTGCCAGGAAATGACATATAGCACATTTCATCATTTCATTGCTATCATTTTTTTTTTCTGTTCAGAAAATCACCCATTTTTTTTCATTAACTGGAAGTGAGGCAAGGGAATAGCAATAGTACTTAGACTTATATACTGTTCCATAGTGCTTTAAAGCATTCTCTGAGTGGTTTACAGTGTCAGCATATTGCCTCCAACAATCTAGGTCAGTGTTGGTGAACCTTTTCAGCACTGAGTGCTGAAATGGGAGCGTAAAGGTGCATGTGAGGGAGCACCAGAAATTGGAAGAGAAGCTCCCTGGTGCATATGTGCAAGAGCACCAGAAACCAGAAGAGCAGTTCCCCAGCACGCATGCATGCCAGGGAGCTGATCTTCCAGTTTCCAGCACGCCTGCTTGCGTGAAGACCAGCTGGCTGACACGCATATGTGTGCCAGAACCCAGAAGAGCAACGGGCAATGGCTGGCATGCTCAGAGAGATGGCTCTGTGTGCTACTTCCAGCACACATGCCATAGGTTCACCATCACTGATCCAGGTCCTCATTTTACTGATAGATGGAAGGTTGATTCAATCTTCCATTCAACCATTCCATTCCAGTCAACCTGAGCTGTTCAGGATTGAACTTCTGGCTGTGAAGCCTGCAAGACTGCATTTTAATCACTATGACATCATGGCTCCAGGTGAGGTGTGTCTTTGGAGAATAGGTATGGGAAGTGTTGCTAATAAAGCTGCATTAGAGCAAGAGGAAGAGTCAGGTGGAAAGATCCCAGAGACTTCCATGCTATTCACTACAGATTCATTCTAACTCTTTACCTAGAAAACTTTCTTAACCAAATAATTTGAACCTACTCCCAAATTTGACACAAGAAACAATTATGTAAATGAATGGTTTGATTTGGTTTGGTTTAGTTTAGTTGTATTTTCACAATAATATTGTTTGGACCAACTTAGTTCTGACAAAGCTGTTTTTAAAATTCTTGTAAAGGTTGAGATTGATTTACTTGGATTGCAGAAATAGAGATTGATTTACCTAGATTGCTTCTAGGTTGTTTATTATGTGCCTTTTCTTAGGCTGTTTGATCCTGATGCTGTTTATGCTTCTAAAGCAGTATTTTTCAAACTTGGCAACTTTAAGATTGACCTTAAGGTTGAAACTTAAATCTTGATTAAATTGAGACTTTAAGATTTAAAGTCAGGGAATTCTGGGAGTTGAAGTCCACATATCTTAAAGTTGCCAAGTTTAAAAACACTGCAATTGAGGCTTCTAAGCCAGTGTCTTACTTTTATAAGAAGCTAAAGGAAATTTATGAGATTGGTATTCATGCTTTATGTGAACTTTGGAATAATGAAATTGAATGACCTGTTTTATAAACCAATAGAAAATTTCAATAAAATATGGGAAATGGCTTATTTCATAAAGTTCAATTATTTAAAAAGTCAATCTTCTTTCCATTTTGAACATCTTGGAAAATGTTTAGTAACAGTTGAAAGCTAATACATCACACACAGTACATTGCATCTAAATTCAGCTAAAAGTACCTTTTCATTTCTTCAGTCTGATTTATCAGGCTGCTATGGGTTCCAGTAATTTATTAAAAAGTACACATTATCCATCACATTTTAATTACTAGTGAAATCATTAGTATCACACAAGAAAATTAATTAAAGTAAAAATATAATGAAAAAAATAAATTTTATGAAATCTAAACTTCTAGATCATGTAAACCAAAAAATTGTTTGTAGCATACCAGAAACTTTTTCCACATCCAGCAGGTCACACTGCAGATTTACACTGCAATATCAGTGTATAGGTTTATTATATCAACCAGAAGTCTTATATTACCTGAAGACTGATGTTCTTTCCTGAAATTGGATTGTACAGAGTAACTTATTGTGGGTAATAGCTGCTGCAATCTCACCAATGTAGCTGTTAATGTCTTAGCATCAATATTTAATAGAGATTTCAGGAAATATTTTGCACCCTGGATAGGATCCCCATTGTCACTGCGTTAAATGTTTGCTAGCCGAACTGAAACTAAATAGTTACTGAAAGAGTTACTGCGCAGGTCATAAGGTCTTATCTGACAATGATGTACTGCGCCTGCTCTTCACACATTCCAGAGACTTCTCTTCCCTTTTGATCTTTGTCCGTCTGCCAGGAAGCTGGTAGACAAATTGCTTCTGCCAAAATGTAACAATTAGATAGATTTGTTTTATTTCTTTATTTTCTTATTTTTGTATTAAAGCTTGTTTTTAATTAGAATATGTTTTCCGGTATTTTATTTCTTTTTCGCACCTTAAAGATAATGCTGTTTGGAAAAGCCGCGATCTAAAACCTCATCTAGTTCAGGGTGAAATATCTTCCCCTGACACCCATAGGGCTTCAAAACTGCAGTGATATAAGCTTAACAATATGAGGATGACAGGTTTTTATTTTTCAAGAGACACCTGTAATATTTCCAGAAATATAGAAGGTCCTTAGCTCTTGAATGTTTCTACCATTTAAAGGTAGAAGTCATGGGGCCTTTCATTGTATCAATAGTATAGGATTAGGTGGTGGTGAGTTTTTTTTTTTTTTTTTGTAACATTAGAAGTGAGGTTAATTTGTTTTTATTCTTAATTTCTGAAAGATTTGTGTCAATTTATTTAAGAAAATCATCTATTTACTTGTGAGTTATATTTACCAATATGGAACATCCATTTTTATAAAATTAAAAAATAATTTCATTATAATTAGTGAAATTTGTTTCAGATAAATCTCATCTGTTGCCAATGAGAAGCTTGTCGTAGGTTTTTTTCCCTTCATGTTCCCATATGTTTGTCTCATTAATTGTGTGTGTGCATGTTCAAATAATGGGTCCAATTCCAACTGAATAGATTTAAATGTATAATAGGCTTCTTGAATCAGTTTTGTGGAATATTCTTTCATTACTTCTAGTTCATGTTTGTTATGTTATGATTTATTCATCTCTTTCTATAAGGAAGGACAGGCTATTATCTTGCCAAGAATAAAATGCTTTAAATATATCCGAGATCATTCACATATTTATTTGAAGAAAAAAGAAATCTGCATCTTTGTTCTCTTGTTCTACAAGCTGTGAATTTTCCAATTAGGTTTTTTTTTAAGATAACGTCTTCCACTAACAAAGATGTTTTTATCCAAACTCAGTGATAACATTATGAATACATGATTGAAATTAAACTTGAATCAACTTTGCATTTGTCAATTAAATTAACCATAAATGCAATATGGAAAAAACAATTCGGCCTTGAATAATATACTCCTTGTGGAAATAAAAATATAGTACTCCCATGTGTCCAGTAAATTAAATTCCTGGATGTAAACATAGAGAACACTCTGACTTTGCTGATTCATTTTTCTTTTTCAAAAAAACCTAAATTAAAGTCTCCAGTAACTATTACATGATCTACATTATCTCATAATCTGAAAATGTTATCTGAATAATTATGTAAAACACTAGATTTATTTTTCAATGGACAATAATAATTTATCCATCCTCCTTGAATATTTCTGCAATCTCCAAAACAGAACACCTCAACAAGAGAATAATTATGGAAGCCATCAAAATAGAGAAACACCCCCACAACATGAATAAACGTGATGATACCTCCCGCCTACCAAACATCTGGAAACCAGCCCTAGCCAATAAACGAACACCACCCACCACCCAAGCCGTTACAATACAAAACAACAATGCACACACAGCCAGCACCAATCAGCACCAATCTACCAATCATGACACGACCACACAACCAATCATTCCACTTACTGAAACAAAGCCAGCACCCCTCCCCTCCCACCAAGATTTACAGAAAGACGGCAGCTCCCTTCCCATTTTAAGCCCAAGCCCGAAGATGGCAGGTGAGATCTTACCGAAACGTTGCAAAGACAATCTCAATCCTACATGGGAAAAGACCCGAATACAACAAAACCAGCATACCTACACCCGTGAAAATCTACGAAAACAAATATATACATATGTACATGTATATATGTATATATGTATATATGTACATATATACATATATACATATATACATATATACATATATACATATATACATATATACATATATACATATATACATATATACATATATACATATATACATATATACATATATACATATATACATATATACATATATACATATATACATATATACATATATACATATATACATATATACATATATACATATATACATATATACATATATACATATATACATATATACATATATACATATATACATATATACATATATACATATATACATATATACATATATACATATATACATATATACATCAGCTGTACCTGGCATGCTGTGGCCCAGTCTCGTTAAATGGAAAAGAAAGAAAAGAGAAAGCGCAAGTTTCTAATATGTTTAATTTCACAATGCTTGGGGGTATACAATTTTTGTTGTTGTTCCATTGTCTGTGCAGATATAGAGATTGTCTGGTTTGCTGACTCTAGAGCATGCAAAATATAATTGTCCATGTGAGAAACAATTTTCAATTGCTGGAAAGACGTTGGACCGGGCATATTTACCAAAAGCATGCAAAGAAAGAAACATTCCCAGGGTGGTTCCCTCCGGGCAGGGCCATGCCATTACCAGCAGCGGCAAGGTTTGTGAGGGTCTTGCCCACCTGGTGGGCCCTGTCACTCATTGCACCTGACACGGCTCCCCCGGCAGAGGCTTGGAAGTGAGCCACGGTGGCCCCTGCAAGAGCTGCCACGGAGGACCCTCCCGCAGGCCCCAGCCTGACACCCTCCAAGCTCACCACGACGGGCAGCCTCTGGAACGACAGGCTGGATGGGGCCCCTCCAGAACCCAGCATGGGAGAGAGGCTGGGGGTGTCTCCCGTGGGCGTAGTGGGGCGGCAGATAGGTGCTGCTGTTGGTCAGGCCTTGGGGCTGCTGGTTGGGGGAAACGGTGTCGTGGCTGTCGGCCTCATGGAAGCTGTTGAGCGTCTCCTTGGAGGAGCTGCGCTCAGGCTCCCCCAAGTCGGTGGCCGGGATAGCGAGGCGTCCAGGATCTTGGAGGAGGAGAAGTCCTCGGTGTGCGACTTGTCCAGGTCGTCGTAGCTCTCCCTGTCTTCGGCGATGCTGTTGTTGGAGCTGAGGCTGGCTGAGATCTGCATTGGGGTCATGCTGGTGATCTGGAAGCCACTCTTCTTCTTCAACTGGGTGCCTGCCGGACCCCCGATTCCGCCTCCTCCCTGCAAGAGCATTGCCAGGCTCTGCATCGAAGATGCCCCAGGATCGCAGGAGGAGACCGAGATGGAGGCGGCATCGGAGGCCAGGGGAGGCGGCGGCGGCTGGGCCAGCAGGGTGGGCGGGAAGTCCTCCAAGCCGGTGCTGCTACTGCTGCTGCCAGCCCGCCGAGGCAGCATCACAGGCTGCACTGTCTTCTTCCTCTACTGTGCCTCCACCGCTGAGTCAGGCTGCTATGGCTGCTGCTGCATTGGGGCCAGCAGAAGGCTCGACGCTGCCACCGACGATGACGACACTTCCCTCAGGCACCGGCCCAGCCAGGCTGAGGAGGAGAAGGTGACCACCGCCCCCAACCCAGCTTCCCTCAGTGGCGGCAGCGAGAGGAGGTGGCCAGCATCCCCTGAGGAGCAGGAGGAGGAGGAGGAGGAAGGACGCGAGTCAGCCCCCTCCAGCCACGGCCCCATCCAGAGATGCTGCTGCCACTGCAGCTGCCGTCTCACGGGGCACCCAGTGGGCACCCCAGCCCCACTGCACCTCAAGTTGACACCGCTGCCGCCGCCTCCCATCAGAGCCGCCTTGGCGAGGTCGTAGCTGGCTTGCTGTGAGGGAGTGGTGGAGAGCATACGCAGCCGGCTGGGCTGAGGAGATGCTCTGCCTCTGTCTCCTCTGCAGCTCCGCTGGGCTGGGTGGGGGGAAGCTGACTTAAGGGCGGGGGAGGCAGCCGAGGGATGGCGCAGGTGCCACCCTGCCTCAGACATCAAAGGCCCAGCGGGAGGAGAGGGGAGAAAAACATGTTTTTACCTGTCACAGGTGTGACATCTATATAATATACGTATATAAAAGCATGTGCGTATTCGAATGCAACGTTGTGTCAAAATTTCCAAGCAATCGGTGAAGAACTTTCAGAGATTTGAGATTTTGAACAAACAAACATTATATATATAAACTTTTAAAAAGTAGAATGCATTTTACATAGGAAAATTTTAATATTCAAGCTTTTTGGATTTTTTAAGAAATGAAAATAAAATCAGAAGTATTTTTTAAAAAATCTGTGTTTGGCAAGACTTTTATTGCAGATATGCAAATTATTCAGACTTATCTCTTTTCTTGAAAGCTGCAAATAAAAAAAAGTAGAATGGGGTAAAGTCACAAAAAAGTATTCTGTGTAATTAATAGGGCATTTGAGCTGCCAAACCAGTAAATCATTTCTGAGTGAACTCATGTGGAACTTTTAATTAGGATGGGTCTGGGATTTTTAATGTACAGGGTTTCTTGTGCCCTGGGTAAATCAAATATGGTATACAGAAAGTCTTCATCCTTTTTGTCTGACTGTGAAGAAGGCTTGCTGGAATTCTTTGTGCCTCTGTGCCAGCCAGAAATGTAAATCTGGAAATTGCATAAACTTCTTTCCCTCATACTCCAAATTTGTTCTGCTTTGGGTTGATTGTCATATTTTATCTTATGTTTCCTCCCTTAAGCCACCCAAAAAGTACCATGAAAACTAGTCAGAAAACTAAGAGAGCTGTTAACTAGATTGACTGGCAATCTAGACATCAATAGATTCAGCAGAATCTACCTGAAACAGGTAGAAATAAAATGTTTAGACAGTTGCTGTTAATGCTGCAAATAATAGAATCAAAGAGTTCTAAGGAAGCTAAATTCTTCCCTGCTTTTTTTGACTTTGGATGCAATCTAAGACTTGTTGGCAAGCCACCTGCTGTTTAGTTATTGTTGTGGCTCAAGCAGGTGAAGCTGAAATTATTTTTTCATTTGTTGGGATCTTGACTTCTTGTTGCTTTAACTGGTTCTTTATCTCCTCTCGATCTTGCCTGCCTTATCAGCAAATTCTCAGAATGAGCAATCTAGTGCCTGAAACATGATATGCATCTCAACATGGTTTACTTCTGAGGACTAATTTCAACCGGAATGTCAGGTATAGATACAGCTTTCAATATATTTCACATCTGAATTGAGGGGCCAACCACACCCAGCAAATAATGTGTTCTCTGAAGCCACAGTGCCCAGCTCTGCAACAGCCTCTCCAAATGACACGTCTGGGTGGGGAATTATGCAAGAGATATTTGTCTCAAAGGAAATGAAAGTGGAGAAGAAGGCGGGTCATTTTAGGTATACAAAGCATTATTATCTTCCCCAAATACCAGAGGTGACAAAAGCAGTTGATTAATTTCTCATCTTTGAGACTGTATCTCAAAACACAGTCCCAAATATTATTGGGGAAGAGAAAAACTAACTGTGGCTTAGTATATCACTATTTTCCTGTAACATTTAGACTAATCACATTTTTAAAGTATTACAATTTCCTATATTTTTTCATAGTTTCTGATACACAGAAACAGCAAACAGTGAGGATTCCTGGATTTTATGAGATAGAAATAATTGCCTACCTGAGATGATTAAAAAAGAAATGTTTTCCATATCACTATGAATGTCAGGTTTTCTAGCATCATTCTTTCATTGGTTAAAAGGGGGAGGATCGTAATTAGTTCATTCTTACAAATAGGCAAAGTAGGGAATGCATATTTTATCTAATATCTCAGCTTCAAAAACTGCTAAGAGTAGCTAAAAATTAGCTCTTTTTAAAATGATAGTTAGAAATAATTGCTCACTGATTGGCTACTCTCTTCAGTGTCGCTGGGGAACAACTGAGTGTTTAAGTTTATAAGGTATATTATATACAGCAGAATGTTTATAAGACTGTTTATGGAAGGGAAAGTGTATCTTCCACTAAAATTCTCTGTACTACCACAAAACCCTGTTTTCATAAAATAACAGCTGAAGAGAAATACCTATATCTGACATGCTTTGCATGTTGAAGGTTCTAGGTTCAATCAGGCATATCCAAATAGAAATGGAAAACCTCTAAAGCATGCTCTTGTAAGTCATTGTTCAACAATTTAAACAACGGAACCTCAATTTTGTGGGCAACAGTTTTGCCACTAAGACACACCATGGCACTCCCCAAGCTAAGCTCCATGCCTTTCTTACTTGGTTTTAATTTACAATAATAAATGAGTAGCCAGCATATTATGAAGCAAAGTGTTTATATTTTAATAACGCATCTGTAGAACTTAGTAAAGTGCCTGTAGTTCTGTGCTTCTTTTCCTTATGGAATATGTGTGTCTCATTCAGTTTAAGTTCTTATATTCCTGTAAGAGGCATTAAGGAGTCACTGGGGCTGTGTGGTAAGAAATTGTTGTAGGATTAGGAACCAAGGAGAATCAGTTTCCCAAATAAATGTACAGAAGTCAGAATTGCTATACAGTTATGCAGTTGTACAAAAGCAAGGGATGCAGTTGTGCATCCACTGGAGGGGTGGGTTCCTGCCATTTCTAACTTCTTCTATGGAAGAGGTTCCATAAATCTACAGTGTCGTTTAGAACCGGTTCCAGCTCCCTCCCCTCCGCCCATCCGCAGATCATCAAGGTGAAGAGCGAGAGGAGGAATTCTGGGAGTTGAAGTCCACAAGTCTTAAATATGTCAAGTTTGAACACACACACCCAGGGGGGGGGTTCTAAAGGGTTGGGGGTGCATCTTGTAACTTGACAGCTTTAACACTTGCGTGCTTCAAATGCCAGAGTTTCTGAGCCAACATTTTGGTTGCTAAGCAAGAGCGTTGTTAAGTGAGTTTCACCACATTTTACAAGTTGGCCATACCCACCCAATCACATGACTGCCAAGCCACTCCCACCCCATCACATGGCCAGCAAGTCACTCCCACAAAGCAGGCCACATCTACAGAAGAGGTTCTAAAAATTTTTGAAATCCACCACTGATCCACTGCTATCATTTGTATAAACAATGGTCACTGAAAGTAACTCTGTTTTTGAAAACTTAGAATTGTTGGTTCCACATTAACCTAATATATGTCAGTAATGTAACAACATCCTTTTTTACAACATGCTTAGAATTAGTTAGTGGGCTGTGAAGATCCTGAAAAGAAACCTAAACATCTGCCACTGTAGACTGGATGAAAACTAAATTACTTTTACCTTGTCTATAATCTTACATCCCCCCTACCTAAGCATAAATCACCTTACATGCAGTGTCCCTACTTGCACTTTTTCCTCAGTAGATATATATAGGGTTGCAGCCCATTAAAGTGAAATCAATAGGAATTATGTTAATCATGTTGATTTTTAATTTCATTTAAATGGGATTTACTATACTACTGTTAGATATAATTAGTCTGGTTCTACTTGTCTTGATTTTTCAGCCATTGGAAAATAGCTGCAATATTAACTAAAGGACATTATACAATAATACAATACAATACAATAGCAGAGTTGGAAGGGACCTTGGAGATCTTCTAGTCCAACCTCCTGCCTAGGCAGGAAACCCTATACCATTTCAGACAAATGGCTATCCAACATCTTCTTAAAGACTTCCAGTGTTGGGGCATTCACAACTTCTGGAGGCAAGTTGTTCCACTGATTAATTGTTCTGTCAGGAAATTTCTCTTCAGTTCTAAGTTGCTTCTGTCCTTGATTAGTTTCCACCCATTGCTTCTTGTTCTACCCTCAGGTGCCTTGGAGAATAGTTTGACTCCCTCTTCTTTGTGGCAACCCCTGAGATATTGGGAGACTGCTATCATGTCTCCCCTAGTCCTTCTTTTCATTAAACTAGACATACCCAGTTCCTGCAACCGTTCTTTATATGTTTTAGTTTCCAGTCCCCTAATTATCTTTGAAGAATAATTGATCATAAGATAGGTCACATATGTGAACAGTTTTGTAACATGTATAAACTACCTGGAGGTAAATATTTGGAAATAAAGGATTGCTACAGCTATACTTAGTGAAAAAATAAAGCTAAAGCTGTTTTTCCTCTTGGGTTGAATGGAAGGTACAGAATATTATGGTATATCTTTTTTTTCTTTAAAAGTTTCAAGGTTTCATGATATTGATGTCCAGTCTTAACAGGTATATATCACATCCTATCAGATTACGTATCGCAGCTGGTGAGAAACAGATATGCAAGCCAACATTTCTGAAAAAGACTTAGTGATTCAAGGAGAAACAGTTCCTGTTTCCTATTTTGTTTCCTTGAAGCATTTTGCTGATAGTTTATTTAGAAATAGGACTCACATTCACCTATTGCACTATTATTTTCTTCATATTTGTATATATTCACTTGCTAGCTTCTTTAACCGTTCTCAATTATGTGGAAAAAGAAATGGTGTTTTATGACTATAGCCTTTTTAAATATCTCCAAATACATTATTTTACCAGTTTTCTGCAAAGTTTATGTTTGCCAAAATGTAATAATTTTAATACCAAATTTAAACAGATTACTCTGGGGTGTGTCCATTAGCAGAGTGCTAACGGAATACAGTAGTTCCTGTGGCCTACAGCCATGGACTGCATAGCTCTGATTTTAGTCTTGTGTTTTGATTTAGAATGTCTTTTGGCTCATAATGAAAATGCAGTTACTTTTTAAAGTTACCATGCATATTAAATAAATGAACAATAGCTTATTCTTGCTCTTTGAATGCCCGGTTTTCAGTTTAGATGCATTGCTGGTTTCTGCAGAAAATGTCTTTTCATAAATGAACATGTAAATACTTTAATTAAATATAATTGCTGAAGATTCCATTTCAATCTATACATTCTGGTACATGCTGATTCCTCCAAATCAATCATGTTTTGAAGTAGAATTTTGTGTCTACAAATATGTATGTAGTTATGTAAGGGTTGTAAGATCTCTTCTAATATTCATTACAGCTAAACTTGGTTTCCGAGGTTTGGTTTCCTGTTATTTTTAGCAAACAATGTTTACTAAAACATTCCAACCAGTGAGAATTTTCCATCCTCCATTGGTGAACTCTTATTTTAAGAAGTTTCTTTTGGTCATATGCTTCAAAAACCCTAATTATCCATTAGGTTGGTCATTCTGGAAACAAGACAACAGCCAAAATAGCCTTCACGTCCAACAGGTCTCCTCATGTTCTTATCACTTGGTCCAAATTTTAGACAGCCGAGAACAAATCTTTTGTTGTTGTTGTTGTGAATGTGACAACTCTATCTCCCCCCAAACACCACTCTTTACACAGAGAGAGGAGTGGGGAGGGAGAGATTCTTAAAATCTATTTTCTTAACCTTTTAGCTATGAGTATTTAAGTTGATTTTCTTTTCTCTGATGCTTTCCCAATTTAAAAAACTGGTTTCCAATGCAAATATATATTTCACTTGCCCATAATTTATCACTGAAAATATTACCCACTGTATGTGTACGTGTACATGTATTCTGGCCCCCGAATAGTGATTATGTGAATTTGCATAAATATATCCTAATTCTGGACAAATGTATAACATTTTCACAGTTGAGGATTATTTTGAGTTATGTAGCTCTATAAAAATGCAATCTTATTTATATTCTGATTATTAAGAGGAGCTGTAAAACTAAGCACTAGCTGTTACTAATTTTTTCTAAAAGATAAAGATGAATGGGAAAAAACAGCTTTTCATCCATGGATTGATTATAGTACAAATTGCTTATTGTTTATGCAGTCTTATTGATAATTTTTTCCTTTATTTCATGCTGGCTTTCTTTCTTTCTTTTTTAAATGGATCAAAAACATGGCTCAAGGAACAATTAAGTCATATCTTTCTGGATAATCAGAAGCATGCAATGGGATTATAATTAGATGAATGAAACCTACTCCTTGCATGTCTAATGAGATGTATTATCCATAGGTTATTTGAGACACATAATCCATTTTAAAGCCTTAATAACAATTGTAGATTTTTACATAACTGATAAGCCGTGTCTATTCAGAAGTTAGCCCTCAAATAATAACATTCCTAGGTATATAGGTTTAAGATTGAAGCCTAAAATATCTATCCTGAACAATATGTTGCCTAGAATAACAGTTTTATTTTCAACATTGTTATAAATAGTTCTGTTAGTGCATCTTGCATTCCTTATCAGCACACTGAATAATTATTCTAATTTGAATGTACACATACTTATTACTCTCAGCCTTCAGTCTGTTGAATGGGATCTATCAGAATACTGAGGTGAATAAATAAAATAAAGAAAACTTTCCATTAATTGGCTGCTTAGGGAACTGAATGCTAACCTAGAAAGGTTAGTGGTTTTATCCAATCTTGCTTGCTATATATTCTTAGCTTTCAAAACTTTGAATAAGGATGGAACTATAAACAATCTCTGCAAAGGATACAAGAGGGGAAGATAGAAGCCAAAAGAAAATTAGATACTGTGAATACTGTGGTTTGTCTAAGATGACACCTCTTAATCTCTTTCCAACTTTCTGGAACATTATACCCTTCATTTCAAGGGAATGGATGAGAAATTGTATTAAATGTATGAAAACTAAATTGAGAATTTACTGGATGTGCAAGCACAAAGAATCCATACTGTTCACTAAAGGGTATTTCAAGTGGAACTACCTGCAGAATCTCTGCCCCTAATCAAGCAGATGTTACAAAATCATTAAAAGTCCCTGATATTTTTCCACTCCTTTTAACGAAACAGACATGTAAAGGAATTAAATATATCAATATCAATTTCTCCTTTTTCCACATTGCAGAGTCCGTATTTTATTTGCTTTTGTGATACCCCCCCCCCCCCCTTATATAAAGTGCGGTTATATTCTCAAAATCTGGAAACAAGCCATAAGCAAATCCATTCAGGGATTCTGAAAATCTGCTCTGCTGGATCAGTCCAAAACTACCTACTTCAGAATCCTTCACAAGAACCTTAAAGAGCCATGGTGGTGCAGTGGTTATTTATTTATTTATTTATTTATTTATTTATTTATTATTCATGCTTCTAGACCGCCCCCTCTCCCAAAAGGGACTCGGGGCGGTGTACAGTCCATGCAAAATATATCAAAATACAATAGACTGCAGTATTACAGGCTACTACTGCTGACTGCCGGCTGACTGCAATTTGCCAGTTCAAATCTTACCAGGCTCAAGGTTGACTCAGCCTTCCATCCTTCCCAGATGGATAAAATGAGGACCCAAATTGTTAGAGGCAATATGCTAACTCTGTAAACCACTTAGAGAAGGCTGTAAAAGCACTGTGAAGCAGTATTTAAGACTAAGTGCTATTGCTATAAAAGCATTACATGGTACAGTGGAATTTGGTCAGTAGTCCAACACTAAACCATCTTGTCTTTTACATAAACACTCTTTCTTGTTTAGCTCTTCACTGTTACATTGCAGTAATAAAGATTATGTAAGACATCAAAACAGATTAAGAGCCTTTCACAACAATTTTCATATAAAATGTAGGTTTCCCCTCAAGTTCTCATGTCCTATGGAGGAATTTGCCTTATTCTGTTTTTAATAATGTTTTTCTTTAAAGAAAAATAAAATTATACCATTTTTCCTGAAGCATATTGAATGCATGCATCATTTCTTTTTTTAATTTTATGTTTAACTCAGGAACACAGGAACAATAAAGCCAGATCAGAGATGTTAAAACATTATCTTCAATGCACTCTTCTTCAACATTTTATAGTGTTGGAATCTTTACCAATCTACTTCTTCAGCTTTAACTGGGAATGTTAGAAGAAATCTATGTAACTACCATTCTCATGGGATATATGTATATATAAGAGTCCAGATGTTCACCAGGTGAAAGCCTAGTTTTGTTTCACTGACTTCAACAGTACCATGCAAAACAGAACTGCTGGGAATGCGGTTGCTATTTCCTGAACTAATGAGATGTCCCCAGTGAACCAATTTTAAAAGAAATAAAGCATAAATGTGATATTCTCCAAATAACCTCTGCAAATAACAGCCTTGGAATAAAGCTAGCAAAAAGCCTTTGGAGCAAGCAAGATACAAAGTTAAAAAAAAGTTTGACCTAGTTATCTTATCTTTGCTCCACTCATTCTATCTAAATATTTCAGTAAGTAAAACAAATGAATTTAATTAACAAGAAGCTTAGGATATGCTGGAACTTATTTTGTTTCTGTATTAAGGGGAGAAATGATGGGATTACTTAAAGCATACATATTACCTGGTAGTATAAAGACAAAATTTCTCACAGAGGACTAAGCTATATTCTGCTTAAATTGAAAACTAACTTTAAAATGCACTGCAAATAGTATTACTGTAGTGCATTTCTCTTCCTAATGATGCATGCTATGGTTGTACTGCCAATGAAAGCAGAAAAGAAAAAAGAAAAGGTAGCACTCTTTTATATAGGCTTGTGAGCAAAAATTGTTATCATGGATCCTTTTCTTTCACTGAGGCAATTCTGGAGTAGAATAATGGTAATGCTTGCTATTTAGAGGATGGAGGTGGGAAAGTCATAATCATGCTATTAATGTTCAAATACTGATAACCTCTTAGAGTTGCAAGAAAACATTCTAATAATTTTAAATATGATTACCAAATCATGTGGAATTTAATTGCTCAGTGATAAGAGTTGTTATGCCCTGTAGATTGTTGACCGTTACGAAAGTAATCCTCTCTAGTGGACAGGTTTTTTTAAAAAAAAACAAGAAGGATGTCTTTCCAAATGAGCAACAGCTAAAAGGCCAATAAAATTAACTCTAGCCACAGACACTCTGCTTTAGGAACTCAGAAAACAATCTGAGAACAAGAAACAGCTGAGGATGCAACATTTGTGATATTGACAAACCAGTGGAGCAGATCGCTTTCTATTCTCCTGAGCTTTTCATTACTCCAGAATACTTTGATTGGTGGCCAATGGTGGCTTCATTTCAAAGATTATTCTCCATCTGACAATACACAAATTCAATATCACACCAGTGGTGGGTTGCAGGCGGTATGCCCTGGTACGGGAGTACCGGAGTCTGCCAGGAGCACCGGGTACCATTCCGGTACGGTGCTCCAGAGGGCCCACCTGCCCACGCTCCTTACCTGTCTTTAAAGTCTTCAGTGCTTCCGTGCACTGAGCAGCTGGAACATCGTGGAAGCATCGCTGGACAGTAAGACACATGCATGCACTGCACGCATCCATGTGGATGATGCCGGGCCCATTCCAACCGTACTGGTTGGAACGGGATCCGGAACCCACCACTGGATATCACACACACACACACACACACACACACACACACACACAAAACCAATCATAGCATTTTATGTCACTAACACTCTTTTTTTAATCCTAATTTATTGCTTGCAGAGCTCCAAAGAACAGAAAAATAAGAACCACATCACCATGGACGTTGAATAGAACAGAACAGAATAGAATCACTTTATTTGGCCAAGTGTGTTTAGACACACAAGGAATTTGTCTCCTGTGCAGAAGTTCTCACTGTACGTGCAAAGCAACTGAGTAATAATAATCATAATAATGATACCAATAAAAGAGGATAGTAGAGAAGATGAGAAGTATAATAATAATAATACAGCCATGCAATATGAGTGAATATACTTAAACATAAGAATGCATGAAGGAAAAATTGTCTCTGTGTCTAGTTGTTTTAATATGCACTGCCCTGTAGTGGCATCATGAGTGGAAGAGTTGAAACAGACTATGTCCAAGATGAGAGAAGTCTGTAGTTATCAGTTTAGAGTGAAGAGTTTATGGAATGATGGTACTGAATGTTGAGCTGAAGTCTACAAAAAGGAACTATGCATAGGTCCTAAAACCAGTCCTTAAACTTTAGAATATTCACTTCCATCACAAGCTGGTGCACAAGCTTTTCTCACAATCTACTGTAAATACTATCAAATCCAATTAAAAATATAATGATCTTTACAGAGCTAACAACTCAGTATTACTAATTCTACTGCATGCCTTCTTCTAAATCTTGCTGAAAGGCAAACAACGTTAGTAGCATAAAGTGAACTTGTGAAAGCTTTCACCTGCTGTGTCTGTCCCCATTTTATATACCTGCTGGTTTTTACTCCTGACCTTTTTTGTATTGAACTGAATATGAATCATGCTCTACATGAATATAAATCAATGCTTATAGGGCTTGACTAAAAACCTGGCATAATGACAATACTGTGAGAAGAGGATAAATGAATTTCCAAAAAAAGGCATTTATTATCACACCTATCTTGATTATAAGAGCACTGTCATAAAAGAATAATAAACACCCTATGCACTGATCAAATGCACCTATTTCTTTCAGTTTAAATGAGAAAAATATTGTCATATAGATGTTACAACTGAAAAGAGATGGTGATCTGAGTATAGACAGATAGATATTTATTTGAGAGTTGTTGTTGTTGTTATTTTACAATAAAGGCTCTAAACCCCACAGATTTCAAATTACATGATTTGAAACTTCACTCTACAAGGAGAAATGCACCATTAGGACTCTGTGTGGTTGGAGAGCTAGAAAAAAAAACCTTGTACTCCAGTTGACTGGAAAAAATGATAAAATCGTGCACTGCTGAACTTTGGGAAAGAGTCATAGGAAAAAATAGAAGCACAGGGACAAATGAAAGAAAATTGTTTGTGTTTCACCTTTCTGTGTACACGAAGAGTTATAACTATGGTGTTATAGTACTCATGTTAAAAGTAGGTATAGAAGAAACAGGCTAGTAAGATTTTAAAAAATGTTTATTACCTCTGCACACATGTGCATTTTGAGGCTTTAATTTTGTGGTGTGTGCGTATGTATTTGATATCTTGTTTTTAATGGCTCTGTAAGAACTAACTTAGAGAGTGATTAAAGTTCTTGAACCTGAAAAGGCTCTAATGTTAAGTAGTATATGTAACCATGTGTAAAGTTTATTTACCGTCCTCCTCCTTCTCCGGAATCTTGCTGTGCTAGAGAATTTTATAGCTCTCTTGCAGGTTAACAATGCAAAAATGCTCCATGATGTGGCACAACTTTGCAATAATTCAGACTGCTATAATGGCAAAGCATTGCACTGAAAAATGAAGCCGAATAGGCATAGGAAAGAGAGAAATTGTAGTAATTTACTGGAAACTCTTCTAACAGAATGACTATACATTCTAATTATTCACAAATAAAGGGCACATCTATATTAAAATAGTACTTTGTGTTACTCTGGAAAAGTAACACATTTCCTTTTGTCGGTTTTTGTTAGTTTTAATTTCCTGTGTTCTGGATGTTATAAGTAAAATTGCCAGTTGCTTTCCAAAAACAGAAAAGCATACTGTGCTTATTTGCAATGAAAGCTATTAAACTAGTGATCTTGGTTCTGTGAGTTTGTCAGTGGGTGTGTGAGCATTGATAATGCACAAAAAATTATATACTGAAGATCAGAAAGCTAATATAGCAAAAGGCTATAGTGTAATCTCAAGGCATACATAAAATTTCTACATAGATAGCTATTGTATTTCTGGCACTTAGTAATATTTTAGCATATGAAATTAAATCCTAGTGTTAACAAGCAATAAAATACAAGGTTAGACTGTTAAATGGACTCAATAGCTGAAATAGGTAGTATTTGAATTGTAATCAAAATTATTTTCTCTACAATGCTAAAGGTAGGGCCAGAAACAGCATCTTACAGAGTGACAGCAATTTATTCAATTATTGCTACCAACATGATCTGTCTTGTTATCAGATAAGCAAGAATTGAGATTAAGGTGCCTCATCCAGATGTGATTTGACTCCAAGTGTCGAGAAGTTAGGAAAGAATTGGTTATCCAGATTCACATTCCAACCATAATCTTTTATTGCTGAGAAAAAAAACCACTGCAAATTGTTGTTTATTTCTACAAATTCAGAAAAAAAAAATTAAGGGCTTCTGGAAACAATGGCAACATTACAAGTAATAAGCCAGCCTTATTTTGGTACTTCAAAGCTTCTTATTTAATCATCTTTCTCCTTTCATCATTCTACTGGCAACAGCATTAAAACATTACTTTAGAGTTCTAAATGCACTGCATCTGGATTATACCTGGATTGGATCTAGAGTCCAACAGAAAATAAGCTTTGTCAAACAATTTAAGCCTGGTAAAGTCTCAAGCAATCCTGATGTTCTTTATAGTAATCTAGAATGGTAGGCTTCCATATATCAAATATGTGATGCAAATATCAAGAAATGGGGTATAGTTATTGTAGTGACAAAAGGAAGACAGAGAGAGAGAGAGAGAAAGTCCTTGTAACTATTAGACCATCAGATTCTTAAAGATAGTAAGCAAGTTTTATGCTAAGTGTTGATTTCATCAACTGTCACATTCTAGAAGACAAGGAAGTAGATTTCAGAACTGGAGGCTCAATTTTTGACTCTGCCTTATCTGGCCAAGATAGGTTTCATATTGCATACTGTATTTATTGGTGTCAGATCAACTTTAGCTTCAGGACAAAGTTCTGAGGCTAATTCAAAAATAACAAAATAGATAGATGGTTGCTTCTACTAATATAGGTATTCCATCAAAATCTAAAATAAAGATTCACTGTTGTATAATTGTAGTAAAAAACAAAGGTTAAAGAAGAATAAGGCAGGGATGCATCTTGTTTTCCCTGTTGTTCACTTTGTACACCAATTATCTTGTGACCAAAATAAATAATTCAGACCATCAGTCCCCAAAATTAGCCAATAAGCGTATTACCATCTTACTATATCCAAATGATTCAGAACTCCTATTGCAAGCACCAAGTGAATTAAAACATTCTAGTGCTTAACCACTTATTATTCAAAGGAAGCATATGAAATCAATTATATTGAAGCTAATTTTTGGAGGCAACCTAGAGGACATGCCTAGTAGTCAAAGAGCCAAACAGAAGAGCAAGTTAAAATCTTTAATATTTGGGTATAGTTTTTCACATTTCTAGCAACTCAGGCTGCATCAAAATTATGTAGTCCAAAATGTGCAAGAATTAGTGGCAGCAACATAAACAGTTCACTTTGCAAGAGGGTACATTATTTTAATAATGCTAAAATTATTAAGGTATTACTAAGGTATATCCACAACCTTTATTTTGGCACCATGTCACTCCTTGGACCAGGGATGTCAAACTCATGGCCTGCAGGCCAGATGTGTCATGCGCTGGCCACCCCTGCCCCCAATTTAGGGAAGGTGGGAAAAGTTGTGATACATCATGTGACGACAACATGTCATCATGAGTTGACATCCCTACCTTGGACTTTCTGGAAAGGATGCAATCTCAGTTCTTAGGAAGTATATTTTACATGGCTCCACCTGCTCAAATAGGGATGCTATGCAGCAAGGAAGATGTATTGCAGTATCAAATCTAAATGCTCCAGAGAGTCCATCTTCAACCACACGGTCTTGCATCAAATGTTCAGCATGACAGAGTCTCTGAAAGTTGTTAAATCTTCCTAGCTAATAGTTGTTGTTGTTTTGATCTGTTTTTTTAATTATAGCAGGTATTTAGAAATCAACATAGAAAACGGCAACACTGTGGGTTCTCAGAAGAGGTGATTTTGATCGTGGGTTATGCCTGTGCAACTACTGCACTCAAGCAATGCAGTAGAGACTTGGAAGGCAGATGGAATCAATCTGCCCTACCCACAAATACATGTCGAGCCTCTTTTTCAGCCTGCCCAGATATTTAAATCTAATCACCATTTCCAAATCTTAAAGAGCATAACATTAGCAGGTGTTAATGTCCTCTTAGCAGCTGTTCTTAAGGGCAAATAGAGTCCCTTACATGCTCAGATTGTGCCATTGTAGAAAAGGGCCATTGAATCTATAGCCTATGTTCTGATACACTGCACCTCCTTATAGGGCTACAAGGGCCAATTTTGTAACTCTCTACTGACAAAGAACCAAAATAGTTCTGACTTGTTTTAAATATAGCTGTGCCTGTCAGGCTAGTATAATTCCATTTCCTTGATGTAGTAAAACTCTGTTACACTGTTTGTAAAGCCCAACATATTTTAATTGCCTTAATGATGTCCTTTAAAGTACTTTTACTTGAAACAGAAGCTATTTGTTTACATTATTAACTTCCAGAATTTTGGTCAGTGACCATAATAAATAATTAATTAACTAACTAGCAAAAGACATGCAGCATTTGCTATTCTCAAAGTTGATCCATAATACTTCTTTTATTCCAACCCAAGACTGATTGTGTTGGAATAAAGATACACAAATGAGAAACGAGTCTCCTTGTAAAGTTGCTTTATAGAGCAATTAACTAAAAGCAGTCAATTAATCCAACCCTATCTTCTACAACAATCAGTGGCTTTCTCTACAGAGTCATCTTCCAAGTTACACGTTCGAGATGCTTTTAGTAAAAAATTGTTGGGACTGAACTGGGTGTATCTAAATACATCTGTGCTCTTTCCCTAAGCCATGACTATCCCATTATCATAAAATATATTTTCTTCTCCTCCTAGAAGAAAGGGAAACAAACCAAAGCCATATGGTGTTGTAGGATGCCAATTCAGAGAATTGGTTCAGAATGAAGAACCTGTGGCCCTCCAGATGGTATTGAACTACACCTTCCAGCTTTCCATATCAAAATCAGTGAGGGCTAGAGTTGATGCAAGTCATATTTCAGCACCATCTGGAAGGACACAGCATTAAAATGTGGGGGGAGTTACACAAATCAGATATGTGCTCATGGGCTATGATTTTCCTTTCCTTTTATGTTTAGTGGCAAATCATATCTTTCTGTGGCATTCAGACTCAGCAAAGAACAGCTTACAGTTTCAGCTGGATTCATAGTTTCAGGGTTAATGAAGGATTACACAATCGAAATGACCCATGGCAAGCAAAGGTTTTCGCATAGGTAACAGTGAGATGAAAAATTAGAATGTCAAATCAGTGAGGAGCACTGTACTATGATGGATAACTCCTAACATTGGAAGCCATGGTGGCACAGTGGCCAGAATGCAGTATTTCAGACTTAACTGTGCCCACTGCCAGGAATTTGATCCTGACTGGCTCATGGTTGACTCTAAAGTTGGTGAGGACCCAAATTGTTGGGGATAATATTCTGACTCTCTAAACCACTTAGAGAGGGCTTTGAAGTACTGTGAAGCAGTATATGAGACTAAGTGCCATTGCTAATGCAAATAAATAAATCTGCTTTCAATCAAGTTAAACTACTTGCCCATCTGATCGAACATTGTCAGTTCTGAGTGCCAGTGAGGGCATAGGGATATCATTTGGACTGGAGAAGGGTGGCCAATAGTAGTCAAGAGAGGAAACATAGTTAAAAGTGATGAAATGGAATTTCTCTGCCATCTAGCAGACTGTCTATAAGTACCTTGGTATCCCCCTTTCACATGGCAACCATGATGAGGAAGCAAGGAAGATAACAACATCACCAAGGCATTAGACAGGTCCTGAAGAGCCAGTTCAATAGGAAGAACAAGTTCCATGCCATACATGCCCTGCCAGTCATCAAAAACCCTGCCAGCATAGTAAACTGGCCAAAGCAGGGCATGGAAGCAGCCAGTGTGAAGACTTGGAAACTCCTCACAATATGGAGATTTCTGCTCCAAGTCCAACACCCAGAAACTTTACATCAGTCAGAAAGAGGATAGTTGGGGTCTGGTGAGTATCAAAGCCACTATCCTGGATGATACCAAGAGCATCCAGGAGTACATCAATAAACTGGCACTCAAAAATGAGTAGAGTGGAGTGGGAGGTGGAATGGAATGGAATGGAATGGAATGGAATGGAATGGAATGGAATAGAATAGAATAGAATAGAATAGAATAGAATAGAATAGAATAGAATAGAATAGAATAGAATAGAATTCTTAATTGGTCAAGTGTGATTGGGCACACAAGGAAGTTGTCTCTGGTGCATAAGCTCTCAGTGAATATACAAGCAAGAAGTGATAAATCATTATCATAATCATAAAATACAATCATCATAAATCTTAGCATACAACACTCAGTGAAAGTCATAGTATATTAAATAAGCATTCAACATAAATCATTAGGATACTAATAAAAGCAATCAACATAAATTATAAGATACAAAGATATCTGTATCGTGTATCATTTACAGATTATCTGTTATGTGTATCATTGACAGTTAGCTGAGCTGGCAATCATTGGGAAATTTTATCAGTGGTTGGAAAGGATTGAACAAAAAGACAGCAGTGAGGCATTTATAGTAGCACAAAAGCAGGCATCAAGCACAAGATCCTTAGAAGCAAGATTCTGTTGCACTTGACAGGACTCAAGGGTTAAACTTTGAGGGAGTCCTCAGAGAGAAGCCAACACACAATGGCAGGATGTAAGATGCAGACAGGAATAGCACATACTGAATGGCACAACCAAGTAGTTAACATTTACATGAACATCTGCACAGTGTATGGGCTCTTAGGTTCATATGGGAGATTCCACAGAAAGTTGTGGAGAATAACAGAGCTAAGATCCAGAGGTACAGGCAGGTACTGACTGTAAACCAGACATTGTGGTAGTAGACAGGAAGCAGAAGATAGTGGTGGTGCTAGATGTAGCTGTGCCAAGTGATAGCAACATCAAGAAGAAGAAGTATGAGAAGCTGGAAAAGTTCCTAAAGAAAGGACTAAAGACATTGTGGAAAGTAAAGGCCAAAGTGGTTCCAGTAGTGGTAGGAGCACTAAGGGCTGTGATTTCTAAGCTGGAAGAGTGATTCCAACAGACCCAATGAACAATAACAGAACTACCTATACAGAAGAGTGTAGTGTTAAGAACAGTTAAGATACTATGAAGAACCCTCAGACTCCCAAACCTCTTGTAGAGGAGCTGAAAGTGAGGAAGACAGATACCATCTAAAGAAGTGAGAAGATACGTTTTATATATAGCAAGCTGTGTTCAGTCAAGTTCAGTCTAGTTGCCCATCTGGTTTAACATTATCAGTTCTGAGTGCCAGTACCAGTAGCTGTCCAAAAGCTCATGTCAAAGTTTTCAGCTTTTTCCTGTTATTTTTAGTTGAAGGTTCTTCAGATTAAACAAAATATTAACTGCTGCTAAAAGCATGTCCATCAGCTGTGCTGTATTCTAAATTCTCCTGTTTCAAATCTAGTCTATTTCTTCAAAATTGCACACAAAGCACCACTGGGTAGCTACTTTTAGTTCCTTCTGCCTTAAAACCTGATATTCAGTCAAAGATTGGAAAGGGTTCAGCTACTCAGTAGGGGATGAACCATGTCCAATTGTAGCCTCAGTAGAAAGGATCAGTCATGCAATCCGATACGAATTCTCTTTATTTTATAAAGGCAATCAAGATACTCATTATGAAGAAATCAGTAAGCTTATATGTAGTAAGTGTCCAAGAATTTAATTATGTATAACGTTCTGTAATTTTTGTTCAGCTAATAAAATAGTGTGTTTATTTCTTTAAAAATAATAAGTTGATAATGGCATGTAGTTAATTAGTTGAAAATTTTAATAGGCTTTTGCTAGTTTCATGAGCGGCCACTTCTTAAAGCTTCATTTGCTTCTGTGTAACCAAGCTATTCCTTAGCTAAATCATTAACTATCTCCTGGAAATATTCCAGGCAGTATAAGTATATTGTCCTGCTTATCTAGGAAGAGAGAGATAGATAGATAACTCACTATCTGGTCTATTTGCATTCTTCAGTGTAAATTGATTGATGCTGTTTTTAAACAAGCATTTTATGCACACAAGGATGTTTTTATGCAATTTTCTATATTTTGTATCTGTGCGTATATAAAAATAATATGCAGGTTTTGAGATAAAACCTGCATGTGAAAACCTAAGACATTTTCAGATTACTATCACTAATGAATCATTACTAACATCACTATTTTCTGAGCTGTATTGTAATCCAAGAAAGCTAAGGAGAGCAAACAAATTGATTATATAAGAACTTGAACTACATGATTTACATCAATATCCCAGTGACTTCTTTATATGCAGCAGTAAAGTATTTGATATTATTCTGTATTATATAGCTTTTCAATACATTTTCATATTATTATCTATTTGCTTAGTTGGTTTCCCTATTTTTTATTTCGTTATATTTTTATTTAACCCATTTTATCCCCACTGCTGTGTAAGCACTCTTGACAATACAAGGCTACCTGCTGTTGAATAATCAGGCAGGTACTCTCCTAAACAGTGATTAATTTGTGCTAGAGCATTTCCATGTCAATCTTTGGCAAGATCTTGAAGGATAAGGACATCTTGAGGGCAACAAAGTTCAGAGCAGACAGACCTACTTTTTCAAGTAGTGATGAATAGCTGTGACAATTGGCTCCTGAGAAAGAGGGGGGGAATTATGGATTTGGAAATAGTTCCTAAGAGGGCTATGGGTTTGTTTGTTTTGTTTGTTTTGTTTGTTTTTATTGGATTTATATGCCGCCCTTCTCCCAAAGGACTCAGGGTGGCGTACAACATTAAAAAACACACATCCCAAAAGTTAAAAAGAAATTAAATATATATCCAAAAAAACAAATCGAATTTATGGAACAATACATTTAAAAATGAGTTAATATTAACAGGCCAGGCCGGCTTGCTGGAAAAGCCAACTTTTTAGGGTGCGTCGGAAGGACCGGAGGTCAGGGATTATGCGAAGCTCTGGGGGCAGCTCATTCCAGAGGAAGGCGCTCCCACAGAGAAGGCTCTCCCCCTGGGGGTTGCCAGCTGACACTGCCTGGCGGATGGCACCCAGAGGAGGCCAACTCTGTGGGATCGTACTGGACAGTGGGAGGCTATCGGTGGCAGTAGGTGGTCTTGCAGGTACCCTGGGCCTAAGCCATGGAGCGCTTTAAAGATCATAATTAACACCTTGAATCGCACACGGAAACCAACCGGCAACCAGTGCAGGCCGCCTAAAAGGGGTGTAACATGGAAGCACCTAGGTACCCCCATGACAACCCGCGCAGCTGCATTCTGGACCAGCTGAAGCCTCCGGGTGCTCTTCAAGGGCAGCCCCATGTAGAGAGCATTGCAGTAGTCCAGGCGAGAAAGGACAAGGGCAGGAGTGACTGTGCACAGAGCATCCCGATCCAGGAAGGGGCGCACCTGACGTACCAGGCAAACCTGGTAAAAGGCCCCCTTGGTCACGGCCGTCAGGTGTTCTTCTAAACTAAGCCGCGTATCCAGGAGGACTCCCAGATTGTGAGCCTTCTCTGAGGGGGCTAAAATTTCTCCCCCTATCACCAAAGATGGAACAAGGTGTACAAATTGGGATGACGGGAACCACAGCCACTCAGTCTTGGAGGGATTGAGCTTGAGCCTGTTCCTCCCCATCCAGATCCGCACAGCTTCCAGGCATCTACTCAATCTGCCCAACTCCAAATGAATGCTGACTTTTTTGTTGAGATGATAAGAAAGCAGGAATTCACATACTTGGAGCATGTGATATGCTGTAAGTGAATAGGCTAGGAAAAATATTTTTGGTAGGGTTGAAAGAAATGGAAAGAAGGGAGATATCAGAAAAATTAGACTGAGGAGATCAATGAGATTACAGGAACGACCTCAAAGCACTGTAGGCTAATTCTATGTATAGGTTGAGATGTCTATGCAGTCAGTTGAAAATGAGGCTGATTCAACTGAACTTAAGTAATAAGTAATGTCTCTGGCATTTTTCTTTTATCAATCCAACCTTCATTTCTAGGATATAAAGACAAAAATATATAATTATACAGAGAAAATTTTCTTACCAATAAACAACTACTTGAGTTTTACTGTATTTAATTGGAATTGACAAAGAATTGAATACTTAATTTTGTGGTATGTAACATATATATACAACCAATAAATTATTACCTCTCTTATAGAATAGTCATTGAGTCAAGGCTGCCTTATTGGAGGAGGCGATGTAAAAAATAAGCACTTAAATAATTACATGAGTTCAATAAAATTGGAGCTGAGTAGTCTCGTTTACTATTGGACAACATGGTCATCTAGTCATAAATGTAACATCTTTTCTATAGGGACCAAAGATTTTGTTAACAGTTTGTTTTTTAAAATGTGAGAGTACTATATACTTTTGCCAAAAATAAAAACCCCAAAGAGGCTTACAAAGGACAGCATTATGTGCCGTCTGGAAAACTAGGAAGGGTCTCTTCTGAGATGCTTCCCACATCCTTTTGTTTACAAGGGCCGTGATACCTTTTACAAGATGCTTATCCAGTCTGTGGTTCTTCCTTCTGTTAACCCAGGACATTTTCACATACCATTACCATCTGCTTAGTGAATAGCCAGATATATGGCAGAAACAGCCACAGAAGCCAAACTAGCATAGAACTATGAGCCTTAACAAGCAAGAGATCATGATATAAGCAATTGATCTAGCCAAAGATAAGGCAGAAAGTACCTGGGAAGTACATTATATCACTCTGAATAAAAAATACCAAAAACATGAAACCTATTTAGAAGCTATTAAGCATAAATTTTCCTCATTTTTAAGTGTGTATTTCTCTGTGTTCTTTCATAGGAAGTTCTCTGCTTTCTTCGTATTCAAGATCCAAGATATGCTGCAATGAAAGTGTAAATCGTAAGGAATGTGGAGCTAATTGGATCCTTATTGAGTGAACAGGGGACATAGGAAACTAAATTGCACAGCTTCATTCTCCAAATGACATTTAGTGGAATCAACAACAATGTGAAACTAAACTGTAAGCAAAAGCAGTTTTCTAGACATTTTGCAATCTTATCCCTTTACTTATAATGAAATTTTCATTGTTTGCTGACCAGATCATATAACCAAGCTGTTTCTTATTTAGTGTTTTATTGCACTAGGCTGGTAGTTTCTTACAAATATTTTATGTGCTTGCTGTCAGCTCATACAACTCAGCCAATCTCATACTGTTAGATGTGTTTAGTTTAATGAGGTAATGGGCCACTGCCAATTAACATTAAGTCATGGCAAAAATGAGTAATATCCTGATTTGTTTAAACAGAAAGACAGTTGAAGCCCACTGGGTCTCTTGGAACAGACGTTTGTAAATAATCTCCAAGCTGAACCTATTCACACTTGAGATTTATAGCAACAGCCAGTCATCACTGTGGTTATATAAGGCCTGTCTGCATCCGTGATATACCACCATAGTGGCGGCTGGATGATACTATAAATTGCTAGTGTGGAATGCCTAAAGGCTTAAAACTGAAGTTATTCCAGAAGAAGCAAGTCATATTTTAAGATTTAAACTATATTGTTAATATGTGGATGTGATGATTGAAATAAATCTTTTAACGATGTGTAAGTCCTTCTGATTTCAAAATTAAGACATTTCATGAATTTCTTAATAAACATGACATCTTCCACTTTGACAGATCAGTATCCTCCATTGACTGGTTGGTCTAAGTATCACGCCTTAGGAGTCATGAGTAAAGCAAGATATATTGTTAGATATGTTTTGTGATAAGCTATTTTTTTAATAAAGCATAACCTTCTGATGCAGAAGTAGTTAAACAAAATGTAAAAAATGGTTTGCATTTTAAATCATCTGTAAATGAACATAAATAATGCATTTTAGTTGGAGGAGAAAATCATATACCAGTAAAATGTAATTTATTACTTTGGTTAGCTTCTCAATGTGTTGTTGATCACAAAACAGCACAAAGAACTCATCTCCAAAGGTACATGTGCTGGCAATTATTTCAATATACAGAAAAAACTGTTTCAGAAAGTACTCACGATTTGGAAATAGAACAAAAACACCTTAAATATGTATGTGTGAGCTGATGCTTGATTTTCAAAAAGAGAGTTGTTGGAGTTCAAGGCTTCTTGTAGCCTAAGGCTCCTATTTGCAAATGTATGTGGATTGGTTGCAGTTATTCAGCTGAGAGCAAAATGTAAAAGCAGGCAACATCTACAGGGAAATGATCTCTTCTCTGATATTATTTTCTCTATTCCAGAACTGAGCTCTGGCACTAAAATAGATTGCAATATTTAATCTTGGTGAACCTTGGCACCAATCAGCTCGATTCAGAGATATTTGCAAACGAAGTGACTAAGATTCTAATCCCAGTTTGTTGAAGGGCACTATGGACACATGTCTCCCAGATTTGGTTAAAGAATGGTTTACCCTAACACACTGCATTGCATTCAGATTTTGAATTCATGAGATCCAAACCAATGCAATGTCAAATACACAGAAAATAGGTACCTATATTCATTTTTCACCCTTTTCTGTCTTTCCTTGATTTATGTCCCACATTTTATTCAGCAGCATGAGGCAGTGTACATAGCACTAACTACTCAATTACTTTCAGTTTCCCCACAACAAGGACCATATTGCCTCTTTTGGTAGTACTGTGTTGGTCCATACTGTTTCTAATTCAGTTACTTATTAGGCTATAACTGCACAGTGTAATTTATGCATCTGGTATAATGTGTCAGTCTGACCATCAGCCACTGAGTATCCTTGTGTCAGTCATTCTCTCTCAGTGTAAATGCTCTTCAGAATATTATTGTAAGAATAATATAAGGAAGACCCACTCACACTATTTTAAATTCCCTGGACAAAACATATAAGATAAAGGAAAACAAGACAATGAGTATTTAATGACTGCTGCCCTGGCTGCTAACACTATTCCTGAATGGAGAATTTACAATATGTTTTATAAAATGTGTGACAATGTGACATAAAATTATGAATATGATACAGTACATTTTGGGGAAAAGTAATATTACAAGCCATAATCAGAAACTGAGCTGAATGCATGTGGTTTATATTTAAAAGTGAGGACAATAAAAATGGGAGGAAATCACTTATTATCTCTTTCTATATTGAAGTCACCCCTAGTAGGATGATGAAAGCAGAAGCTATGTCAGGCCATCATTGATAGCTAGCAGTTATTTTTGCTTTGTTGGATTACAAATATTACAAAGGCCTGTTTTATCACACTAGTCTCATAAAATATATTTTTCTATGTAGCAGATATTAAATGGAGGCTTTCATATTCAGGCTGCAAAAATATGGAGGACTATTATGACAGCAACAAAATATAGAAACTTTATTTTTGCAGCCAAAATAAAATAGTTGTGATTCAAAACTGAATACAGTCATTTTGTCTTCTTCCCGAACATATGATTACTACCAGATTTTGCTCCAGATAGAATTCACATCTGATTTGATTACCATGTCTTGTGAAAATATGAAACAAACTTTTCCGCAGGTGAAGGACTTTTTACTACAAGCTTTGATTTCAGCCCTGTTCTTTCACTTCTGTTCTAAATTTTTAAAAATAGACTGAGAACTCAATCTAATGCATATTTACCTATGAGTAAACCCTGCAGGGATTACTCTTAGGTTAGTGTCCATTAACCTGCCACTGGAGACTGCTGCTTATTTAAAAACTTTCATTTACAGTGTAATATAATTGCCTGTATTTAGACATTTGCATTATTTGAAAGCATAATATATTTCTACCGAATTTGGAACAACTTTAAAAGAGTTTTGCTAAGGGATTATTTATATGATTTCACATCCATTATATGTCAACATAATTGATGCACTATATAGAGCATGTTATTATAAGTATAGCAGATTTTGTAACCTAATTTTTCACATCCTTGCACAGATTTTAAAAACACATTTTGGACATATAATGCAACACTCCCATTTTATCCACTGACATTTCCAAAACAATTCTACAAACATAAAATTACCCAACCAATGCTGACTATCCTAAATCTTACTAATGTCTAATTTATTCTACCATTGAAAAATCATGTGTTTTATGCGTTACGTTTGCAAGTATCATCCATAAAAATCTAACTGCATGCCTACTTAAATATGGGTTAAGGACATTTATATTTTCATAAAAGCTCAGATGGAATTTAACATTTGCTGTTTAGTTAAGTTGATGGTAACACAGACTTTTGTAGATTTGACTTTTGGATATGAAACTGAAAAAAAGGGAGACAACTTTAATGAGACATAATCAATAATTCCACAATAGAAAGACAGTGATTAGTTTTTAAAAGCCTGAGGAATTATTTTGACTTTCCTTTTTTCTTGCTCAATATATTGAAAAGCATTATTAGTAGTGTTTCACAGGATTGCTTCAGAGTCTGCTCTTTCCATTGCCTAATGTTTGTTATATTAGATTTATCTAAATTATTTTCTATTATTCATTCCAAAATAACAGAATAATAGGGTTGGAAGTGACTTGGAGGTCTTCTAGACCAACTGCCTGCTCAAGCAGGAAATGCTATACTATTTCACATAAATGAATGTTCAATCTATTCTTAAAAACCTCCAGTGTTGGATCCCCACAACTTCTGGAGGCAAGCCATTCCACTGATTAATTGTTCTAATTAATCAGGAAATGTCTCCTTAGTTCTAGGTTGCTTCTCTCCTTGATTAGTTTCCATCCATTGGTTCCTGTCCTGTCTTCAGGTGCTTTAGAGAATAGGTTGACCACTACTCTTCTTGGTAGCAGCCCCTTAGATATTGGAATACTGCCATCGTGTCATCCTTAGTGCTTTTCATTAAACTAGACATACGCAATTCCTGAACCATTCTTCATATGTTTTAGCCCTCAGTTCCCTAATCATCTTTGTTGTTCTTTTCTTCACTCTTTCCTAAGTCTCAACATCTTTTTTTATATTGTGGCAACCAAAACTGGATGCAATATTCCAAGTTTGATCTTAATAAGGTATTATAAAATTGGATTAACATTTCATGCGATCTTCATTCTATCCCTCTGTTAATACAGCCTAGGACCATGTTTTTTGTCAGCTGCAGCATACTGCTGGCTCATATTTAAGTGATTGCCCACTAAAATGCCAATATCCTTCTCACAGTTACTACTATTGAGTCAGGTATCACCTATTCTATACCTGTGCAATTGGTTTTCTTGCCTAAATGTAGAATCTTACTTATTTTACCATTGACTTTCCAATGTGTCCAATGATCAAGTCTGTTGCAGAGGTGGGTTGCTGCCGGAATGGACCGGTATGGGCGTGTAGGTAGCAGAAATCTACCATATCTTTCTCTACCATTGGCAATGGCAGTTTGGCCATGCCTCCATACCAGTACAGTCCCCTGACCTGTCCCCGCTTGCTCCCCTAGGTGCCTGGACACCACTCACTTGCTCTCTTGCCCCACCCGTCCACACCATGCTTGCCCCACCCGTCCACACCATGCTTGCCCCTCACTGAGTCGCTGGCTCGCCAATCGCCCCGTCTCTGAGATTCCTATATATACCACAGTCACCATGCAGCACACTACCTTTACTGGCCTGGCTGGTGACTTGTTGACTTCCTGATCCTCGCTGAGTTCCCAATTCTCACCTGCCTGCCCTGCTGTGTTACTGCTGCCTCCTCGCAGGACTGCCTAAAGGTAAGTAAGCCTATGGTTGTGACTTTGCAGGATGCAGATGGTAAGGGGGCAGCAAGAACCACCGAGAGTGACTTTTGTGTCTACGCAAGCCCAGGGACTGGCTGAAGCCTTCCTTGCCAACAGTCCCTGGGTTCGCATAAACCACTCGCTGCTGTCTGCCTGCTCACCACTCACCCAGGAAGGGCCTCGGGAGGCTTCACTGAGCCATCCCAGAGCTCTGCAGAGGCTTCCCCACTGGGAAATACAACCTGTCACTCCTACGAGGCTCAGCCAGGATCTGCTGCGGCTTTTAGACCTCACCCACTGGGCAGCCTTTTCGGGAGCATCACAGCTCAGACTTGCCTTGCCCAGCTCCCTTCTAAAGTTAAGAAATGGTGCTTTGCCCATGGGATGCTGCAGAAGTCCAGGCTGGGACGCTTTTTGAACACTTGGTGGCAGCACGACAGCCAGCGCCCATCCCTTCAAGCGGTGGTCCCTTCAAGCGAGGCCCGAACTGACCACGGGGTGGGTCACGCAACCTCCCCGCTACTCCACCAACCTGGGGATGCTCCTGGCTCTGCTGTGTGGCTGCTTCTTTGTGCCCCATTGCCAGCTGAAGTTGGCTTTCTCCTGGCAATCCTTCCTCTCCAAGACAGCCCGTTGCTCTGGCCATGTCCGGGTGAGTCCTGGGTCAGTCAGCAGCCCATGCGCTGCTGCTATGTGACCACTATGGGGGTGCAGCACCCACTTGGTGCTCTCCTGGCCAGGAAGGATCACCAGGAGAAAGCCAACTGCAGCCAGCAGTGGAATGTGAAGGAGTGGCCATCCAGCAGAAGGTTGGTGGGGTGGCGGGGAGGTTGTGTGTGGGGCTCAAGGCAGCAGGGAGGTGGAAGGCCGAGACCACCCTGGGTACCTGTAACAGGATGCAGCAGCTGCTGGGTGGCTGCTTCTTTGTGCCCCGAATTCCAGCTGCAGTTGGCTTTCTCCTGGCGATCCTTCCTCTCTGGGGCATCCTGTCACTCTGGCTGCATCTGTGGGGACCCTGGGTCAGTCAGCAGCCTGCATGCTACCACCATGTGAATGCTCTGGGGGCCTGCCCAGATGCAGCTGGAGCAGCAGGGCTGCCCTAGAGGGTCTTTCCCAGCCAGGAAGGGTCACCAGGAGAAAGCCAACTATAGTCAGCAATGGGACGCAAAGGAATGGCCGTCCAGAAGAGCCAGGAGTGTCTCCAGGTTGGTGGGGTGGCAGGGAGGTTGCGCAGAGAAATTTTTGCCATCTGGAAGGGATGCGTGTGTGTGTGTGAGAGAGAGAAATATGCAGGGGAAACAGAAAGAAAGAAAGACGAAGGAAGGAAGGAAGGAAGGGAGAGAGAGAGAGAGAGAGAGAGAGGGAGAGAAGAGAGAGAGACAAAGATAGAAAGAGAAAGAGAGAGAAAGAAGGAAAGAGAAAGAAAGTGGGGGGGGGAGAGACAAGAAAGAAAGAAAGAAAGAAAGAAAGAAAGAAAGAAAGAAAGAAAGAAAGAAAGAAAAAGAACTTATGACCACAATTGAGCCTAAAATTTTGGTTGCTAAGCAAGAGTTTAAGTGAGTTTCACCACATTTTACAAGTTGGCCATGCCCACCCAGTCACATGACCACCAAGCCACACCCACAAAATAGGCCACACCCACAAAATAGGCCACACCCACAAAATGGGTAATAAAAAAATTTGAAACCCACCCCTGGTCTGTTGAGATCCTTTTGTATATCTGGCATGTTGGCTGTCATCTTCAAATTTGGTGAGTTTTCTTCTATCCCCTCATATAAATAATTGATGAAGTTATTGAAGAATACAGGGCCTAAGAGAAAGCCTTGAGGTACCACACTCAATACTTCCCTCTATGTAGATGCAGTTCCATTAAGGACTACATATTGAGTCTGGTTGGTCAACCAGTTACAAAACCATCTGGTAGTGATGTTGCCTAACCCACATTTTTCTATGTCCAAGTACCGTATAAGGCCATGCCACATTTTTCTGGTGGGCAAAAATATAAGCCTTCCCCTGCAAATAAGCCCCCTGGACAACCCTCCACCTCCGACCAGGCAGAGCGCCGCTCACCAACCTAGCAGTACCCCGAAGGTACCAAGCCACGGGAACTGGGGTGGGCAAAGGTGGTTGCATTACTTGGTGCCTTCGGGATACCGCTAGGTTGGTGAGCGGCGCTGTGCCCAGCTGAAGAGGGGTGTTGCCAGGTGCCTGCTCTCTTGCAAGCAGGCTTCCAAAGAGCCGGGCACAGCAGCCACCCGGCAAACCCCCTTTCCAGCCGGGCACAGCACCAGTCACTGACCTAGGGGTATCGCAAAGCCACGTGAGCACCTGTTCACCGCCACCCGGCTCTCGTAGCTTGGCGCCTTTGAAATACCAGGAGCCGGGCAGGCGCTCACACAGCTTGGCAATACCCCTAGGTCAGTGAATGGCACTGTGCCCAGATGGAAAGGAGGTTTGCCGGGTGGCTGCTCATGAGCATGGTCACTTCATGGCTGTTGTGTTGTGCTGCTGCAACAGCGCAACACAGCCATTCGCCCATGAGGCTGTGCCAGGCATATGATATGGCACACACTATCAAAAGCTTGATTTTTTCCCCAGCTACTTAATATTCTTAATCACACAAACATCTACGTTATAAACATTGATAACCTTATTAGTTTTAGATTGCTGGGGACAGAAGTGTTCTGAAATGTTGCAGCAGGTTGAGGCTTTCACCACAATGCTCAATAAAAACGGGACATGAGACCATGAAGGTAAAAGAGATACAGGTTTATTGATGCATCGAGTTCAGCATGTTCACACACCAAAATCTGAACTGCCTGGGCTCCGCCCAGGATGCTACTTTTATGCCATGTTCTACACTGAGCATTCTCAAGGTGTTTCCATACACGAGACAAACATGACATTTCGAAAAGGAGAAGTTCATTTTGGAATGTTACAAACAGAGAAGTACATAGGAAAAATACAAAAAGAGACGTTCCTATAATGTCTTAAGCTATCGGCAGTTTCACCTCTGTTCTATCTTACACCCACGCTTGGCTTCCTGTGCCCCTCTGTTACAGCATCTTGCCACACTGTTCCAGTAAGGTTTATTGCAATGCAATAAAAGTCCATATTAGTCTATATTGATATTCAAAAGCTAGTAAGAAGTTAGAGCCTGGGGGCTCATATATCCAGGTGATATGGTGATATTTTGGCCATTTTCTCCTGGCTGCCTCATTCCCCCGTTTTGAAACTTCACCCTAATCAAAGGATTAATGTGTAGTTTCATAAATGTTAGGCTTTGTTCATACCCACTCCCTTTCAACCAGTATTTCCTGTTTTTGGACCTCATAAAGAGTTAATTAAGTAGGGTTATTATGCAAAGGAGAAAGGCTTAGCTTGCGATCCCACATACCAAAAGAAACAGCCTTTGTTTAATCCAACCTGTTCCCGGTAGCCAAGAGCACCATTCATCTGTCTCCTGTATTCTTTGACCAATTGAGGAAGCTCAGTCTCGTAGTTATTCAACCACCACCCTAGACTGCCCCTGATTTATTCATATAGAAACAGCAATCTTCTTCCAGGAATAGCCCACCGTTTTCTGAACATTTCCTAGGAGGGGGACTGGGAGAGTGTGTTCTCCACAGGATAAGATGTACCAAAGTGCATGTCCCTGTCCAGTTACTTGGTAGGCATAAATATGCCTCTTTCCCACATAAGAAGAAGACTCCATTCTCCCCTACACACACTCCTATGTTCATAGAAAAGGCAAGGGCTCGAAGGTTCCTTTCATAAGTCCAGACCTGTAAGGTTCCTGCCAAGTACATACCAGTCAGGGGCTGTAATGGAACTTCTTGGTTAGGGTCCATTTGCCTATCCCTGAGAACTGGTCCTTCAAAGAGATAGTGGGAACTGGTGTTTCCAGGGGGAAAATGAACACAAAATGCCATGGTGGATTGCATTGAAAGCCATACGGGAAGGCGGGGTGGCTGGAATGGCCTTGGGCACCTTCCAGTAGTCAGATTCCCCTCCCAACAGTTAAAAACGAGTGGGGGCGGGAGCGAGAAAGTGACCTCCTATTGGAAGAGCTTGTGAGCAGAGGGAGACATGTTGTGAGTTACTTTCATATCCACGAGTGTTTTCCTAGAGGCAAGGTACATTTCAGATGGGCATTGTTCTCTGACAGTGACCCCACAGGAATGCCAGGTTCCTAATAGCGTTTGATACACAAGGAGGGTGACCCCATGATTTCTACACCAACGGCTATGGGGCCAATGATGGGGAGACAGCCCATCCCCAGTCTTTTGAGTGCCTCATACAGATCACCATGCAGCTGGGCTTCTGCCATTTTGGTTCCCCATCTACCTCCCTTGTCAAAGATTATCATAGCTTTGGTCTTTTCCCAAAGATCAACAAAAACAGAGTAAAGTAAGTATTTTTTCCCTTCCTTCCCCACACCTTAAAGTAACAACTCAGGAAATGTTTTAAGTACAAATTAACTCTCTGTCCTCATTATTCAGTTTAAATGCTTCCCCAGAAACCCCCTGAATTTAATACCAAGTAGCTCAGCCCCTTTCTGTGATGGATGTAAACCATCTCTTTTATACAACTTTTCACAGACCAACTGCAAATATCATGACTAACATAACTAGAGCATCCCACTTTACACCACTCTTTTAGCCACACATTGAACTCTACTATATGCTGGCATTTCTTTTTTGCTCCTTATATACAGGTAAAACCTTTAACACACACATACACATTGCCTATATGACTATATATGTATACATTTTGTGCTCTTTTTTAAAAAAGGAGGAAGATATTCAGTATGTTAAAATTAAATATGTATATTGAAAAGGAATTACAAATACCATCAACATAAAATGGAGCTTGCTCAGAAGCTGAAATACAATAAGTAAATGAGATGAAGAGTGTGAAGTAGAGGGGAAAGGTAAGGGAGAAGGAGAGAGAAAGGGGAAGTTGAGAAGAGAAGGATGACAGATGGAAGAAAGGAGGTAGGAAGAGGGAGGAGAGAGGGAGAAGAAAGTGATGGATAAGGTACAAATATTGTTTATGGAGAGCAGAAGAGCCAATAATTGTTTTTGGGAGTTGATGGTAAGATGAATTGATATAAACATTTAATAATACAATACAATGTTGGCTATGTAACAGTACACATGTAATTATATGTTATGAAAATGAAAAAAATAAAAAACTTGTGTGTGTGTGTGTGTGTGTTGCATTTGTGCTGATAAATAAATAAAGGAACACAAATGCAACAGAAATGTAACAAAGGCAACATAAAAAATGACTTTCTGCCTGGATGGCTCCTAGGGTGAGCCGAAAGACAGAAAAAGGGAATCAGTATGCTCCCTCCCATATTTGGGCATACCAGGGACACACACACACACACACACACACACACACACACACACACAGGTAAAACCTTTGAAAAAGTAGGACTACTACAGTCTATCTTGCTAGGTTCTTGTCCCAAACACTGGAAAACCTCCTGCACAGAAACTACATCCTTTTTGGACAGATCATTAGTGTCAAGATGCACAACAATGTCAACCTCACAGTCTTTACTAGCAATGCTCCTCTTTTCTCTGCTGGCAATAGCACCAAGCAGACACCTCACCCCTTTCAAAACCTCCACATCTTTCACCTTTTACAATTGACTCAGCAACCAGATGGTGGTTTCTCTTTTTAGATGGCTGATTTGCAACACTTGATTTATACCTTCCCTTATCCATGGCAACTTCTTCTTCATGAACCACAATCCCCTGCTCAATTGAATCATCATCTTCACCACAAACAGCTGAACCTGCAACCTTAGTGTCCTTATTAAGTTTAGCAAGAGCATTACATCTGTTATGCAGGGACACAAAAATCTTCATGTTTATCATCCACAGTTTTCACTTTGTCAGATCCAACCAGTGATGGTATTCGGCTGGTTTGGACCAGTTCAGGCGAACTGGTAGCAGCAACCTGCAGGTGGGCAACCCCGGCTCTCTGCCATCATATTTAGCCACATTTTCAATGCTGTGCACACATGTGCGAGTTGCGCACATGAGCAAAGTTCATGCACAGAAAACCACACACATGCACAGAAGGTCAGCATACTCACGAATTGAGCAGGTGAGTGTGCGGCGAACCGGTGGTAAACTTCTGTAAACCCCACTTCTGGATCCAACAGTTCTTCGTACTGTCGGTCTCCTGCAGAGTCTTTGTGGTAGAGCAGGGCAGCTCAATAGAACACACCAGCTGAGTTGGCTACCTAATTTCAGCCAGGAAGAGCACAAACTAAAGACTCTAGAGAAGTAATCTGGCAATACAAAGAACAATCTGCTTACAAACAGGATCGTATCCAAACTTTAAAAAAATACCATGAAAGACAGCAGCAAAACAAATGTTGCACTGACATAAAGCAGATATTCTAAAATGAAATTGCAATCACACACACACATTTCCCAAGAATGAATTACTGTTATTTTCAAATTACTGGTGTTTTTAAGACTAAACTTTTGCTCAGATGCCCTCACAATGATTCGTTTCACAGAGTCAGAACAAATAGATATTCCTTCATAGCCTTTCTGTTTTAGATTTCTAGTGTATGATTTGCACACCTTTAGGTGCACAGATCATTAGCTTGCTCCACTGGAGGAAATTTCACTGTGAACTACTCCTCCCAGCAAGCTCTGGGGTTCTGCAAATGCAATGAAAATACAACCAGTGATTCAGTTCCCAGGTGGCTAGCTTGTTCTATATTTTCTTTTCTAAAGAAAGAGAAAGAAACCAGATATGCATTCCTATATTACACATAGCACACACGCACACGCACACACATACACACACAGTTTCTTTATGGGGCTTTGATAAGTTTAGCTTCTGGAAGACACTTTTTTTCTGTACAACTGTGGTAGGAGACATAGTAATCTCTGTGATCCCCACTTATGTATCAGCAACTTTTGGAGAGATTGCAGGGTCACATCCAAATATTTCAGGGGTATTCTGTGGTCATGGAGAGTCAGGTTGTCAATCCTCCATTCAGATGTTCTACGAGAGTTATTGGCATTATGTACCTGTGATAAAATAGCCACCATTCTCTGAGAATACAAAGAAAGTGTCTGACCATTAAATAAAACATTGCTGTATCCAAGAGAGGAAAGAAATGTGAAAAAGAATCATGCCACTTCAATTATGCTAGGTATAAGCTGAGATAGAGAGTTATTTTGTCAGGCTTTCAAGACTTTGCTACAATACCCTACAAGCAATAAAGATATTTCCAGAAATCCAAGTGGTTTTTATTTCCTATGTTTGCTTGCCTCAAAGGGCTTGACAGTAAAGGAAAATTAAACCTGTATTTACTTAAAGTGATTTGTGCTCAGCCATTTCCTGGAGAACATTCTCTAACCCTCACTCTCTAGAATTATAAGTGTGCTTGAAATCAAGAATATAGCAGCACTTTTGATTAAATCTAGACAACAGTCAAATCAATTTTCCTAAGGTTTACAGGAATTCATAAAGTTTAACTCAAGCACAAATATAATAGTTCATTCTTTTTTATTCAATAACTGATGTCTAACAATTAGAAGTTTTTTTCATGTAGACAAAACTGCACCATTGTCTCTACCTGGGTTGTAAAAATTTTGACCCAACAACCACACGTGCCCTAATTTCTTGCAGCTCTCTGCATCATTTGGTCCCCAAGACACTTTAGATCTAAATAATCCCAACCTGCAAAATAATTCATTTGCTGCATGTGTTATGCATGTGCCTAATGCCAAAAAGATTAGGTGACATAGAGGCAGTGGTGGGTTCCAGATTCCATTGCAACCAGTACGATGCAACAAGGGCCGGAGTCCACCATATGAACGTGCGCAGTGCATGCACACACGCAGCACATACGTGCGCAGTTATTGTCTGCGAAGCTCCAGCTGCTCGGCGGAGTGTCACACAGGCGCCAAATGCTCTGTGTGCGTGCGTGGAAGCCTCAAAGAGCTCAAATACAGGTAAGGATGGAGGGAAGGTGGGTGGGCTTTCCAGAGGACCATATCAGAATGGTATCTTGTGCTCCCAGCAGGCACCGGTATGCCCATACCGGGGCATACCGGTCATAACCCATCACTGCATAGAGGGGAAAGCATAAGTAAATTTGCAGTTCTACAAGTATTTAAATTCTTTGATTGGCTTTTTCCATGGGTCAATAATTCTTCATTGAATAATATTCTCCCATTCAGGCTCTGTACACCTGCCTTCAGATAAATTCTAGTAAAATTAATGGATTATTTTTTAATAGACCCATAAAGGATGTTTCCCATGCAAAGCTGGTAGTAGATATGGGAATTTTAATAAATAGGCAATAATATTCAACCATCTGAGAGTAGACATAGTTTATATTTGTTCACCATCTGGCATTGTGAAAGTAGTTCTGAAATACACAATTTATGGGCTGCCTTGAAGTTTTCATTTTGTATAAAAGTGCTGTTGAATTCAGAATGTGTAACAGATATAATAATGCTATGTTTTCTCGCAGACATTTTGAGACCCTTGTTGCACTGGGTAAAACTGCCAATTATCAATCCTCAAGGTTTGACAAGAGGGAGTGTTGTGTGTATGAGAGAGGGGGGAGAGAGAGGGAGGGAGGGAGGGAGGGAGAGCGAGAGAGAGAGAGAGAGAGAGAGATGGGTAGTTGAAGATGAGACAAAGCTACTTTTATTAGTATCTTAATAAAAGGGGGGAAAGCTCAACAGTACACAAATTCTACAAAACAGTAATCACAACAGGAAATAATGACTATTCCTTTACAAAGCTAATATGCTAAATTCTAGATAAGTGGTTCGAGATAAGTGGCTATGACTCTGCTCCCAGTGGACTTCCAATAATGTAAAGTGGACTCACAAGGTTGTTGTTGTTTTTTAAAGAATATCACACTTCTGCAGGCAAAGCAGAAGTACCCCCAAAAATCTCAATTCCACTGTGCCTAGCCAGGCCCAGAGTAGAATTGCACAGGCAGAGTAAGGCTACGACACCTGAATAATGTTCTGTATTTTTAGCTATTATTTCACATTTTTGGTTTTTTAAAAAGCAAAAGCTTTGTTGAGGAAAGCTTACCAGTGAAGTTATCACTGAAGATAAAAGAAAGACTAAATCAAGGAAGTATGATAAAATCTACGTATCTCTTAGTAAGCAGTATGCATATTTATTTTTGTCCAATCCTAAAGCTAATAGTTTTATACATAAGAAAACTGTATATATTCATTTATCATATTAAAGATTATAGAATTTCAAAGTCTGAGGATCTCTCTTCTAGAGGATTACAAAATGGATAAAGGAATTCCCCCAATAACTGGCTGCTTACAATAATTTCCAATTCAATATACTAGATGTGCATTTAGATTTGAAATTCGTTATTACTATTATATCCTCTTCTACTTCCAATTTTTTTAAAAAAATGAAATTTAGCCTTCGCTATTCAGTATTTTCTCATTAGAAACTCAGTATTTTCTATCTTGGTGCTATTTGTATCCCGAAGCAGAGGCATTCCTGATGCCATTGGTCTATAATCTATGTTAGAAAATTTGAGATGAAATGTTTGAAGATGATAAACTGAACGAAACTGCCTATCAAAATAGGAAGTACCAAATGACTCAAAAAAGTAATGAGTTTAAATGGCAAACAAGATATGGGAGTAACTAGTTTCAAATAAAGTTATTTTATAACAAGTCATGAATAAGCATTTCCCAGATGACCTTATAAACTAGCTTTTGTTTATTTTATTTTAATTTTCCAAAATGAAAAACTACAATATATTTTAGCCTATAGTTCTCCTACAGAGTTACTCCTTTAATGTGATAACCTCAGCAGCTCCAATGATACTAAGAGTGACACCAGCATGACTACACTCCCATAGGGATTGCAAGAAGCTAAGAATCTATTGTGAGAATGAGGGCATATAGGAAACCAACTTACTTAGGAGAAAGAATTCCAAGATTTTATCAGGAAAAAGGCACTGGCATAACACTTCTGTAGTGTCAAAAAACAGTAAGAAAAACATTGACATTTCACAAGTAGATCTGGAGGGATGACATGACCACAACAAGCAGTGGGGGGAAAATCCACTCACTCCTCATATCACTATTAAATGAAAAGTTTCTCATCTTGCAAAGATGTGTACAATTGGAGCACTGGATGTGAGATGCATGAACAAAATTGTCAAAGCAATATTAATTTACATGTTTGAGAAATAAATTAATTCAGGTAGACCACAATGGGCAATTTTAAATTAGGTGATTGGCAATATTATATGGTATTTAAGACATGACAAGTGAAAGGAAGAAGTGGTAATGACAGTGAGGATATGCTCAGCTATCATCCAAAGAAACACAGAATCATGTCTATTGGGATTGGTGGATATCCAAGGAATATCTGTGTTACAAAAGTTTATCTCCTTGCTATGGATGCAAAGGTAGGAGGCACTTAAGAATTCCATTGCAAATTTCAAGATGTAATAAATACAAGATCTAAAAAGACTGTACTACTACTGATGCTGGGTGAGAATGTTAACATTGGAGAAACAGGAATTTGGAATTAGAGGAAGACTAGGATTGATACCTGCAATAATGCATATGTCCATGGGATTTTGTGAAGATAATTTTTATTTACTACCAATACACGAAGAAGCATACATGCACATGCTACCCCTGAACATAACTGGATGGCCATCATTGAAAGCAAACCACTCAAATTATAGGAAAGAACAACTAAGAAGTGCAGCCAGTCAGGGCACTCCAAATTGTAGAAAAGACTATGGAATATTAGCCCCAAATATATGGATTAAATTTAAAAAGTTAAAGAGAGTGTGACATCCATATTCAGAGAACAAACAGACTATAAGAATATAAGACCCATGTAAGGAACAAATTCAGTACATGTATTTTATGCAAAAGAGAACCTGAGGAACTAGCAGGAGACTTAAAAGACATTTTGAAAAGTGAAGTTGAAAGCATATTCTCCAAATTTAAAAGGAAAGATCCAAGTGGCTTTCAGAACAAGTTATCATGCTAGCAAAGTAAAAACAAAAGACGAAAGCAAGGGCAAATAAGGAGGTATGATGATTGAATGCAGATATCCAATAACAAGAAAAACAAACAAAGAAAGGTATCTCAATCAAGATTTCAATGAATAGAGAAAAAGAACAAAAAATAAAAATAAGAAATATTTTAGGAAGATCAGAGGAATCATAACATTTACATCTATGCTAGTGCTCTACAAGAGTAGTCATGAAAGAGAAAGAATAGTGACAAATACATTTAAGGAAATACTATTTTAAGCCCTGCTATAAACAATATTATAGAAGGATGAAACTTGCTGAAAGAAAATGTATTCAGTATCTAAGCATATTATTTTGTGATGTCCCCTTTACTGTGATTAATATCATCCTCTTTCATGGCATGTGCTTTTAAAATAGTTTTTACAACTTTAATAATGACTGTTAATATGCATTCATTGGTTTTTTTTAACTGAGTGTTGCATGTCTCCCAAAGTAACTGTCTTGTGAGATGGGTGGCTATACAAATGTGATAAATAAATAATAAATTATAAGAATAGTAAGATTAAAAGAGAAGAAAGCTGGAATAAGAATTGAAGATCAAAATATGAACAAATTGATATACCACTTTGTTAGCTGATAGTAGAAATCTAGAAAAGCTCATTAAGAAAGTGAAAAATGTAAAATTATAATGAGGGTTTCTTTAGGATTCATCTCATTAAAGAGCATACAAGGATTTCTTTCTTTTCTTTCGTTTTTTCTTTCTTTTCTCTTTTGTAAATCAGCTAAAAATGAGGCCTTTGTTAACATTTCAAAGACAGAAAAGGTTAGCTTTTCTTTTAACCACCTAAAACTAATTAAACAAGTACCATTCAGTGAAAACATGCAGATTAATCCCACCCACCCATCCGGCCCTTCTTGTAAGCTCTGACTTCAGAAAAGTATAGAATGTGCAAAAATTAATTCTTGGCTAACTGCCTTACCATTTGGAGCTATCTCTTACTATTGTTAAGTGTGTAGTTTGTTACTAAATTCCCCAAGAGTTAATCAAGGACTTTAGTTAGAACTTAATATATACAAACCAGTGGTGATTTGTACCGGTTTTACTACTGGTTCACTCATGTGTGTGCGTGTGTGCATGCTCGATCTTGCGTGTACGAGACATTTCTGTACATGCGCAGAAGCATCTGGGTGGGTGGGCGGAGCCTCCCACAGCCGCCACTACCAGTTCGGCCAAACTGGGAACAACCCACCTCTGATAAAAACTCTATTTACAGACTTTTACCACATCTGGAATTTGGGTTTCTCTTCATATAAATTATTTAATTTCTACTACAAGAACTACTGCAATTCTTAACCTTACATTATTAGTGTTATTTTATGTTTTATAGCATGCTCTGCAAAGATGGGTACATTGGATCACAAGATCATATCCTGCCGTACTGTGATCTTTACTACAGTAAGATCTACAATAAGCTACTAAAACCTTTTCTTAGCCCACAGCCAGGTTGGATTGAAAAATTCTATGTGCAAGTTTTTGGTACATCAAAATTATTGATACTTTTGACAGATCAAGTTCCTAATAATTTGTGTGCTTGACAGCAAGGTAGGCTATGTATGTCTACAGCCCTTTTTTTAAATCATGTATATTATCTCCAAGCCAATCAATAGAGTCAGCTTTTGAACAAGAAGATGGGGGTGGATCTCACCTCCAGCAGCATGATGTTCCAGAAAGCAAGAATGTGGCAGAAAAGGCTTTTCTCCTGGACCTTGCCATGCATAGTCCCTTGATCAATAGGGTCCACAGCATGCCCCTTCTGCCAGTGCAGGTAGAGTGGGCTAATCCTATTTGGTTGAGATATTTCTTTAGATAGCCGAGCCCCATGCCATCAAGGGCTTTAAAAGTGATAACCAAAATCTTCAATTGGACCTGGAAACAAACCAGCAACCAATTCTTAATACTCAGTGTTATATGGCCTATTCTAGAGGCCCGAGGTTTGCCTACGCTGCTACATTTTGTGCCAGTTATACCTTCTGAATAGTCTTCAAAGATAGCCCCATGTAGAGTGCATTTCAGTAGGCCAAAAATAAGATGACCAGGGACTGAGTGCAGGGCCTCACAATCCAGGAAAGGGTGCAACTAGCACAAAGACTGTCCTAGCCACAACTGTCACCTGCTCTTTTTTTTTTCAAAAAAAATTATTGGTTTTTTAAAACATTTATAAGGAAAAGGGTAGGTGGAATGGTTACAAATTTTGGCAGTTGCAAGTGTGGCAGACGCCCCCTCCCTCCAAACTCATAAGATACATCTAAATATAAAACATTAATACATGATCATAAAAAATCAGCATATTAATTCTAAAAAAAAGTTTTCAATCAATTTATATAGTTATGATATATAGTCTAGATATAATTCCATTATTACTTTCGGTCTGTTTATAACAATGTGGTTTTCTTATTCATTTTTGTGATCTGAGCTTTCTTGGTGTTGCCCCTTCTCCCCCCGCTGGCAGAGCTCCGGCCCCTCCCGTGTCCTGTGTGACCGTTGTAGAGTCTTCTGTTTTTTCTAGGTTCGCTTTGTTTTTTTCCATAAAGGCCTGTGCCTCTATGGGTGTATTGATTCTGATTCTTGTCTCCTCCCAGAATATCAGCATACCTTCAGGCATCAACCATCTAAACCACACCCCCTTCTGGTATAATTTATTCGCCAATTGCGAATAGTTTTTCCTTTTCTCCCTAACTTTTTTGGGGATCTGCTTCAAGATGGTTATCTCCCTGTCATGATATGTCAATGCCTGCCCCCTTTGTACACCCAGAATTTCATCTCTTGTGCTTTTCCTAAGGAATTTAATATGGACCTCCCTGGGTACATTGTGCATTCTGGCATATGCTGAATTCACTCTATAAACCAGATCTATCTCCCATTCCATCCGCTGTTTATCTTTGTGTATGTATTCAGCTAAAATATTAGTCATAATGTCCCTTATATTTTCCCCATCTGCTTCTATAACATTTTGAAATCTAAGATAAAAGGACATTCTCTCAAACTCTGTTTTCATTTGTTGGATATCAAGTTCTTTGTTTCCCTTCTGCAGGGCCTCTACCCCCCCTCGCCTCCGCCACCCCACCCTCCACAAAGTCCAGTCTCTGTGAGTTCTTATAAATTTGGACTTGATTCTCTTTAATTTCTTCCTTCATTTCTTTTAATTGTTTTTTAATTTCTTCCTGGCCCTGTATGAGTTGCTGGAGCATTTGTTGCAAATCCATCTCTGTACTCTTAGGTTGCATCAGTTCTGTAATCTTTGACTGTGTGGCAGGACTGGATGTTGCAGATGTCGGTGCAGAAGTAGCAAAGCCAGGTTTTCCAGGAGGTGGTCTTTTTGGAGACATGGTTTATGAAACAAAGAGATCAGTCAGTGTAGAGACTGGACAGCTGGAGAAGTAGAGCAGACAGATGAGTCCAGGAGGCAGAAGATCCAAGCAGGTGGGAATTTCTTTAGTCAGTCTAGCAATAGAGAAGGGTTTTCTCTCCAAAGAGTTCAGGAAATAACAATCCACAAGAGATTCCTCTGGGTGACACGGAGACAAAGACCGGAAGCCTGAATTTTAAAGGTGGAGTCAGGTTTCACAGTTCATGAAGACAACGGAAGTGTGCCATCTTGCCCTGCCAGCTTTGGGCTCAGAGGCATAGGAAAAATTTTAAAAGTTCACAAAGTTCTCAGGTCATCAATAAGTTCTGGAACTAAGTCCAGTGAAAACACTTTTACTGGGGTGAGGCATCATTAGTTGGCTCTCCCCCCTCCTCCTTCCCCTGGGGGCGAGAGCAAAATTTTTTCAAGCCGCTTGTCCAAGGGGGGGGGAAATCCCCCTCCCTCCAGCTGCTCCTCCAAGAAAAATCCGAAAGTTTAACTTTTAAAGTTACTGAAAAGTCCATCAACTCAGGAGAAAGGGAATGAAGAGAGGAAGCACCTCACCATACCGCCGCTGCTTCCTTCAGTTTTGCGTTGTCCGATCGGCATGGAGCGAGACGCAGGTGAGCCCTCCAAAATTGCTCCCCGGTGCCTGGAGCAAAGCGGAGAAGCCCCCACCAGCCGCCGCCAGTGCCAGGGCCTTCCGCGAGCCGCTCCCTCAGCAGGACGCCTCTCCGGGGCATCCTGTGCCCCCCCTCCAGAGATGGGGAAGCCCACCGGAGAGCGGGAGCGGGCAAAGATCTTGCCCGTCGCCGTAGCCGCCGGAACCGGAAGTCCAACTGTCACCTGCTCTTTGAGCAGGAGTTGTGGGTTTAAGAGAAGACCTAGTTTACACATGGGGTCTGTCCAGGGCAGATTAAATAGCTAATTGATAGTTAAGAAAATGAAAATACTTCATTTGTGGTCACCCTCTGAATGTACTATAATATGTTCTGCATGTGACTACCCTTAAAAAGCATCTGGAAGTTTCAACTAGTCCAAAATACAGTGGTATGGGCAGTTATGCGTGCCCCTAGAATAGCCTACAGTGGAGCTCTGCTATGTGAGCTGTATTGGTTGCCAGTTTGCTTCCAAGTTCAATTCAATGTGTTGGCTTTGACCTTAAAGCCCTACATGCCATAACACCAGGTTATTTGGGGGCCATATCTCCCTGTTTACCTCCTCCCCACCAGGAGTGACATGTTATGGGTCCCACCTGCTAAAGCTTCATCTGGCAGGATCCAGGAGGTGGGGCTTTTTTGCCATGGCACCTGCCATCTGGAACATCATCTCCCACCCCTAAGTGAGATTAGCCTCAACCCAATTGGCCTTCTGGAAAACTCTTAAAACATGGTTTTTCTAGCAGTTTTGGGGATATCATAGAAATAGATACTGTGAGATGATTATATTATGTGTAAGGTGTTGATCCATTCTCCCATACTTATTTATATTTGTTTTTCATGGCTGTTTTAATTTGTTATTAACTGTTTGTTTTATTGTATTTTTGCAAGATGGGCAGCTATAGACAGATTTTCTCTCTCCCTCCCTCCTCCTCTCTCTTTCTTTCTTTCTTTTTTTTTATTTCTTGCATATAAGCTGAAGCATTTTTGATGATCTTGAATAACACTGAAGCCTTTCTTTTCTGTGGTTTGAAACTACCTAATCTTACTTTTGTTTGCCAGCCACTTTTACCATCTTCTCCTTTTCTGAGTTTGCCAACAACTCTTTTTGCCAGTTCCTTAATTCATATGAACTTCATTTTCCCCTTCCTCAAATATTTCTTGTGTATGAAAAAAACATTTTCTCCCAGGTTTTTTTTTTCCTTCCCCAAGTAATCAGCTGCAAGTTTATATGTCTGCAACATCACATGAGAGGACAACAGATAGTAACTAACATATCCTTTCTGCTACAATGAAAACTGTGGGTCCACATTATATAAGAAGTAAGCATCATCTCACAACATGCTAACGAAATTCATTGTTGATGAAAAAGAAGTGAGGTGACAGATTGCTTTGTTTTCTTGTTCTCAAGAATAGATAAAAATGGACAATATGCTGGAGAAACAAAAAGAAGATTAATCTGACATAATTCTCAATAAAAATCAGAATAGTTAAAATAATGGTTTTTCTCAGTGATAGTGTAGAGCTGAGAAATCCATACATTAAGAAAGAATGAGAGAAAGATAGATGCCTTCAAATTAAGGACATTGCTGATTATTAAGAGAACCATGAACTGCAACAATCACTAATCAGTCCTTGATTAAATAAATGCTGACTATTCCCTAGAAGTAATTATTAATAATCAAAAACTTACATATTTGGGGCATATAATGCCAGTGGATAATGGAAAAGCAAGTATAGTTGGCAAGGCTGAGAGAAGTAAAAGAAGGAGAAGACACTGGATGAAATAACTGGATGGGATCAGGAATATCACTGGAATGTCTTTGGAAGAATTTTGAATTGGCACATAGCATAGCTTGAAATGGGCTGTGTTTCTCTATGTAGTCACTAGACGTTATGCACAATTTGATGTGAGTGTATAACAGTAATAGTAGATTGGTTCAGGCTTTGCTGAAGCTGAAACGCAAGTAGGCCGTGAGAAAATGACCTTAAAAAGTGCTTGCATAGGATGTTGGCTAACTGCAACATTTAACTATAGCTGTTTGCTTGTTACAATATTTGATAACTGTTTTCTTGTTATTTGTGGGAAATTACTGAGTGTACTTTTCTTGTACGTGCCTATCTCCCAGCCTTTGTAAAACTATGCAATAAATGGGTTTGTGCAGAACACGTCAGGAGAAATGTAGCATTCACATTCTCCGGGCATTCTGTGCTTGCCTCCCTCGAGCAAACTCTTTGTGTGATGTCTTGAATTGCGGCTTTCGTCCACGCGTGGACCCTCCAAATTCCCGGTGAGGACCGGGGCTCGTTCTCCCACCCAAGGGAGAACCCTGAAGACCCAAACAGGTGAATCCGGACTTGAGTGTGTCGCAAACCTTGCAGCGACAATTTGACATAATTGAACTGTATTTATTCTTACTAAATCCATGATTGCAAATTATATGGCCTTGAAAACTCTTAACCTTGAATATTTGCATGATCCAATGCTTTCAACAAAAAAGGAAAAACAGTGGTGCATCTCTATGATGAAAGTTTTACCCTTTCTATAGATTATGTGATGTCATGTCACACAAACATAAGGATCAATGCTTGCTTTCAAGCTGCTTTCTCACTTGCTCCTCACTGCTGAGGTTTCTTAAAGTAGCATTATTATTATTATTATTATTATTATTATTATTATTATTATTATTATTATTATTATTATGTTAACCATTGGTGAGATTCACAGCCTTTGGAGCTGGTTGGTAGCACAACAGCTCGAGTCCTAACCAAGGACCTAGGAACTGTTAAGGTAATGTCGGAGGATATAAGTTGTTCCAAATAGGGTGGTTTTTTGTAGAGTCAGAATGTTCAAGTCAGGTAAATTTAGAATTTTCAAATAGCGAGGTAGCCCTTTAGGTATTGCTCCAAGGGCTCCAATTACAATTGGGACAACACATCATTCCTTTTTCCACAGTTGCTCAACCTCAATTTGCAAGTCCCGGTATTTTGTCATTTTTTCTTGCTGTTTATCTTCAATTTGTGCATCACCAGGTATTGCAATGTCAATGAACCATACTTTTTTCTTTTCAACTATTATTATGTCAGGTATTTTGTAGGCCAAGTGCCTGTCAGTCTGGATTCTGAAGTCCCACAAGATCTTGACTTTCTCATTCTCTAAAACCTTCTCAACCTGATGGTCCCAGTGGTTTTTGCTCTACTCAGATCCAAATTTTTGGCACAATTTCCAGTGAATGATCTTAGCAACACAGTCATGGCATTGTAGGTAATCAGTTTGTGAAATTTTGCTGCACCCACTGTTCAAGTAGTCGACTGTCTCACCTTTCTCATTACAGAGGCGACATTTGCTGTTGGTGGTAACATGTTGAATTTTTGCCTTCATGCAGTTTGTGGCTAAGGCTTGTCTTGAGCTGCCAAAATAAAGCCTTTTGTTTCTTTTTTCAGTACTCCTGATCTTAACCAGTTCCAACTTAGTTTTTGGTCAGCTTTGCCTTCAATACTTTTCAAGTATTGGCCATGCATAGCTCTGCTTTTCCAATTTTCAGCTTGCTTCTCAATTACTTCTTTCTTATATTCAGCTTTTAACTTAGTTAAAAAGGCCTCCTTTATTTACTTCCTTAATCATTGATTCTTCACTTTTCTGGATGTAATCATTCAAGCTGGGTCTTTCTTCTTCCACAGTCTGCTTTAATTAATTATTATTATTATTATTATTATTATTATTATTATTAATAATAATAATAATAATAATAATAATAATAATAATAATAATAATAATAATAATAATAATAATATATTAAATTTCTAGACCACCCCCTCTCCCCGGAGGAACTCGGGGCAGTGTACAGGAATAAATTTAAAAACATACAAACAATCATATACATAGCTAAAAATCAAATTAAACAACCCCTGTACGAATTTATAAAAATTAAAAACATTAAAAACAGACCCTAAAACCAATCCTAAAAATTTAGAAATAAAACTGAGGTGGGAAAGATGGAATTAGGCCAAGCCGGCTAGCTGGAATAGGTGGGTTTTAAGTTTCTGACGGAAGGAGCGGAGATCCGTAGTCATTCTAATGTCGGGGGGAAGGTCATTCCAGAGGGTCGGGCCCATCACAGAGAAGGCCCTTCCCCTAGGCGTCGCCCGCTGGCACAGCCTACTGGACGGCACCCGGAGGAGTCCCTCTCTGTGTGAGCGAATCAGCCGAAGGGATGTATGGGGCAGGATACGATCCCACAAATAACTAGGTCCTGTGCCATGGAGCGCCTTAAAAATGATGGTCAACACCTTGAAACGCACCCGAAAAGTCACAGGCAGCCAGTGTAGCCCGCGCAGGAGAGGTGTCACGTGGGAGTAGCCAGAGACTGCCGAGACTGCCCATGCGGCCGCATTCTGAACCAGCTGCAGCCTTCGGGTGCATCTCAAGGGGAGCCCCATGTAGAGAGCGTTACAGTAGTCTAGCCGGGACATCACAAGCGCATGAGTGACTGTGCGAAGGGCGCTCCGGTCCAATAGGGGACGCAATCGGCGCACCAGGCGAACCTGGTGGAACGACCCCCTGGCCAGGGCTGTCACATGGTCATCCATGGACAGCCGGGTATCCAGAAGGACGCCCAAATTGCGTACCCGATCCACGGGGGCCAGACGTTCGCCCCCAATGGCCAGTGATGGAGTAAGCTGGTTGAACCAGGGCGCCGGTAGCCACAGCCACTCAGTCTTGGACGGGTTGAGCTTGAGTCTCTTACTTCCCATCCAGATCCATACGGCTTCCAGACACTGGGACATCACTTCGATAGCATCGTTGGGATGGTTTGGGGTAGAGATGTACAGCTGGGTATCATCTGCGTAGAGATGGTAATCTACCCCAAACCCACGAATGATCTCGGCCAGCGGCTTCATATATGTATTGAACGGGAGAGGTGAGAGGACCGACCCTTGTGGCACCCCACAAGAGAGCGGCCTCGAGGTCGACCTCTGCCCCCCTGCCAATACAAATTGCACTCGGCCAGAGAGGTAGGAGGAGAACCACCGCAAAACAGTGCCCCTCACCCCCAACCCCTCCAATCGATGCAATAGGATACCATGGTCGATGGTATCGAAAGCCGCCGAGAGGTCTAGTAGGACCAGGATGGAGGAACAACCCCCATCTCTGGCCCTCCAGAGATCATCCACCAACGCGACCAATGCCGTCTTCGTGCTGTGGCCGGGCCAGAAACCGGACTGGCTTGGGTCCAGATAATCATTTTCCTCCAAGTGCCCCAGGAAACTGTTGTGCCACCACACTCTCTACAACCTTCACCAGAAAGCAAAGGTTGGAAACGGGACGGTAGTTGGCTAACAGAGCTGGGTCCAGGGAAGGCTTCTTGAGGAGGGGCCTCACCACCGCCTCTTTCAGGGCGGCCGGCAGAAACCCCTCACTCAAGGAAGCGTTGACTAACTCCTGGAGCCAGCCTCATGTGACCTCCCAGGATGCCAGTACAAGCCAGGAGGGACACGGGTCCAGTAAACATGTGGTGGCTCGCAGTCGCCTACGTAACCTGTCCATATCTTCGGAAGTAACAAAGTCAAACTCCTTCCAGAATGGGACCTCAGGACCCGCCTCTGACGTCCCTTCCAGACCACTAGTAGGCACCAACTCGCTTCGAATCTGAGCGATTTTGTCCTGCAGATACTCCCCAAATTCCTCTGCTCTGCCCTGCAAAGGAGCTTCCCGCGGCCTCTGTTGGAGGAGGGAGCGGGTCACCCCAAACAGGGCGGCAGGGAGGTTATCTGCGGACGCAATAAGAGTGGCACAATACTGACGCTTGGCCACTCTTAACGCCACAAGGTAAGTCCGTAAATGGGCTCTCACCTGAGTTCTGTCAGATTCAGAGCGTGACGATCTCCATCTGCTCTCTAGACGTCTCTTGTGGCGCTTCATCACCCTCAGCCTCTTGGTGAACCAAGGGGCCTGGATGGTTCGCTGCCGCAGGAGAGGCCGCAAAGGCGCCACCCGGTCCAAGGCCCCCGTGGCCGCACTATTCCATGCAGCCACTAGGTCCTCTGATCGGGTGTGGGTCAGGGCTACAGGAAATGGCCCGAGCTCCGTCTGGAACCTGTCAGGTTCCATCAGGTGCCTGGGGCGGAACCATCTTGGGCAATCTGGTTCCGCCTCCCTGCGGTGGGGAGTAGCGGCTGGAAAGTCGAGCCGGAGCAGTGAGTGATCAGACCATGACAGGGGAGTGATAGCTAAATCCCCTACTCCCAGATCACTCCTCCATTGGCCAGAAACAAAAATAAAATCCAGTGTGTGTCCTCCCTCATGTGTGGGGCCCTGAATTATTTGGGTCAGGTCCATGGCTGTCATGGAAGCCATGAACTCCCGAGCTGCTTCGGATGCCTCCCCTACCGATGGCAAGTTGAAGTCACCCATGACCAACAGTCTAGGCGTTTCAACTGCCATCTCGGCGATCACCCCAAGGAGCTCGGGCAGGGCTGCTGATGCATAGCGAGGAGCCAGGTATACAATTAGCAAGCCCAACTGCTTCCCTGGGCCCCACTTCACACACAGGGACTCACAACCGGTTATCTGTGGCACAGTGGTCTGTCTCGGCTCAAGACCTTCCCTCACAATGACCACTACCCCACCACCCCTGCCTAGTGCCTGTGGCTGATGAAATGCGCGGTAACCTGGCGGGCACATTTCCACGAGAGGGAGGCCTCCCTCGTGGCCCAGCCAGGTCTCCGTAATTCCTGCCAGGTCCGGCTCCCCCTCCGACACCAGGTCATTAATGAGGGGGGCTTTGTTGACAATGGACCTGGCATTGCATAGCATCAGCCTCAGGCCCTGGCTCTGTAGGTCCTGACCACCTAGATTGCGGGGGTTGGGACATATGACCGGCCGAACCCAACGACCGTGGTCTCCCAACCGGTGATGTGATCTCTGTCTACCCTCGCACCTGCCCCTCCCCACGACCACCCTCTGCTCTTAGTTGTGCGAGTCCTCGACCACCCTCTGCTCTTGATAGATACAATCAGTCAACATCACTTTTAGGGTGCAAAGCATGATTCATTGTCATAAGCTTCCTTGTTTTTCTGTCCAAATTGTCCAACTCTATCTGGGTCCAGTCAATTATTCCTGCAGAGTATCGAATTACAGGTATAGCCCAGGTATTTATGACTTTTATGATGTTTCCTCCAGTCAGTTTGGACTTTAATGTCTTGTGAATTTGCTGAATGTACTTGGCTGAGGTTAATTCCTTGACTTTATTATGCATTAAGTCAGAGGCCTCTAAAATCCCCAAGTACTTGTAGCCTTCTTCTGGTTTTACTGCCTTTATCATTTCTTCATTCTCAAGTTGTATCCCATCATCTTCTAAGACCTTGCCTGCCTTGGTTGCCATTGTTGCACATTTGTCAATTCCAAACTGCATACCAATGTCTTGGCTAAATTCTTTTGTGCTTTCAATTAATACGTTCAGGTCAGCTTTCGTTTTGCCAAACAGCTTCAAATCATCCATGTGCACAAAGTGGGAAATTTTCAGTCCTTTCTTTGCAAATTCGTATCCACAGTTCACCTTCTTCAAAATGTTTGTCAGTGGTAGCATTGAGAGTATAAAAAGTAGGAGTGAAAGGGAATCACCATGGAAAATGCCTCATTTAATTTCAACTTTACCCAGTTCTTCTCCATTAGCCATAAGCTTCATTTTCCAGAGGTTCATTGAAGTTTCCATGAATTTTTGTATGTTGCTGCTGATGCCAAAGATTTTCAGCCATTTCTTGTTCCAGCTGTGGGGAACTGAATCAAACGCTTTCTTATAGTCTATCTAAGCCATGAACAGGTTGGTTCATCTTTTCTTTGAATTCTTTAGGATTAGCTTGTCAATCAGCAGTTGGTCCTTTGTTCCTCTTGAATTTTTGCAGCAGCCTTTCTGTTCTGCAAGAAGCAAGTCATTTCTTTCCAAATATCCATAAATTTGGTTTGCAATGATAGCAGTAAGGAGCTTGTATGTTGTTGGCAAACAAGTGATTGGCCTATAGTTTCCAGGGTCCTTTCCTCTTTCTTTATCTTTTTGGATCAAAAATGTCCTTCCAGTTGTCATCCATTCATCATTTTCAGGTGTTTTTAAGATCTGGTTCATTTGGGCTGCCAATCTTTTGTGCATACCTGTAAGTGCCTTTAGCCAGAAACCATGTAGCTCATCTGGTCCAGGTGCACTCCAATTCTTCACTTTTCTTGACTGCCTTTGCACCATTTCTTTTGTTATTTTCACATCTTCCATTTTATGCACTTTAATAGAATCCTCAACTTGCTTGATCCATTTTGCATTTCTGTTGTGCTTCTTGTTGTTTTCCCACAAATTCTTCCAGAATTTCAGAGCTTTCTCTTTATCAGGCTTTTCATTTGTTGTTACTCCATCTCCACTTTCTAAGCTCTTATAAAACTGGTGCTGATTTGCTCCGAACTGTGAGTTTTCCTTGAACTCAGTTACTTGATTTTCATACCGTTTAATCTTTTCAGCAATGGCAACAATCCTCTGCTTCAGCTCTTCAATTACTACCACAATCTCCTTATTCTCCAAATCGTATCTTGCTTTCAGGCTGCTTTTGACCTGCTTGTTCTTTAGCTGACCTTGCCTTAGGTTTTTCAAGTTGCTCAAGTCTCCACGAAATTTTTTGATCTTCAATTCCAATCAAATTTTCCACTTAGGCTTCCCTTTCTTGCCTCTTTGGTTCCTTTGTATTTTCAAACCAAATTCTTTGGTGGTTATGAAGGCTGCTGCATACATCAGCTGGTTTGTTTCAGCTAATGTAGTGATTTGAATGGTTTGCACAGCCTTATTGACCATTTTTAGTACATTTCTCAATTCTTTCTGGTTCACTTGGTTCAGCTTTGGCAAACGTGTTCTTTCAGCATCTTTCATTTGATGCTTTATTTTCACAGCTAATTGAGCACTATCTGTTGGTGCTTATTCTTCAATGCTTCCTTGTTCTTTATCTTCATCCATTTCAGCAGCCTCTTCCTCCCTTTCTTCCTCAGTTTGCTTTTGAGTCTGCAAATCATTCTTGATGTTACTCTTCTTTGTTGGTATACTCAGACCATTAATTGCTTTCTCTTCGATTCCTGTTAATTCTGCTGTAGTGAAAAATTTGTGGCTCAGAATTACACGTCGTTGGTCCATTAGCCTTTGTTCACTGATATCACAGTCCCTGTGGTTCACCTTCCAAATCTGATACATTCATTTTTGAAATCCACGTTTTGCTGGCTCAGACTGATAGTAAGCTTCCATAATAGAGATATTTTATTCCCTAGTCCAGATTTTTCACTTTTTTGTTTTTTCTTCCAGTAGCTTGTCAGCTCCATGCCCTGGTTGCCTAGCAGAGGGAGCTGAGCCCTGTAGCTCACTTTGCGCAGAATGCCCAGGAGCCATAGCATCCAATGGAACTCTTGTTAATCCAGGCATAAATTTCATTTTTCTCGTATTCACCATGTTTGAATGGGTTGTGAAGCAAATTATTATTATTATTATTATTATTATTATTATTATTATTATTATTATTATCATCATCATCATCATCATCATCATCATCATCATATTGAAATAGAGTGAGTGAAATAGAGTATGTCTTGTCTAATAGCAATAGCACTTAGACTTATATACCACTTTGCATTGCTTTACAGCCCATTCAAAATGGTTTACAGAATCAGCATATTGTCCCCAACAATTTGGCTCCTCATTTTGCCTGCCTCAGAAGGATGGAAGGAGAGTCAACTTTGAGAGCTTGGTGAGATTTGAACTGACAAATTGCAGGCAGCTGGCAGGCAGCAAAAGTAGCCTGCAGTACTGCACTCTAACCACTGTGCTACTGTGGCTGCCAGCTATAGAATTCTGTAACAAAAGCATAATTAAATTCAGGGATTTCTTTATCATACTTCAGTCTCTCATCCATTAAACAATAGCTGAGTAATTGTTCTTGTGTGTCATGCAAATGTAATTGCATTTTCCCTCCATACTCCATCCATACCTTTAGGAAAATAAAATAATAACATAAAATTCCAGTATAACAATGTACAGCAGATGACTTCATGCATCAGAACAATACATCTCCTTGTATATTGCATATATTGTAAAATTATTGTGAATAATATATATCATTATAGATACATATAGATATCTACCATGTGTGTGTATGTGTATTCATAACAGACATGCATACAGAGGGGGGGGGGGAGAGAGAGATTTTGTATATGTGTAACATATGGATGGAAAGTTGGAATGAAGACAAAATATTCTTAGTGTCCAACAAAATATTCAGTATAAGGGTTAATTTGTAATTACTTGGCCTTTATTTTGTAATAGAAAAATATCTGAACTTCAACAAATTGGAAAATCAAAACTCTAACAATTTATACTCAAATGTTGCATGTATATATGTGGATAAAGAAGAGTAGTTTTATTATTAAATAATGTTTTTATTCCCAGGATTTTATGGTAGTGTTATATTACCAAGGACTACTGTGTAAGCTCTTTTATTGCAATGAATATTTTTTTACTACAAATGTAAAATACACAGACCTTTCATATCTGTATTTCTTGGACTTTAGTAACTTCTTTTCTCCAATTAATCTAAAATCGACGTGGGGAGGAATTCAATAGAAAAAAAATCTAAAATCTCAACATTTATTCACTGCTACAAATGTTCTAACTCTCCCTCATAACATACCATTATTACTACAGAAATGGCCGTAGTTTGTTCTGGTTCCCAAATTCTCCACACTGAGTAAAAAGATGTCTCATCACACTTGCGAAATGGCCTGCTAACCCAATTAACTCTCTTCAGAAAATTAAAGCTGATAGTTCTCAGAGGGTGGCAGTCATTTCTTCTTGTTTTCTAATGTCAACAAATCTATGGCCATGACAGATAAATATTTTAAATGAACAGTGATAAAATAAACATTTCCAGCCTGGTAAAAGCCAAAATAAAAATGTCATTTTTCTGCAATAAGAGGTGTGACTTTTCTAAAACAAAAAAGGTTTTCTACGGAGGGGGTATGGATGAGTCACTTTGTGCATTTTATTTTCTTTGTCACATAAAGTCCCAGCCACATTCTCATCATTTTCTTGTCACCTCGTGTGGTTTTAGAGCTTCATTCATTGTTACTTTGACTCCCTATTTTTCTTTCCCTGCCTTGTCTTCTGTCAAGAAGCAGCCTTCAAAAGGCCTTTCTGCACCATGGATTCTTGCTCTAAGATGAATAAAATCTTTTCTAAGTCTCTGGGTTTTTGTTGTTTCTTTTTCTAAAAAGAAACCCTTTTGATCTAATAAAGAGAGGGTATGTTGGTCATATTAAAGTTCTTTTTCTATTCTTACTGTGGGAAGAAAATAGGCATTGTTTTGAAGCCAGAGGAAGGAACATCAATAACCTGTAGTACATTGATAAATGCTTTTCTGATAGCTGAAACTGTAAATGATCTGAAAGCTCATAATGAAAAACAAACAGTGAAAAGAATGAAAATAAATGAAAGGTAAAGATGACCAAACTAATGACAACAGGTGGACAATAGCTGTAGCAACCAGCTTTCCGACAATTAAATGGTGGAAAACGTCTACGATTTAGGAATGGTAAAGGAACCAACAGTCAAGAAATATACTGCAGACAAGCTTTTGGTGGAGAAAATTATTATGGTTGGTTGCACAGCTAGCCAGATGTTGAGACTGAATTTAGCATTTTTATTGTTGAGGTTGTTCTCAATCACTATCAACTCAGGACTTCTCATGAACACCCATACCACAAAACATTCCCACAACCCAGATTTCAATCCATAAAATAAAACAGAGTCTACATCACTAGTTTCACTAACTCTAGTATGCTATCCAAATGACTATCACTCATAAGTGAAGGAGAACTTAGCTTCAGTTGGCTTCGAAGGAGAAAACTCAAAATCCCAAAAGAAAAGGGCAAAATGGAGGCTGTCCTCTCCTCTTTCCACCTGAAAGGGGAAATCATTTCCTCCTGATTGGGGCCTCCATAGTTGATTCTCCCAGACTTCTGTTGTCTCTGTCTATTACCTGGATGGACAGATCAGCAGCTCCTTCAGCTGTATTTCTTGAAGTCATATTTCCCACATTCACTGATGTGTCATCCTATTATTTCCTTTATAGAAAAATCATACACGAACATCAAGTATTTCCATATGTTATTTGAAATTCCAGAATTAAGTATTGAAATGACGATGGTTTTATGACTGACAGAAACAATAGAATGTTGGGGATATTATCTGAAATAATAACTGGTGTATTTTCGGTATATGTGAAATGTTAGAAATAAGATGGGGGGGAAACATTCATATTTCATATTTCATATATAAACATAATGCATGCACTAAACAATTAAACTTAATCAGTGACTTGAAGTTTTGCAAGCTGTCTAAAGATCAAAGGACCAATTGTATTATTCTCTTTTTCTTTTTTCTTTTTTTATATATTTCTGCAACAAAAAAGGTTCCCCGCTTTTCAGATAAATGTTTTCTAGAACTCAAATATAACATAAAAATAAGAGCCAGTAACATCTTAATTTAAAACAAAAGTGCATTAAATTTATTGACACATTTTTATATGTATTATCATTGAGACAAGATGACATTTGCTGTACATCTAATAGCACATTAAATAGCAAAAGAACTGAAACAGATTCATTAAGCACAATAATATTTTTCTTCTCAAAAGCTTTGAAATAACTGAATTATGTAAGCTTGGAATAAAAATCACTTTTCACTTCATTAAAACAGTTAATTAAATCAATTATGTGTCCCTCAATGTTGCTACTAATATTGGACTGGGCTGTTTTCTGCATATAATTCTGCCTTCCGTCAAGCCAAAAAAGCAGATGGGAAAAGCTATGATCTTTTAAAAAGTACCCTTAGTAATTATATGACATAATGTCTTCATTAATAAGAAAAAAGATTCAGTTATTGTACTGAAAATATCATTTCTCCTCTTCTTCCACTTCTAGTTATTTATGAGTATATAACAATGTTTCACTAACATCCTAACTTTCCAACCTGGATTTAACCAGATTGAGATAGGAGTAAAGTTGGAGATTCTAAAACAGCTATGCTCAGGACTGATATGCCATTATCTGGATCTTAGTCAAATTATCTGGATCTTACAAACCCTGATTCTGCATTGCCATTTCTCTTCCTATTTCCTAGGCAATATAAGAAGGTCAGAGGTGGCAATGTTTCGATTGCCACACACATCAAATGCTCCACTTTTGCTTTCACTTTTGCTCCACTTTTGCTTTCACTTTTCAAGTTCCTGTATAGATTATAAAGTAGGAGAATTAAGAACTATTCCAATACCAATACAATGCTCTCATGTTGGATTTGGACTAGGGATCACTGAATAAAAAGGGTTGTAGAATAACCAAAATCAAAACACCCAAATGATGAATTGCTAATTTTGGGGGAAAGACCTAGTTTATACTTCCTTGTTCTGTCTGCTTTAAATTTGTTTGTTTGTTTAAACAATTCATATAGCCACCCAACATACAACAGTGGTACTGGGGGATGCACTAAAGATTAATACCCCCACCCACCAGAACATAATGTATAAAATAACCCAATTATTAAATGATCACAATAATAATAAGTAACATATGACAGAATCTTTTAAAATTCCTTTTTCAATCTATAAAGACCACAACAAAGAAATAGGGCATTTTTTTACCTCTCGTGCCAAAAAGCTGAGGAAACATCCATCAATTCATAACAAAAGAAAAATAAACACACTGAAACATCCCAGTTCATGTAAGCTGCCTGCTATAGACAGTTACATTTTATGAATAAAGGTGAGCTCTTCAATGGTATCTTGAGCACAACCTGCAGAGGAGAAAAGCTGTTTACCAAAACACCTCAGATATTTAGTTATACCTATGAACAATTGCCTGAATAGATCTATTGTGCTTTTCTGTTTGTTCACTGTAATCATTATCACAGATCAAATTTACAAATTTACAGATACAAATTAAATACATGTAATCTAACAAACTATTTTGCAGAAGATTCCACACAAAAGGGACATGGACCGTAGACATAGCATTTCTGTAGACTCAGAATATGCATAAAGGAACAATCAGGGAGTGGAGGCTGATATAGTGTATCTGCCTCCTTTTGATGCTCTTTCATGCATTAGCCACACTCACATTAAGAAAATCTGTAAACAGAGCTGATTACTTTTGCTTCCTAAATATGGAAACTTGCTTTGTTTGATGTATGTTTCTGGAAGTAAATAAGCTCATTTATTGTTAACTTGGGGAAAAAATCTATGGAGTCTGTGAGATAAAACAAATGCTTTAATCTTTTTGAACCATTTATATTATTGGCCTCTAGAAGTTACTTAGCAATATGAAAAATATTCAGCATAATCCTGCATATGCAAACTCAGAAATAAACTCTTTTACTTTCAATGTGTTGCAAACTGAAACTTGATTAGCAACAATCCTAAAAGTGTGTGTGTGTGTGTGTGTGTGTGTGTGTGTGTGTGAACACAGAATCCATGGCAGCAAAACCAGGTACATAACATAGAGAGATTGGCATAATCCATCTTGAAATAGTTCTTGTCTCAAAATAGAATATAAAATGTATACATCTTAGGGAAGTTATATAAAATGAATATATTAAGGAAAGATGTATTACAGATAAATGTTGATTGCATATGCTAAAGAAAAAATGTATATAAAATGTAATTTTTATGGCTTAAAGAAAGTGCAAATGATATAAAATTTTGAATATAAAAGGAGTATATGATATATTGTGTCTCAGTAAGCATTTGCTGCAGGGAAAAAGCCATTCCTCTTAAAAACCTCTGCATTGATTTCCATGGAATTTGGCACATTTAAAATCTTATAGTGGCTTAACAGCTCTGTAAATATTGTCCTACTTTCATTAAACATAAGTAGGCACCATTACCCTGTATTATGCTTTTTAAAAATACAAGATAGATAGGAAATCAGAGTTCTGTTTTTCTTAGTTGATATTCCAGAATAACAAAAGGAATGCCTGGCTAATTATGACAATGGGGATCAGGCAAAAAAAAAAAAAAATAGTCAAAGTGGTTCTTCACATCTTTTCACAGCATTTGCAGTATTACTGGAAAGGAAGGAAGGAAGATGGTTGTGAAACCAAAAATAAAAGTAAGGTGGTCACAGTTCTAAGTAAAGGTGATCTGATCTTGTGGAGATGCAGAGAAGTAAAGCTGTAGGTCAGTGGTAGGTTTCAAAAATTTTTAGAACCAATTCTGTAGGTGTGGCCTGTTTTGTGGGAGTGGCTTGGTGGTCATGTAACTGGGTGGGAGTGGCTTCATGATCATGTGATCAGGTGGGAGTAGCTTGGCAGTCATGTGATTGAGTGGCAGTGGCTTGGCAGTTATGTGACTGGGTGGTAGTGGCCAAGATGATGTCACTGAATTCTTTGCCCCAAAGAATGACCTACAAAAAGAAGATATAAAAAAGGAAATTTATTATTTTGTGCATTTACTACTTAAATAAGAATAAAATAAGTACACAAAACAATAAAACAGCTACTTACAAAAGAAATATAGCTGTCCTTGCTGGTCTTCAACATTACTGACCACCTCACACACACACTTCCAGCCCCTCTGCCTCTTCCCTCTTCCTGGATTCATTCAGATGTTTTTAAAACTCACACACTGTGCACAGCACACACTCTTCCAGCCCCTCTGCCTCTTCCTTCTTCCCGGATTCACTCAGACATGTTTAAAACTCACAGCCTGTGCACAGCACACTCTCTTCGAGCCCCTCTGCCTCTTCCCTCTTCCTGGATTCACTCAGATGTTTTTAAAACTAACAGACTGTGCACAGCACACTCTCTTCCAGCCCCTCTGCCTCTTCCCTCTTCCAGGATTCACTCAGACATTTTTAAAATTCACAGCCTGTGAACAGCACACTCTCTTCCAGCCCCTCTGGCTCTTCCCTCTTTCTGGACTCACTCAGATGTTTTTAAAACTCACAGACTGTGCACAGCACACACTTCCAGCCCCTCTGCCTCTTCCCTCTTCCCGGATTCACTCAGATGTTTTTAAAACTCACAGCCTGTGCACACGCACATACTTCCAGTACCTCTGCCTCTTCCCTCATCCTGGATTCACTCAGATGTTTTTAAAACTCACAGTCTGTGCACAGCACACTCTCTTCCATCCCTTCTGCCTCTTCCTTCTTCCCGGATTCACTCAGACATGTTTAAAATTCACAGCCTGTGCACAGCACATTCTCTTCCAGCCCCTCTACCTCTTCCCTCTTTCTGGACTCACTCAGATGTTTTTAAAACTCACAGACTGTGCACAGCACACACTTCCAGCCCCTCTGCCTCTTCCCTCTTCCCGGATTCACTCAGATGTTTTTAAAACCCACAGCCTGTGCACACGCACATACTTCCAGTACCTCTGCCTCTTCCCTCTTCCTGGATTCACTCAGATGTTTTTAAAACTAACAGACTGTGCACAGCACACTCTCTTCCAGCCCCTCTGCCTCTTCCCTCTTCCAGGATTCACTCAGACATTTTTAAAATTCACAGCCTGTGAACAGCACACTCTCTTCCAGCCCCTCTGGCTCTTCCCTCTTTCTGGACTCACTCAGATGTTTTTAAAACTCACAGACTGTGCACAGCACACACTTCCAGCCTCTCTGCCTCTTCCCTCTTCCCGGATTCACTCAGATGTTTTTAAAACTCACAGCCTGTGCACACGCACATACTTCCAGTACCTCTGCCTCTTCACTCTTCCAAGATTCACTCAGATGTTTTTAAAACTCACAGCCTGTGCACACACAAGACGTTCTTTAAAATCACAGCCTGTGCACAGCACACTCTCTTCCAGCCCCTCTGCCTCTTCCCTCTTCCTGGATTCACTCAAACGTTTTTGAAACCCATAGCCTGTGTACATGCACACACTCTTCTAGCAGCCCCTCTGCCTCTTCCCTCTTCCACAACATCCTTCAACCCCCACCCCAGCCACTCACCAGTTCTTTCTTCTTCTGGTTCTTCTTCTGAGAACTTTATGGCAGCATGGTGCGGATGAGTGGGGCAAGTGAAGAACAAATGAGGGGAGGGAGCGTTCCGGTACGGGGTCTCCTGACGAACAGGTAGGGGAAGGCATGCTAAATTTCACCATCTGGTATCACCGTACTGGTCCGTACTGGTTGAAACCCACCCCTGCTGTAGGTATAAGAGCTGAAATATGTGTCAGAAATATGAATTACTATCAACTGAGTTTGTGAAGTCATATGGAAGTATGAAAGGGCAGGTTGCTTAAAGTTGTATGTGATCCCCCCAGTGAATGAATAAATATGGCAAGCAACATTAGAAAAATCAGTTAAGGTTCTAGTCTGCTTATACCAGCAAATCTGAAGAATAACACAATGACTAGAGGATTGGAAGAGATTAATCTACATTCTAATACCCAAAAAAAGGAGACTTAATAGAATGTGCAAATGATTGAATTATATCCCTAATTTCACATGGTAGCAAAATAAAGCTTTGGCTCGCCCATCGCAAATTAGTACCCTACATGGAAAAAAAAGAATGGGAAAAAACAGACATGGAAGAAAAGGAGATAGAAAATAGAGTGAAAATAGAATGAATGTAGAAGAGAAAGCAGGAATCCTGTGTGGAAAAGTAATTAGATTAATTTCCCAAGCCAATGAATGTAAGAAAAGAGAATGTGAAAGCTGCTTGGAACAGTGTGAAAAGAATGATGTTACCGAGTGCCAAAGAGTGTGGACTTGTGCTAACAAAAAGGCGTTTGGTGGAATGATAAAGTGAAATAAGCTGGGAAAGGCATATAAAAGAATGATTGTTGCCAAACATGAGGATAAGAAAAAAATATTGTGTAATAAAAATAGAGAGAAAAAGACGGTATATATATTCCAGGCGATGAAGTTCAACTAAGGTTAAAAGAAGCAGAAAAATGCAGACTAATTTTGATGGAAAACATAATGCAACAAAACATTTGTAAAGTGAAGGAAGTAGGCTAAGTACTCCTTTCAGCAGACTGGCTGGAAATAAAAATAATAAAATGTATTTAAAATGAATACATTTTTATATATTTGTATAGGAATAATGATAATGTGTTGAATAGGGACAATATTTATTAATTAATGTATTTGTTGAATTGTTTGTTTGCTTATGTATTTACTTATTTGCTACTCATCTCACCCATACCAATTTGATTCTGGATAGCTTAGAAACATTTAAACCAGTAGGCATTAAATTGATAAAACAAAAATAGCAACAATAAATACAGTTAAAAGATGGGAAGAAGGGGAACCTGAGGTGCATGGGAGAGCTGAGGTCTTTTCTTAATACAATAGCTACTTTCTGAATGGTGCAGCCTAGTTGGCATGTCATGCCCCAAATGAAGAGCCAGGTCTTCAGGTCCTTACAAAAAGAATGGGTGACGACCGCACCTTGGGAGGTACAATGTTCCAAAGGGCAGGAACTGGATCCCACCAGTTTCCCACCAGTATGCCCCTTCTGCAAGAATATATTATTCTGCTTATATAATACTTATATTAATGCCCAAGAGGAAAAAAAAAGAAGCCACAAATAATGTGAATGTTGGAAAATAGTAAAGTAACAGGTGGAACTGGAGAAATGTTGACTATGGGTATCTTTATAACATACTTGGTTGTGATCATACCTATGATTATACTTATTATTTCTCGTTCTTCTGTTCAATTGTGTCCAGTTCTCCAAGACTGCCTGCACAAGTCCCTACAGTTTTCTTTGCAAGATTTCAGAAGTTGTTTGCCATTGCTGTCTTCCTAGGGTTGACAAAAAAGTGACTAGCCCAATGTCACCCAGTGGGCTTTGTGCCTAAGACAGCACTAGAACTCACATTCTTGCAGTCTCTAACCTTTGCCTTAACTACTACACCAAACTGGCTATCCCTTTGCTATTTAAAACACCCACATTCTTACAAGTTATGGTTAATTTAGGAATGGACTAATTATTTTTAAAGATTTGAAGATCTTATCTGCCAAAGCAAGCAGTACATTGCATTTTTCAATTCATTCAGGAAAAAGACGAAAAAGAGATGCTAATTACAAACATTTTGATTAAAAATATAATAAAATAAGACATGAGCCTGTGAGTCAGTACTTCCATCTTCCCAAGGGCAAAACCTTTAAGCATAAACAGATTTTCAGAATTTACATCTAGCATTTCTAATAGCAAGATAAAGTAAAAATCCAACATATTTTAAGTTGATCAAATTATAATGCTGGTTTACAATAGCATTTACTATGGGCAGCTGTATCTGGGGTAACAGCTTTCTATACTTTGTAATTCTATATTGAGAAACTTTTGTTTGAGAACTTCATAGCCAGTGGTGGATTGCTCCCGGTTCAGCCCAGTTCAGCCAAACTGGTAGTAGTGGCAGCAGGAGGCTCCACCCACCCACCCAGACACTTCTGTGCATGCATAGAAGCATTGCGCACATACACAAGCGTGGACAGGAGTGAGCCCGAATCGGTAGTGAAAAAATTGGCAACCCACCACTGTTCATAACATGTTCTTTTCTTAGGAACAGCTGAAAATCCCAGATTTTTTAAAATATACCTTTGGTTTTGTTTTGAATTGTATACCTTTATCTGTCAAAATAAGTAATGCTGAACCTTCAATATTTTAGCCAGTACTTGAAATACATAGAATCATATGTCCATTTCAATTTTTATGAAAAATTATCTCCAGATATAGGACAGTATTAAACACACAATTGACCCCTTGGAATAATTTAAGAATCTGGTAGAGACTCTTTAAATTATCATAACTGATCCCTTGATTTAATAAAGATTGAAACTGATTGAGCATCTTGGCTTCAAACAATTTGAGTGCAGCTGATATGTACTGGGCACCTATAGAGAAGATAAAAGAAAGTTGCTGCTACTTGAGCAGCATACTTAAAAGAGGTAACCTATATTTTTTCCTCTTGAGAATCTCAAATAAATTTTAAAGCACAGCCTTTATTTTCTTATAATTGATTTGTGATCCGTATTCAAAAATGGGTCACAACTCTCCTAGTTTTGCTGAGGCCAACAGATATTAGTAGAGGAGTCAGCAAGAAGGTCAGCATATAAATTTAATAAATAATAATAATTGGGTAAAATAGATTTGCTTCCGTTACTACTACAAAAATGTTGTAAAAACTGGGTCAGTTACCACATGGTTATCATTATTTTTGAAAGATGACCTGCTGTGGTTCATCTTATCCTCAAGCTGGTATTCTTATGGAGTGCCTATGTGTGTAGTTAAGCAACAGTTCACCAATTTTAGATACTTTAACTTTGATCCAAAGCATTTAGGTATTAAAGAATCAAAGGGCTGCTTAAGATCTACAAACAGGGAAAAACCAATTGATTCGGATAGCTGAGTATTTTTTTTAATAAGATAGATAAGTGTCAGTCTCTCATCCTAGGAATATGCTCTAAATCCTCACTCTTCCTCAGTTAGGAGGTTCTTCCAGCTAGTATAAAAAATTTCAGTGGAGATGCCTAGCATAGATCTTGCTGATTATCCTAGGAAGGTTTACTGGATGATAATAGGATGGAACAATTGGAATAATGCTGTTAATTTTCTTCTAGATAAAGAGAATGAATTTATTGGGAGGAAAAAAAATCAAGGGGATTAATTGAAAAGATGTTTGGCTGAATCAGTGGTGGGTTTCAAAAATTTATAGAACCTCTTCTGTAGTGTGGCCTGCTTTGTGGGAGAGGCTTGCTAGCCATGTGACTGGGTGGGAGTGGCTTGCCGGCCATGTGACTGGTGGGAGTGGCTTACCAGCCATGTGACTGAGTGGGAGTGGCTTGGCAGTCATGTGACTGAGTGGGTGTGGCCAGCTTGTAAAATGTGGTGAAACTCACTTAACAATGCTCTTGCTTAGCAACCAAAATGTTGGCTCAGAAACTTGGCTCTCAAGACCCTTGCACCCCTAACCCTTTAGAAAAAGAACCCAGGAGTGTTCAAATTTGTCAGCTTTAAGACTTGTGGACTTCAACTCCCAGAATTCCTCCTCTCGCTCTTCATCTTGATGATGTGCAGACAGGCAGGGCGAGGGAGCTGGAACTGGTTCTAAATGGCACTGTAGATTTGTGGAACCTCTTCTATAAAAGAGATTAGAACGGACAGGAACCCACCCCTGGGCTGAATGCTGTTTTAAAAAAGTATAATGGTATAAAAGATGACAGCTACCAAAATTTGGGAAGTATACACAAGTTTATGCCATGATTGGGAAGTTTTGCTCTGAAGCAGTTCACTGAAAAATATATTAATAAAGAAAACAAAATACTCCCTATTATTTTGGCTTAGAGAAAGTATATGATAGAAAAGGCTTGAATTATGCAATAGTTTGCACAATATTAAAGCTGTAAGTTGATGGCTAAATTTGCTAAAAATAGCGTGTTTCCCGTAAAATAAGACATGCCCTGCTAATAAGCCCAATCGGGCTTTTCAGGGCATGTGCCATAATAAGCCCTCCCCTGAAAATAAGCCCACCCCCAATTATTTAAGCGCATGCGTAACCGGTCTCCACCATTACCACTGTACCACCTACTGGTACAGCTTGCGGGGCAAAAAGAGGGCTTGCCGCAAAAACAGCAGCAGGCAAAGCAAAGTGATTCCACCTCCTGCCCTTCCCTCCCACGCAAAAAGAGCCTGCCGCAAAAACAGTGGCAGGTGAAGCAAAGTGCGTCCATCCCCCCATCCTTCCCTCCCGCGCAAAAAGAGCCCGCCGCAAAAACAGTGGCAGGCCAGCAATGCGATCACCCCCTCTCACCTGTTCCTTCTCGCACACAAAATCACTTCCCACCCCAATGGTAAAGACAGCCTGCCTGGTTCCCTTCCCCACCATCCCTTTAGCGAGGGGTGGCAGGTGGTGGGGGAGAAGCAAGGCACACCTCTTACCTTTCCAGGTCCGTTGAGTTCCTCGCCCTTTCACCCATTGAATCCCCTTGTAAAAAAAATCTCATGAGTTCAACTCGTGAGGGTTTTTTTACAAGGGGATTCCATGCACGAATGGGCAAGGAACGCAACAGACCTGGAAAGGTAAGAGGCGCACCTCGCTTGTCCCCCCCGCCACTCCTCGCTAAAGGGACGGCGGGGAAGGGAATCAGGCAGGCTGCCTTTACCATTGGGGTGAGGTAGGCGATGTTGGGCTGTGAGGCATGCCTCTTACCTTTCCAGCTCCCTCGTGTTCCTCACCATTGTGTTCAGGGAAGCCCCTGGTTAAAAAAAAAAGCCTTCTCGCGATTTCCAGAAGTTTGATTGAACTCGCGAGAAGGGTTTTTTTTTAACCAGCCGCTTCTCTGAGCACAATGGCAAAGAGTGTGATGGAGCTGGAAAGGTAAAAGGCGCGCCTCGCTTCTCACCTGCCCCAGAAAATAATAAGCCCTCCCCAATAATAAGCCCAAGGCCATATTTCATGGGGCAAAAGAAAATAAGACCGTCTTATTTTGGGGGAAACACGGTATGTTAGAAATAAACCATGCATGAAAGTAAATAGAATTGTTAGCAAACAATTTAACACCGAGCAGTAAATGAAAGAAGGATGCATGATATCTCCTTGAACATTTCTGAAAGAAATGTATAAGGAATGTTTGTAGTGACATTAGATGTGTTTTTGTTGTAGGAGTGAATGTGAGAATACTATTTGATGTAGGTAGCATCCTGTTGTGAACTAAGAGTCTTTCTTTGAGAGAAATGGGAAGTTCAGAAATGTGAGCAATAATCAAATAATATCTGAATTATTTTCATTGAATAATATATGATGCAATGAAAAACATGAATCTGAAAATTTACATTTAAAAACCAAGGTAATGTCAGGCTCAAGTAACCAGGAATAGGAGCTGAGTTCAAAGCACCAAAAATATATTACAAGCAACCTACACATGAATCTGATCTACTAACGGTGAAATCAAATTGACGCTAAATAAGGGTTAACAGAATACATGGAGCACGGGACTGGGTCTTTTATGGGAGTGAATTGTCAGTTTGCCCCCACACACATACATACACATCTTCCTTCCTTCCTTATTTCCTTCCTTCCTTATTTCCTTCCTTCCTTCCTCTCTTTCTGTTTAACTCACACTGGATACTTTGTTCCATAATCTCCTGGTTCCTTCTTTGTATGTTTTTTTAAAACTAAATTATAAGGCCCTTTTTTAATTTTTGAAGGACTCTTAGTCCTGATATGTACAGTAATAGAAGAGATGAGGAAATCTTCCAGTATTTGCATAAAATGCTGTGTGAAAAGGGAAGTGGGAGAAGGAAAGCAGGATTCCATGGCAACAGGATTGCCTTGTCAGCCCTTTGAGATAGGCCACATTACTGAACAAACGCTGCAAAAATTGTTGGAACTATTGTTACAGGAGACAATAAGATACTCTTATACTATCTAGCATCAAAATGGGGCAATCTTGAAGTTCTTCCTTCATGAACACAGAATGTATTTACTTCAAGGATATTTAATTTTTAAGTGTGCATACAGAATCATTATATTAAGTCTTTTTCAATTGTAATGGAACTTTCTTGGATGCCCATGTAACTACCAAAGAAACCTTTAAGAAGTGTTTCCAAGTGGATATTTCTGAAACACACCATTTGATAAGAAAAATGGTTTCCTCCCTATTTCCATCTTTATTATGTAAAGCAATATCTTTGTCTCTCAAGGTAACCTGCAATTATTCTCCAATACATACACAGATATTTTGGAGACTCGGGTTGAAGAAAATGCATGGTTGTTATTCTGTCAAGATTATTCTGGACTTTACTATAATTTACAGGGCTCTGTTTCATAGACTATTGCATAAACTGATCAGGTATATAATGGGTCTCAGGCATTCTTCAAAAATACTTTCATTATGCAAATCATTAAGAGTCCCATAGATTAGATTGCTTTAAGGATGGTGTCCCTTCATCTTCTTCATCATACTGAACCATAGCAAGAAAGGATTCAGAGAAATATTCACCTAATAAAGGCTAATATAGAAAATCTTCAGGACTGAAATACATTTTGGATAATCAGCATTAACTAAAAGGCAAGAATCTTTTTTAATTTAATGCTGAAAACATATTATTTTAGCAATATTATTGTATCATTTAGAAAAGCATGATAGCTGACTGCATGTGGTATGTTGTATCAGGTTAATTTTAACCACAGCTGTTGTATAAACAGATTAAATTTTTGTGCAGTTTATGAATGAAATTTATTATATGTTTATTTTATTTATTTGTTTATTTCTTAGATTTTTCTCCTGCTTTTATTATTTTAAAAGTAACAGAAAGCAGTGCATATACACAATACTCCTCCCTTCTTCTGTTTGCCCCTCAACAGCAATCCAGAGGTGGGATTCAGCAGGTTCTGGCCAGTTCTGGATAACCGGTAATGGAAATTTTGAGTAGTTCAGAGAAGTGGTAAATACCACCTCTGACTGCCCCCCCCCCCCATCTATTCTCTGCCTCCTGAGTCCCAGCTGATTGGGAGGGAATGGGGGTTTTCCAGTATCCTTCCACTGGAGTGGGGTGGGAATGGAGATTTTACAGTATCCTCCTAAGCCACACCCACCAAGCCACAGAACCGGTAGTAAAAAAAATTGAATCCCACCACTGCAACAATCCTGTGAGGTGGGTTGAGCTGAGAGAGTGTGACTGGCTCAAATCACCCAACCAGATTTCATGCCTAAAATGGGACTAAAATTTACAATACCAACACCAAACTGGCCCTTTTATTTCACTAAGATGGTACCCCAGAATGATATCTATCTGATATCAAATTTATTTGAATTTGGAAGTTCCCATCAAAGTCATTTTGGGGGAGATGGAATTACTTCATCTCTCATAGCTGCAGCAGAAGCCATCAAAGGTATGGTTCAGTAATTAAATTTAGTGTCAGTCAGGTTTATATCAAAGAAAACTTGACACAGCTTAAAATGAGAGGAGGAATTCACATTTTGAAGTCTTTCCTGAGAAAAATATAGTCATACACACATAATTAACTGTTTTGCATTTAATATGCTATATTTTGTTTTAATTTATTAGATTTCAGGAGAAAAGTGTCACCAAGTTAAATATATGAATGCTTTCTATGTTATAAAGAATTGTCTTTATTATAAGTCAAATAACAATTGAGCGAGAATGACTGTAAGTAACTCTGGCATTTATTACATACTAATAATGGGGAACACCATACAACAAAAATATCTATTTATATTTTCTATAACATTTTTCCACTTAGTGTATAATAATGTAATTTATGTCAAGCTATGGTGCAATTTCCACTGGACAGAAGACTCCCTATGCCTTTGAATAGAAAATCAGGAGCTTCACTGAATCAATGAACCACTGCAAAAACATTTTAAAACTAAAAATCAACATACAGAATATGAATATTTAAGACCATCTCCCTTTAAACCTCCTGCAGTAAGATTAATAGATTAATTAATTGAAATAGAATTAATTATCCTCCCATTCAGACCCTCTCCTTTTCGTTCCTTTCCCATTTCAAGTAGAAATCTCAGTGAAATATGATTACTGAAGTGGTAGATTTAATGAAGTAAAATCAATTTTTAAAACATTACTCTTAATTTCCATAATGGCCTCTCAGATAGTGTACCTCATATATAAAATTAAATATTGGTTTGTCTCTTTCACAAGTACATAATCAAATCAATCAGAATTACAGTCATTGATTGGTGAGAAAGAGAGACCCGATCACCACTAGCTGTCTTTAACAAAACAAGAAATGGCATACATGAATGCACATAGCCTTTCTCATTCCAGAAAAGCCACGTCCTATATCAGGGGTGTCCAAACTTGGGAACTTTAAGACTTGTGGACTTCAACTCCCAGAATTCCCCAGCCAGCTGGCTGGGGAATTCTGGGAGTTGAAGTCCACAAGTCTTAAAGTTCCCAAGTTTGGACACCCTTGTCCTCTATGAATTTTCAAAAACCACTCAACATTCCATGACAGCATTTCCTTGTCATCTTCTCTATATGAAAAAACTATTTTAAAAAGAGTCTACCTATCAGTGAAACAATTTACCTATTACTTTCCCCTGTAATCAGTTTTAAACAGCGTGCAATCACTATTACAAAAATTATATTTATCCTTTATATTTAAAGGTTATTTAATTGCCTGAACACTAGCAAAGGAAACCAGACCAGACTGACTTTTCAGGGTTCAGGAACAGGAAATAAAGAGAAAAGATGAGAGGAAGATCTAACCAACCAATGTATGATAGAGAGACAAAGACAGCAGAAGGCAAGGATGGGATTTAAGGATGGGGGACAGCATAGTGAGGCAGAGTAGAAAGGAAGATGAGAAAGAGAATGACTGAAGTTTAAAAATGGGGATGGGTAAATGACAAAGAGTGAGATAGAGATAGCGAGATATGGGGTTTTTTGTTGACTGGGATGAATGTTGAAATTAGGCAGCTATGGAGATTTGGGTAGCGAGACAGAATGGGGCAACAAAAGGTGGTACGGCAACGAGGAGTAAAAGTTTGAGGGATATATAAGAGATGAGAGGAAGCAACAGTATGCATTTATGCATTTATAATACATAGTGGTATAATTGCATCCAGAGATAATGGGAGTTGTATGAGAACAGCAGTCAAACCTGGGGAGCAGAGTTAAGCATGCCATCATGTTGCTGCATTTCCACAAGCACTCCAAATCCAACACCTTCTGAGTTCTGTTGATTTTTATCTGGTACCAGTTTAGTGATGAGCTTTAGTTGACTAGATTCTTGTATATAGATTTGAATAAGTTTTCTATGCTTCAGCTTTACAAATGTTCTGATTCTATGTGCTTCACAGGAGAAATTTCATGGGCTGTTTTTGCCTATATTTATGTATGAGATGGAACTTTAGAGATGGGCTTGGTGAGTGGGTGGGTGGAAGATGGATGGATGGATGGATGGATGGATGGATGGATGGATAGATGATAGATAGATAGATAGATAGATAGATAGATAGATAGATAGATAGATAGATAGATAGATAGATAGATAGATAGATAGATAGATAGATAGACAGACAGACAGACAGACAGACAGACAGACAGATAGATAGATAGATAATTTAGAGACAGAATCTATCTGAATCTATCTAGTGGAATATGGACTAATCAGGTGAATCACCTTAAGATAGTAAGGCTATATTATACCAGAAATATAAACAAAGACACAAGAAAACAACAGATACTTTTTTAAAAAACACATTTTTAACTCAATGGGCTTATTGAAAATAAGTTATGTAAAAGACCTAAAGTCTCTATCCAGCTGTCTATTTGTCCATTAGGGTGATAACTCACTGAAAGAAAAATGAGGGGAAAAGCTGGAAAAAGAAACATCAAATTTTAAAATGGACCAGATTCTGAGCTCTAGCCAAATGCTTTGAAGAAAATATCCTGAAAATAATCCCAGAGTCTATAAAAGAGTCAGGCTTGGAAAAGTATTGATGTCTCTGTTCAAATTATCTGGCGCAAGGCTACTATTAAGGGGTTGCAATGAATTCCAAAAAATACTTTTCTCTGTATGTTTTCCTTGCCTTTCTATAGGTACATTTGTTTTGAGTTTGCCTTTTCACCAAGTTTCTCATGCTTATCTAAGATACTTCTGCAATGTCAGTTGATGACTGCTAACTGCTATCTACTGCACAATAAACTCTGTTAATAGAGGCCACTGCCTTCTAAGTAAAAGTCTCTACAAAACATCCTGCAAGACACCAGTGATACAGGAAAGCCTGGAAAAGTTATGAAGTTTTAGGAATGCATCTACCATTATTCAACAGAGAAAGGGCACCAATCATTGGCCAGAAGCAGCAGTATAGTAGGAAACCAAAGGATAATTAATTTGTAGATCTATACACTTTTATTTATGAAAGTAGCCTGGAAATCAAAGCTACACTGCCAGCAAAAAATGCCCTCCAGGTATGAGTCACAGCTTACACCTTACCAGTTCATCTCCTGTTAGCGCTTCCTGCTTGTTATGACATAATGCTTGGGTGCCTATCTCCATGGGAACAGATAAATACAGATGCTTTGAAGTTAAGGCTCAGTGTGAAAGCAGCAGCAGTACAGCCACTGATTTCAGCATACAGTGTTTGACTAAGGATTTCCTGATCCAGTCGACTTCGAAAAATATTAAATTGCTCTTACACTGGAGAAGACAGCATCTCAGGTCTTCATGTCAGAAACAGAAGAGAAAGCTGCTTCTTCAACATCACAGGCAAAAACAACAAGGCAAGAGCCTAGAGAAAGCGGCTTAGAAACAGAACAGAACAGAAACAGATATAGTCTAGATGAATGATTAATAAAGGAATAGCCTTTATTTTATAAAGGAAAAGAAAGGAGAACTAATACAATGAAAGAGGAATCAGCTATATGTGCTAAGTAATCTGAACAATCAGCAGAAGGATCATGATTTTATCATGATTGGAAGCATAGCTTAGCATATAAGCATTTGGGAACAAAAACTTTGTTGTATAAAACAACTGGGACCCTAACTCTCTTGTATCTTCAACATTTCAAACGATAGAAAATTAGCTTTCCATGTCCAATTTCTCTAAGTTGTACATACAATATTATTTTTATTTTACATCAGACGTTATCTATTTTGAGACTCCTTAATTCTCTAATCTTCTTAATTTTTTTCATTACTTTTGGATGTAATTTTATATTGACAAATAATTTTTTAAAAAAAATATATTCTACCTTTCATCCTCCAATTTGTTCTTAGCGCCCTGTAAAGGGAAGTTGCACTGAGGGTCAGTGACCAGCCCAAAGTCATTCAATAAGCTTCCATATCAGAAGATGAACTTTAAGCTTCCTCTATGGACACTTTAGAGAACCACTTTAGAGAACCACTGGCTCTCACGGTTCTGTTCCAGAATGAGGAGTTACAACTGAAATAAGCTTTCCACTTTTTATTATATTAGGGTGGAATAATCCACAACATTTTTCTTGGTGTACATGTATTGAACAGACAGATTCTACATATTTGAATGCCTTAAAATTGCTTATAAATTAATATTTAATGCAGTCTATTGCTCCTTTATTATGAATGCAAGGATAATTTTTCTTCAAGGAATGAGTCTCTCACACTTCTATATCAATTCTTCTCTGTTGATCAAGACCAGCATAGCAGGCACTTTTCTCTCCCCCACCCCCTCATCTTTTGAGAAATCAGACCGTCAGCAAGAGAAGGCAGGAAATTATTGTACCTCTGATTCTTGGCAGAAGTAAATTCCAGAGACTATCAGGATAATTTGAAATATGAAATGTTCATTACTCATTGACTTTTTGAAAGACCAGTCAGTTGATGTAGGGTATCAACAGTATCTCTTGTCTTCTCGTTTTCGTTCTCTCTCCTTTTATTACTCCCAAAATATTTTCCGTTGGGATTTCTATCCTCTAATTCCTGAATTTCTCTGCAAGTTTATTTTTCTGTTGGATTTTTTTTCCTTCGGAAACCTTTCAGTGCTATGTGCCAGTCATGAATATTGTCCACCATGTTTCACTGCTGCCAATCATAATAGGTTGGTCTGTTTCAGGAAGCATCTCTAGTTTTCTGGGGGTGTTTTAGTATTGAGACAGTTGAGGTTCTGAAAAGCATCACCTAACTAGTTTCTCTGTTGCAGTTTCCTAAAACTCTGCACTTCCTGACTTCCAGGCTCTACTTTTTTTTTCTTGTCCTTAATCTTTGAGTGAGTATTGGATTATGGGTTTTTGCTGCCCTTCTTCATTTATTTTAGTTTAATGTCCTCCTGAAGATTTCAATAAAGCACCTGTTAAACATTTCCTTCACTGTATTTGTAAGATATAGCCCATCTCTTCCCAGAGATAAAGATAATATAAGCCATGATTATAAAATACAAATCCTTCTTGGTTATTTGGTAAACACTTGTGTAATTGTTGTTTCCCAGCATCCAATTTTCTCTTTTTTTCCCCAAAATGCTCAATTGCAAAAGAATATATTAAAAACTACATGTGCTACTATTCCTTTACTTTACTTTTCAAGGCCTCATAGTCTCTGATCATTCTTTAAAGATCCCTCCTGGGTGTCATTCATTCCACCATGAATCAAGAAGAAAGAATGGTTGGTATGGGTTTGAATAATATTATGTTATATAATATTGAATATTATGTCCTTTATGTAAGCACTTAGAAAATCATATACCTCCTCAAATATTATATTGAGCGGGGTGGGTTTGTCTGGAAGAAGGAATCACACCATAACATGTCTTTTCTTCTAAGGGAGACTCAATCCATGGAGGCCAATGTATCTTTATTTATTTATTTATTTATTTATTTTATTCACATTTCTAAACCGCCCCCTCTCCCAAAAAGGGACTCGGGGCGGTGTACAGTCCACAATAAATCACAGATAAAATACAAATATAAATAGGGCTATAAATATATGTATGTATGTGGAGGAGGTTAAAATTAAGAGTCCTGTACAGAGGAATAAATATGAGGCTAAAAGCCCTAAAAACAATTAAAACTAAAACATTACCCTTAAAATAACCAGATGATAATATACTACCAGGAGTTCATAGATGTAACATTTATAATCATGCCAGGCCAGCTAGTCGGAACAGGTGAGTCTTCAATTTTTGACGGAAGGAGCGGAAGTCCGAGGTGGTTCTAATGTCGGGGGGGAGGTCATTCCAGAGGGTTGGGCCCATCACAGAGAAGGCTCTACTCCTTGGCGCCGCCCGCTGGCATTGCCTAGTGGACGGCACTTGGAGAAGGCCCTCTCTGTGAGAGCGGATTGGCCGCAGGGATGTATGTGGGAGGATGCGATCCCGCAAGTAACTAGGTCCTGAGCCATGGAGCGCTTTAAAGATAGTAATCAGGACCTTGAAACGCACCCGAAAAACCACAGGTAGCCAGTGCAGCTCGCGCAGGAGCGGTGTTACGTGGGAGTATCTAGACCTCCCCATGATAACCCGCGCGGCCGCGTTCTGGACTAGCTGCAGTCTCCGGGCGCATCCCAAGGGAAGCCCCATGTAGAAAGCATTACAGTAATCTAGGCGAGACGTCACCAGCGCATGAGTGACTGTGCGTAGGGCATCCCGGTCCAGTAGGGGGCGCAATTGGTGCACCAGGCGAACCTGGTGGAATGCCCCCCTTGCCACGGCTGCCACATGGTCATCCATTGACAGCCGGGCATCTAGGAGGACGCCCAAATTGCGCGCCCGTTCCACAGGGGGCAGTAGCTCGTCCCCTATGGCCAGCGATGGAGTCAGCTGGCTGAACCGAGGTGCCGGAAGCCACAGCCACTCAGTCTTGGAGGGGTTGAGTTTGAGTCTGTTGTCCCCCATCCAGACCCCGACGGCTTCCAGACACCGGGACATCACTGCGACAGCCTCGTTGGGGTGGTTTGGGGTTGAAATGTACAGCTGCGTATCATCAGCGTACAGATGGTATTCAACCCCAAAACCACGGATGATCTCGCCCAGCGGCTTCACGTATGCATTGAACAGAAGGGGAGAGAACCGACCCCTGCGGCACCCCACAAGAGAGTGGCCTCGGGGTCGATCTCTGCCCCCCTGTCAACACATATTGCATTCGGCCGGAGAGGTAAGAGTCGAACCACCATAACACGGTGCCTCCGACTCCCATCCCCTCCAGCCGGCGCAATAGGATACCATGGTCGATGGTATCAAAAGCCGCTGAGAGATCTAATAGGACCAGGATAGAGGAACAACCTCTATCTCTGGCCCTCCAGAGATCATCAACCAACGCGACCAAGGCTGTCTCAGTGCTGTGCCCGGGTCGGAAGCCGGACTGGCATGGGTCTAGATAATCGGATTCATTGAGGTGACGCGGAAACTGCTGCGCCACCACATTCTCAACAACCTTCGCCAAAAAAGGGAGGTTGGAGACTGGACGATAATTAGCTAGCTCCATTTGGTCAAGTGAAGGCCTCTTGAGTAAGGGCCTCACCACCGCCTCTTTCAAGACGGTAGGTAAGGATCCCTCACCCAACGAGGCGTTCACCAGGCCCAGAAGCCAGCCTCGTGTCACCTCCCAGGATGCCAGTACCAGCCAGTAGGGACACGGGTCCAATGAACATGTGGTGGGTCGCAGCCTTCCACGCAACCTGTCTAAATCCTCGGGGGCAACAGAGTCAAACTCCTCCCAGAGTGGACTCACAAGACTCACTGTTGACGGCCCGTCCAGACCACTGGAGGGGGCCCATCCGCTCCGGATCTGAGCGACTTTGTTCTGCAGATATTCTCCAAACTCCTCTGCTCTACCCTGTAAGGGTGCCCCCCGCGTCTCTTGCACCAAGAGGGAGCGGGTGACCCTAAACAGGGCAGCAGGGCGGTTATCCGCAGATGCAATAAGAGCGGCACAATGTCTACGTTTGGCCGCTCTCAATGCCACGAGGTAAGTCCGTAAATAGGCTCTTACCTGTGTTCGGTCAGACTCGGAGCGTGAGGACCTCCACCTGCTCTCTAGACGTCTCCTCTGGCGCTTCATCACCCTCTTCTATATTGTATCTTCTATGTGATATCATTTGCTCAGGTGACTGTTGATCATCATCTAACAGGGCAGCCTGGAACTGGTTCCTGAATTTCACTGGCAATGAGTGTGCCTGATTGTCTTGCTTCCACCTGTTTTCCTCTGCCAAAGACAGGTTTTTTTATTCTATGATATTCTCTTTATTTCCTTTCCTCTTCTTAAGTAATTTCAACTGTCCTGTCCATGAACTTTTTATCTTCATGATGCATTGTGGAATAGAAACTCTTTCCCCAGTTTCCTTCATTTGCTCTTCCAGTTGCATTTGTAGAAAGTATAGTTTGAGTTAGATTAGGGTGATGCTTCCTCACTGTCTATGCTCCTAGCCAAGATCACACATAAATCTGTCTGTTTCCTATGTTGTGAATTCCTATAAGCTGCCTTCTCTAGGTCAGGATTAGTCCAGATTGGAAAGAGAAAGAAAGAAGAAAGGAGGGGGGAGTTTTTTTGCTCAGTGAATAAAGATGATAGCCTTTTATTATGAGAGTGAAGTGTGAGTTATAAGCAGATGGGGTTGAATATGCACATTTTCACTAGAGATGCTTAAGAATTTCATTAAGTGCCCATTTTTATACAAGCCTGCCAAATTTGCACTTTTCAAAATTGATGAAACAGTTATTCTTTGGTATTCACACTTCCACAAATGTTGATGTAAAAGTTCACAGATTTTTTTAAAAATCAAAGACATATAAAAATATGTGTCTTAGGATAAATGTATTCAAAAATTTAGTCCAGCAGAAGTCTATAAAATATTCTGTGTATTCAATGGATCACTTTTGATATTTTATTTTTTAATAATAGTTTTGAGTCTTAGCTCTTAAATTAAACTATTTTATTGTTATCTGATTTGATAGTAATGCCTTCAACACTAAATAATAAATAATTGTACTGGGCGGGATGCAGTAATGTTCTATTTTCAATTGCACACAATTCAGATATAGGAAGGAATTGTCTTACAAATTAAAAATATCCAAAATAAATACATTCCTTTATTCTTCATTTACACAAATTTTGGTTTTTGTTCCAAATTTTGTATTTTAGTCAGTTCTTCTTCTATTATTTATCATCCTGTCTCTAATACATGTGCTATGGTCCATGACATTTTGGAGGCCCCTCAATCTACAATATTGGGGTTTGAGGATGTATTTGGGAGCTGCACAAAGGAGAAAGGAACAAGAAAATTGCAGCATGTGAAGAAATTTCCATTCACACAATTCAGAATGTAGTCTTATGAAATGAAAAAAATATTCCAGAAGCTACTCCATCACTGAATATCTGGTTTGAAACTACTAGCTGCCAACTCATTTTGGACTTCCTACAAGAGTCTTTTTTCTTCTCAAAATCATATTGCAAAAACCAAAATCTGTTGTTACGCTAATGAATTGCCTCTCTTCTCTTCCAACAATATGGGGATCCAGGAAAGAAATAACTGAATGCTGCGAATGAAATGTGTAGCAATTACAATATTAAATGCGGGATGGTGTGTGTGAAATGCAACTTTACAAAAGGGCATTCTCGCATGGAAATTCATCTTGAGATACTTTGGATTTATGATCAAACTCTTCTGGGTATTTCATTAAAAGAATTCTACATTCCCATCTACCTGTAATAATGCTGTAGGTCATTCCTATTTCGAGATAGATGACTGACACTTAATTACTACTGGCTACAATTTAGCAGATGACCTTTTAGAAATAAAATAGTTCTTGAGAATTTTCTGAAAACCTGCCTTAAAGATTATGGCCTGATATCTCTATTTCCATGGAAGTAATTCAGTCCCTGCAAACCAAGAACAATATTACTCTCTAAAATGGGTGGAGTTTCCTACTGAACCTTTTGTCTCTCATGGGACATGTTGTCTATAATTATAAAGACAGGCTGTTTCCCAGTATTTGCAATTATTGCTTCAGCATACAATACAGAGTAAAAGTTCATTCCTCTATCCAAGAAATCAAATGCTATTACAGCGAGTAAAGTTGACTTCCAAGAAAACATGCTGGAGCTTGAAATTTCATAGTTACAGCCTTTAGAACGTAGTCATTCCAAAAGTAACAAATAAAGCTAACTGTAATGCTTTCAAGTGAATAGAAAGTAAGAATATATAGTAAGTATTTCCATGAGTGACTGCTAGTTATCATTACCACTATTATTTTTATATAAGATCAAGATCATAATCATAATGTCTCCTTTTCTGGCTTCCCCTTGGTCATTTTTTTGCTCAACAACAATCTTGTACAATTGATTTTGTTAAGAAGCAATGACTAGCCCACCATCACCATGGATAAAATGGATTAGAATATGGGAACACTTAGAATACCACACTTCTTCCTTCTTATCCATTTCAGAATAAAAATGCCTGTTTGTTTTTCTCCTTAAAACCCCAAATTTACTGTTAATTCAAATTTCTTTTGAAACAAGAGAATACCAAACAGAGTCAGTGGTGGGATTCAGCCAATTCGCACCTATTTGGGAGAACTGGTTGTTAACTTTCTAAGCAGATCAGAGAAGCCGTTGTTTGAAGAAATCTCATTTTGTTTTTTTCCACTTTACAGGGCTAATCCTTTAAGGAAGGCAGGAAGGAAACATTCTGTGGTTGTTTCTAGTCCTATTACATTGTAACAGCTAAGGTAAAGCGCCAATCAACGTGAGTTATGTTGAGTTGGCCATGCTCACAAGTCACATGACCACTAAGCCACGCCTACCCAGCTGGTCATTAGGGCAAAAAACCAGTTGTTAAATTATTTGAATCCCACCACTGAAGACAGGGCAGTCTTGAGTCTCACAACAAACTACATGCCATCCACTAAATGTTAGCAGCCATTGTACAACTTAAAAATCTCTATCCATTTTCGCTCTGTGTTTAGGAAACTTCCTAACAAAATATACAACTACATCAACGTGCTCTACTTTGCTGTCATTTCTGTATTACTTGTAATAGTCTATTCCACTTTCCCTATCAAACATAATTATCTTTGAAAATTAATTTTCAGATCTATAGTCATTGCGCTACGCATGCTATTTGATATGTGCTGCAAATCATTTCTCAGCAACATGACATCATCTGAAAACTAATGTGTCAGTGATGTGCAGTCAGGGGAGGCAGAGCCTCACCGCTCTCATGAAAAGAAAAAAAATGTAAAAGGGAAAAGGCGAGTGCTGCGGTGAGGTTTTAAAAAGCCTCTGAAAAAGGGAGGACTGTGACAACTTTGATCTTTGCAAGCGTGCAAGCAAAATACCCCAGGATCATGGTGGCGGGGACAGCAACTCCTTCCGATGCACTGCGGAGAAGAGCCACGCTGTGCAGGAGGCTCCTCAGCACTAGCCTCAGATCAGCGTGAGCCGCAGTCCCCTTCATGTTGGCTCAGGAAGGAGGTGAATGGTACCGCGTGTGCAGGAAGCTCCTCAGCGCTAGCCTCAAATCAGTGCAAGCCACGGTCCCCTTCATGTTGGCTCAGGAAGGAGGGGAATGGGACCGTGGCTCGCGCTGATCTGAGGCTAGCGCTGAGGAGCCTCCTGCACACGCGGTCCCATTCCCCTCCTTCCTGAGCCAACATGAAGGGGGCCGCGGCTCGCGCTGATCTGAGGCTAGTGCTGAGGAGCCTCCTGCACAGTGTGGCTCTTCTCCGCAGCACAGCAGAAGGAGTTGCTGTCCCCGCCACTGTGATCCTTGGGTATTTTGCTTGCACGCTTGCAAAGATCAAAGTTGTCACAGTCCTCCCTTCATGATGATCATTTGATGATGTGAGTGCCTCACCAGCCATAAACTTCACCGCACGTCACTGTAATGTGTATACATGTTTGGATCATATAACAACACATCTCTAATGACACAAGCATCCCTTAAAGATTTTTTTTATAAATACATTAAGCAACCATGTAGATATCACACTTTTATGTTGTAATCTTTGTTCAATGTTGAATAAAGTTTTCAATTTTCTTTCTATCATATACCACTCTTACTGCATTCAGTGAAAAACATTCCATTATTCAAGCCTATTAATTTTAATACCTTTCTCTAAATCAACAAACATGGAAAATATTTTCTACTTTAATACATTTCTGAATAGTTCGATGAAATACAAAATTTGGCCTGCATGATCCAGCCTGGCTTAAAGTCAGATAGCATTTCCCAGATTTTGCTGTTTCCTCAAAATTCTGTCAAACATCATTGACATTACATTTAATAAAACAATCTCCCTGTGGTTTTTGCATTAATTCCTTCAATCTTTTTCTTTGTACAAGTGAACAATGATGCATTCTTCACAATTTCATTCAACAAATCCTACACCATCACAAAGCTACAGTCTATTGCAACAGTTCTTTGGTTACATCTATCATGATCTATCATGATGTCATTTTTCAAATTTAGTATGTAGTATTTAGCATTTAGTATGTCCATTTTTTCAACAATTTTATAAAGGATTATATAAAAAACTATACATATTACAGAAATATATAAAAAGAGAGGGGGGAGAACATTAACCTCTTATCACTGTCTCTTCTTCGTTTTAAGCCTCACCCCATTTTCTATAAACTCATATTTAAATCTTCAACTCTCATTAATCAGCATATGTCCAGGAAGAGTTAACAGAAATAACAAATGCTTATATTTCAATTTCCATTTAAGCAAAGTTCCACTAATCCCTCTCTTCAAATAATCAAAATCCCATTTCAATTAACAAGTAAACACTATGAAAAATAACCTTAATTATTAATCCATTACACCCAATTAAGTTTCTAAAATATTTTTCCTCCAATTCCAGTTTTTTCTAAAGAAACTATTAGGCATCACCAAAGATAACAAACCATTATTCTAACCATAATCAAATAAACCATTTTTGGGTTTATCTTCTGCCAGCAAACTTTAGGTCCCACAAATAAAATTCCAACATCTGGTTTCTGATTGTCTTTTTGTCTTTTCCCGCAAAGATCTTGTAATCTGCATAAAAGTCCTTTTGCAGTTCAAATGAGATAGTTCCAATAACTCCCTTATAGTTAAATACCCTGTTTCCCCTAAAATAAGACCTCTCCGGATAATAAGCCCCGTCGTGGTTTGTGCATATGCATTAAAATAAGCCCTCCCTGAAAATATTGCAACACAGCAGCAGCCACGAGGTGACCATGCTCACCTCCTCCTGCACCTCAAAAATAATAAGACCTTCCCGAAAATAAGGCCAAGTGCTTATTTCGAGGGTCAAAAGAAAATAAGACCCTGTCTTATTTTGGGGGAAACACAGTATTAAAAAGTCCATTTTATGGGGTTTATTACTTGTATATCTTTTTAGTTTGTAAATTATAATCCAATTCCACTTGTAAATCCATTTTCAGATCTTTCTTATAAGAGGTAGTTTTTAAATCCACCTTTAATGTCCGTTTTGTTTCTATTCAGTGGAGCTTTTTCCAATAACATGTTTTGCTTTCATGTAAATAGCTATAAAAAGTTCTTTCTATACCAATCCATGTGTCAAAATTTCTTTTAAAATGGCCATCTGGCCTTTAGTGACCAGAACTCAAGATCTCGTTATCTGCTCATAATGTAAACAAACAGATTTTTCCCATGGAAGAGGATCCTTTAATGTCAAGGTCTTTTTTTTAATTCAAATTCACCTGAACACTTAAATTGGTTTTTTTTTAAGTTTGAAAATTAACATAAGAAGCCTTTTGCTGTGTATTAAAAAAGAAAGAAAACACTTACAAAACTATAGCATATAACTTTCTTTCTTTGTAAATGGATAGACATAAGACTTACCCAGCAAACCCGAAACCTCTAGTTCTGAAACTTTTTTCCCAACACTTAGTGCGGTCTTTGTTGACCCAACCAATGACCAAATCTCTGTCTACATCTCACCATATTGTTTATGGGAGAAGCGCCTTTCATCTGGCAACATTCTAGTGCTGTGGCCATGAAAAATGCAATCAAATAAGCCAATTGATCGACGCCATATCAACCTGTGATCTCTGAGTTCAATAACAATACCATGTCTTCTGAACTTTTGGTATTGCTTTTTACAACTTTATCTCTGGGGTATGATGTTCCAGAGGGAAAGAGCCACTAAAAAGAAGGCCCCTTTTCTTGGTCCCACCAGATAATCAAATTATAAATACTTTTCTTTGAAGCAAATAGGTTAGCTACACAATTCAAGCCAATACAACCTAGGGCAACATCTACTGCAAATGTGGGAAGGTACAATATCCCACCCATCTGAAAGCACCAATTGCTCCATAGTTGCAACATGTAAGCTGTTCCTAGGGTTACAAAACACCATCAGGGTCCAACAATCACCTAAAAAACACAATTTTTCTCTGTTCAGCTACCTGATATATAGGTACAGCTATTATCCCTGTATTGAAAAAAAAAAGAGATCTACATTTTGTTTTCATTGAACTAGGAACCTTCAAGTATCAAGTGATATCATGTCAACAGTTGGCTGGCACATTATTTAGGACTGCTGTTTCTACAACTTTCCTCTTTTTTTTTTTCAAAATTAAGCCATTTTACAGGAGGGGAAATCACTGCCTGCACAAGGAATTTATGCTGTCATTTTATGTACAGCACAACTAGATGAGAAGTAGCTCGAACAAGAATATGCCTCCAGTAGAAGAAATCAAGAAAATGCATATCTCATCCCTTCTCCTTTTACCAAGCTAGATATTTTTAATGCTGTGAAATCAACAGGGTTCCTTTAATTGGGCACAGTACAGTGTTATTTGAAATGTCAGGGGATTGACTGAATCAGCAAGTGGTACTAACAGACTTAAATTGGTTTCAAAATACCAACAAGAGGCAGTTACAGAAAAACACATCAGCCAAAATATTGGACAATTCTACAGCATCTGAAACTTTTAACAGGGAGATTTTAGACAGAATTTCTACAAGAAGGTGGACCTCTAAGAGCAGAGGTGTCAAATTTGATCCCATTGCAGGCCATATCAGGATGTTGTTTGCCGTTGAGGGGCCAGGGTCGGCCAGGGCAAGATGGCATGCGCCAGTTCCTCACCGTCTCCAGAACAGCCCCACAGGACTACATTGGGCCTATCATGGGGCAGATTCAGCCAGTAAGCCGTGTGTTTGACACTCCTGTTTTAGAGGGTTGTTATGAAAACTGTACAATAAGAGTGGAAAATCCAAGTCACTATTAACTGTTCGTATGGTGGCTTTTTTAGATTTTCTGTAGGCCTTCTATAGGCAAATTCCACCTGTCACTGCAAAAAGGACTATTTTGCTCTTGCTGTAGCACTTTTCAACTCCATAAATGTAATTGCTATTGCATTTAAAAAGCTGTAATATACATACAAATAGGCATGCACATAGCATTCTATTTTCTGTGATGTAGTGGTCTATCAGCAGCTACTATGAGAGTCCGAATTTTAAATTCCTAACCCTCATGTAAGAAAAGATATTAAGTTATTTTTGTCCTCTCCTCCCCCAACGCCTAGTGAATCCAAGAATTAGGCATGTGAATATTTGTGTTTCTAATGATAGGAGTGTGTCCAATCAAGCATATCCTTTGCCAGATTGGCAAAAATAAAAAACAAAATAAATTTGGTTCCAATTTTATGTTCTAAGTGAAAAAAAATCTAATAAACCCTAACCCTAATAAACCCTCAATGCATTGTAATTTTTACAAATTTGATTTACTTTCACGTGATATGTAATATCATTTTTCTGAATCACTTTTACTTCTAATCAAGTTAGACTCTAAATAGACTTCTTTTTCTGAACAGATGCCTTGGATTAATAAATGTATACTTAATTTTCAGGGCAACAGGTTTATGAATGATTAAAAGTATTTTAAGATTCAAATAAAATATATTAGTATTGGTAGTATATTAGTGAAGTGCTAAATTATGCTCATAACATTTGGTATAGTCTATATATGATCCAAAACTATATGCTTGAAATAGCAGTTGAACAGCTATATATTGCCCTGAGTCAGTGGTGGGCAAACTTTTTTTTCAACTGAGCCAAATCTCGCCAAAACCACGATTGAAATTTACTTTGAGAGCCACATTTTTAAAACCGAAAATACATAGGATGGTACACTGTTTTTAGTTTCAATAAGTTTTTATTGAGAATATTCTGCATGCAAGTATCCACATAGGTCGGGAGGATACAAATAACACAACTAATAAAACAAAAACTTTAGAACAATATTATTTATCGATAACGTTAAATTCCGTAAAATTTGCCTTACAATGTAGAGAAAATTACATCCTGACATTGACTGACAAAGTCACAACCACTAATGTGAACATTGGCCTTGCATTTCCTTGGATAGTTTGAGTAAGTCAGGTTTGTATGTTGTTGTTTTTAATTTCATCTCTCTCTCCCACTTTCTTTCTTTTTTTCTTTTTCTTTCTCTCTCTCTCTCTCGCTCTTTGTCTCTCTCTCCCTCCCTCCCCCATCTCTGTCACTCTGTGTGTGTGTGTGTCTGTCTGTCTCTCACTCACTCTGTGTGTGTGTGTCTGTCTCTGTCTCTCCCTCTGTCTCTCTCCCCTCCCTTCCTCTCTCTCTGTCACTCTGTGTATGTGGGTGTGTCTGTCTCTCACTCATTCACTTAATCACTCACTCTGTGTGTGTCTCTCTGTCTGTCTATCTTTCTCTCCCTCCCTCCCCCTCTCTGTCTCTCTCTGTCTGTGTGTGTGTGTCTGTCTGTCTGTCAGTCTCTCTCTGATTCCCTCCCTCACTCCCTCTCTCTGTTCCTCTCTCTGTCTGTCTTTCTCATTCACACACACACACTGTGGTCACCTTGTTGAGTGTTCCAATCACATTTGAAACACTCAACAACTGGCCTGCATTTATGGTATTTTGCAGCATTCTGCAGTCATAGGACCAAAATTGGTTGTCACTCACCCGGGCTTTTGCAGAAGCTTCCCTCCGAAGCCCGAGAGGAGGGAGGGGAGCGGGCACCCGGCACACAGAAGAGCCGCATTAAAGGGTGTAAAGAGCCGCATGTGGCTCCCGAGCCGTGGGTTGCCCACCACTGCCCTGAGTGATGGTCATAACATTAGATTGTATAATGGTAGCATCAATAACTAATCCCCATCTTACTTTTGGGAGGGGAGGGGAAAACATATACAAAGACCAGGTATGAAATTCTCTTACTTTCGCTACTGGTTTGGAACTGGAATCATGCACGGCCCTTCTGAGCACGTGCAGAGCATCCGTGATTATGTCTGGCAGGTAGGCAGAGCCTACCACCACCACTGCTACCAGTTGACCTGAACCGGGGCGAACTGGCAGAATACCACCTCTGACACAGACCATTCAGCATATAGCAATGCAGTTGCTTTGATGTCTACCAAAATAGTGCTGTGCTTGATTTTCAATTTAAGGCTTTTGAAATAGGCTTACTTCAGCTCTGATCAATTTGCAAGTTTCCTGATTCAGGTTAGGATCTGAATGCTAAGATCTAAACTTAGAAATTCAGGCATCTGTCTTTGTTGTCATTAGGTCCCAAATTCTCTCTCCTCCCTCCACCACCCCACAACCTCAATTCAAAGACTTAAGTGAGAGCTGCAGAAACAATAAGAGAAGTGGAAAGAGCTAAATTTCAGATAAATAGAAGCAGGAGTGTTTGCAAGAAGCACCTTTATGTGTTGATATCTACTGTTACACATTTAAAGAGAAAGGCTTTTTGTTTTCTGTTAAATTTGCACTAAATCATTTAGGATAGTGATGAATAATGGACATAGACCATTATGCATTTGTTGAGGCAGAAAGACAAACACTAAATATGGCCAGGCAAATATCCAATGCTGCACACTTCGATCTCATACATTCCCCAGAAGCTCTTTTACCTTCTCTAGAACAGCTGGATGATCTATTGCTTTAGCATCCTCTCACAAATTACTGTAATTAGGAACCCTTGATAATACCTTTAACAATGACCAAAAGCTAGTGCTTCCAATCACAAAGCTACACCTGCTCTCTCCATCTCATGTTTTTTTTCTTACTGGGAAGTAATACATCAACATTTGTAGACAACTGTCTGGCTTCATATAAACTGGGATTTTAAAAGTCTGGTTAAACCAGGCAGCATGACATTGAAAATAACATTAAACCAAAGTACACATAACCCCAAAGCAAAAAAAAACAGAAGTCACATTGTATTACTTGTAAACTAGACAGGTAGACAACTACTTTGCTTCTCTGGATGGATTCACACTTCATGCTAAATTAAAATGTAATTTGTTGGTTTGGGCTTAGCCAATGTAGCCATTATAGCTTTGGAGGCCTTTCTGGGAGGTTCAACAAACCTATTAAGAGGTAGTAAGTTCAGATCCAGGTCTCCTGTGCCTAGTTTATTTCTGGATTCAAGATTGGCTGAATTCATAGCATTACTTTAGCAACTTCCTTTATATAAAGCCATACATACAGAGAGACTACAGTTCACCAAGCCTGTGGCAATATATATTCATGGAAAGAGCTGCTCCAGCAAAGATGTTTGGATTGCAATAGCTAAATTGAATTATCACTCATGAAGCCTAAGGAAAATGATTGTTTTAAGCAGGATAAAGATGCAGCATTCTCTTCGCTAAATATTTTATGATAGATTTCCAGATCTTCTTTCTTTATATTATCTGTATTTTAGAATTCTTTATTATAGGCTGCTTAGTCAAAAAATGGAAAAAAAAAACCAGCTGAAAATGCTTCACCTGTTTCAAATTCTCAGTTATTAAGGTTTGAAGGAAGAAATAATCTTGCTCAAGCCTTGACCTGATGGATTTCAAGTGCAGAGAAATATAGGGAAAGTAGTATTTGAATTCATTTATAACCTTGCCTACTTAATTCATTCAAAATAATCGGATAAATGCATGTATTTCTTTGGAGCACATGAAATGTTCCATTAAAAAGTTGTAATATTCAGCAATGTCTGCACAATTCTATTCCTCATTCCATTTTATTTAACTTTGTTTTACTTTTACCAATCTCCCAAAACTAGAAATAAGCCAATTTTCCTTTATAATTATGGCTCTTCTGAAGTATGGCAAGTAGGGTCAACGACTGTTTGGCACCTTTGTTTCTTTTTGCTGGAGAATGAGTTAAATAGTAGTTCTAAACTTTTGAAAATAGAACTGTACATTTGGGATGTATTCAAGATGGTCCTATCTATAAGGAGGTAATTTAAACATCATTATGTAGTGTTACAAACCAATTTTGTCCGATACAAAATTCATTTATTTCACAATAAATCCCAAAGAAAACGCACAGGGATTGCACTATTATTCATCAGTTTTTTCCCCCATTTCCTAAGAAATTATCCTTCATTTTTCTCCATTTCAAAAGTAAAATTCTTAACTATTTCCCAGTTACACCACTAGATATACGACATTAAAGTTTAACACTATATGAAAAAATGTGCAAAGTGCACAAATTGCAAACAATGACTTTGAATTTCTCTTGTGTTAAATTAAAGTCTTTATATGAAATATAGTTTTGGGCTATTACCATTGCTTTGTGTTGCTTTGCCCTATAACAAGGGTCAAACTCACATCTGTGAAGTTCCCAGGAGATGACCTAACTAATTTATGAGCCTCGAGACAAAGTTTAAAAAAAACATTCATTTATTAGGATCAACATCTTGGCATGATCTTCTGTGGAGCTGAAACTGAATCCCACTTAATGGCATCTGAACTTTACTCCTGTCTCCCCTCCCCTCTGCCTGAAGTCATAAATCACATTAGCCAACAAGATGTTATGGCAGGTTATGGACATGCGCATTCACATGCCAGCTACAAGATATATGAGACTTTACTCTGGCCAAAAGTATGCACGGAATTCTGTTCCCTTCTCGAGTTGATAGTAGTCATGGAAACGCTTTACACGTTGACAACATCATCATGTCACGTGACGTATCACAACTTTTTCCCCCTTCACTAAAATGGGGGTGGGGTGGCCAGAAAGTGATGCATCCAGCTCACAGGCCGTGCGTTTTAATACCCCTGGCCTATAATGACATTTTATTTGATATATTTTCCTATTATTATAGCCATATGTTTAAACTTGATTTGGCATTTTTTTTAAAGTATGTTTATGCATATTATTTTATGACTACTGAATGTGTCAATACATTGTATATGCAGTGTATCTCCTACTTAGCCAGATATGGCAAATATGGTGACTGTCTCTGAACTTGGATTATGAGAGAACATTTTTGAATGTTGAACAAAGCAGTGGTAAACAGCATTAATGAAGTAGAAAAAGATCAGAATGAAGGTGGTGTTGAGTTGATGACTATGTATAGAAATGAAGATGTAGGTTTAATAATTGTGTATATCAAAAATTGTAGATCGGTATCCTTGAGTCTATTCAGTTTGTGTATGAAAATAGGCATCCATAGATTGGTGATAGTTGTATATTATGTATATTATGTTCCACTGAATGTTGATAATGAGTCTGGGGAAAATTATATAGTGTAGATGAGTGAAGTTTTCCAACAAAAATGTTTTGAAAAAATATTCCAGAAACTGGCCCTATTCTTCTTACTGACAAGAACTGAGCATTAGTGCCAGACATTGACTCTTAATGGTATGACTCAGCTATTAAACTTGAAGTCAGCTAAAGACTATCAGACTCAAAATATAGCACAGCTAGAGAAAAAAATTATTGCACACTAAGTAGACATTCTATTATCTCAGTGCCCAAGAAAGCCTCCACCAGTTGTTCTGACATCTGTAGTTATTGAAAACCTTTAAAAGGTTAGTGCTAGCTCACCTGAAAATCATCACGGATCTACTGCTTAGACCCCTTGCAATTTGCCTATCATACAGATAGATCAGCAGATGACACTGCACTTCATCTTATAATTCTTGAAACCCCAAGGATCTATGCAAGGGTCCTTTTTGTAGACTTAACCGTCAAACTGGCGGTCCATGGGCCAGATGCATCATATGCAAGCCATGCCTACCCCAGCTCCACAAAAGGAAAAAACATCATGAAACATCACATGATGGCAATGTGATGCCCTGAGTTTGACAATTGTGCTCTCTACCAATGACTGCATCTTAAAGGATCCCTCTGTTAAAGTACTGAAGTTTACAGATGATACAACAGTTATTGGTCTCATTGAAGATGATGACAAGTCTACACCCAAATGGGAGGTTGAACAACTGGCCCTGTGGTGCAGCTAGAGCTGAACACAACTATAGAGATGATTGTTGATTTTAGGAAGAGTCTTTCTATTCTACCATCTCTTACAATTTTAGATAACACAGTTTCAACCACAGAGACTTTCAGGGTCTGGATTCTTTAATCCCCCAGGATTTGAAATGGACACCTAACATAAGAATCATCATTAAAAAGTCACAACAAAGAATGTACTTCCTGTATCAACTCAAAAAGCTCAGATGCCCAAGAAACTGCTGATATAGTTCTCCAGAGGAATTATTGAATCTGTCATCTGTACTTCTATAACTGTCTGGTATAGACTTTAACATGCAGAAAACTGCATGAACCAGAAAGAGGGCTGAGAAAATATCTACATACCCTTCACATCTTGGACATAAACTGTTTCAACTCCTCCCCTAAGGACACCACTACAGGGTATTGCATGCCAAAATAAGTAAACACAAAATGGACTATATTTGCTTAAGAGTTAGGGCAGTAGAGGGCTTGTACCTGTCTAACACTTGGTGACAGAATTCAGGGGCACTCATGATATCATTCTGATGATCAATGACCCTGATTATCTTTTACTATTGATTTCACCTTCTTGAGATATATTTAGGAGAGAACGCAAGACTGCAAAATTCTTCTGTACAGATATTGTGCCAATGAGATTGATAGCTGTCTGACAACAGCAGAGGCATCACACCTGTAGAATCAAATATGATTCTAAATCCTGAGATTAGAATCCTAGTCAAGACTTAAGCCTCAATGCTTGGCACATTAACTTCAAGCCTCAATACTGCATTGGGGTGCATTTTGGGAAACCACATAAGTCTTAAGAAAATTTGATTGAATGGCTTCATGTACCCTTAAGCTTGTGTATGGGCCAAGTTGTATGCCATACAATAGTTAGGTAACTGTTTTAGCCAAAAACAATATAACTGCTGCTGTGATATAGCTTGCCCCCTGTTGCCTATGAAATTTAATTATTGCTTGTGTATGCTCTTTTGAGCAGTAAGAGTGACATAATTTACTTGGGCTGTTAATTTTCTAGAGGCCTGAAATACTATGTTCAAGTATTTAAATCATTTGAGCTGCTCTAATTCATGCAAATCCATTTGCCCACTTGTGCTTTTGTTAGAGAAAACTAGAATTTTAGATTTATCATAATTGATTATTAATTGTTCATCATTGCAGTTGGAAGTCAGGGTTCTTATTGCCCACTTCATTCCTTTTGAAGACAAGGAGAGAAGAACTGCATCATCAGCATAGAGCAGTGGTGGGCAACCTTTTTTTTCAACTGAGCCAAATCTCGCCAAAACCACGATTGAAATTTATTTTGAGAGCCACATTTTTAAAACCGAAAATACATAGGATGGTACACTGTTTTTAGTTTCAATAAACTCTGGCATTTGAAGCACGCAAGTCTTAAAGCTGTCAAGTTACAAGATCCTTGCATCCCTAACTCTTTAGGAAAAAAAACCCAAGGGGTCTTCAAACCTGACAGCTTTAAGACTTGTGGACTTCAACTCTCAGAATTCCTCCTCCAGTCATGTTGGCTCAGAAACTCTGGCATTGAAGCATGCAAGTCTTAAAGCTGTCAAGTTGCAAGACCCTTGCACCCCTAACCCTTTAGAAGAAAACCCAGGGTCTTCAAACCTGACAGCTTGAAGACTTGTGGACTTCAACTCCCAGAATTCTGAGAATTGAAGTCCACCAAGGGCATCAATCATATTAGCCCAGGGATCTGCAAAATTGGCTCTTAAGACTGGTGGACTTCAACTCCCAGAATTCTGAGAGTTGAAGTCCACCAAGGGCATCAATCATATTAGCCCAGGCAGGGATCTGCATAATTGGCTCTTAAGACTGGTGGACTTCAACTCCCAGAATTCTGAGAATTGAAGTCCACCAGTCTTAAAACAGCCAACTTTGCAGACCTCTGTGTTAGCCCAAAGCCTGGCGCTGGGCGGGCCTTGCTCCCCCATTGGTGGAGCCCCAGGAAGCGAGAAGGGAGAAAAAGAGACGGAGGCCAAGGAGCTTCTCCCCCCCCCCCGCAAAAATCTTATCAGGGAGCCGGCGGGCAGTAGCAAATTAGCTGATCACACGGCGTGAACGGCTAATTTGCTATTGCCCGCCCGGCTCCCTGGTTAGATTTTTGCTGGGAGGAGGCGGGGGGGAAGCTCCTTAGCCTCCGTTTCTTTTTCTGCCTCCTCGCTTCTCATCCCCGCCCGACTTCAGGATCCTCCCTAATCATTGTGGGTCGAAAAGAAAAAAGGGAAAGAGGCGCTTGTTTTGAAGTGCCCGAGAGGAGGGAGGGGAGCGGGCGCCCGGCACACAGAAGAGCCACATTAAAGTGTGTAAAGAGCCGCATGTGGCTCGCGAGCCGCAGCTTGCCGACCACTGGCATAGAGTAAATTAGTTATCCACTAATTTAGGTGCATGGATATCAACTCTCTGAAAAGTTTTAATCAAAGAGTTAATATATATGTTGAAAATCAATGGTGCTAGAATAGATCCTTGTTTCACCTTCTTGATAGTGTGAATAAAGTTTGAAAGATCTCCCTGATTATATATTATAATCTTTTATTGTATAGTTTATTGATTTAGGAGCAAGAGTCTTTTGTCTATAAAGGATCTGCTCAGAACGTTCCAAAGCCTTACCCTTGAAATTTTATCAAAAGCTGCCTTGAAATCAATAAAGGCTGCATATAGATTCAAGTCAGAATGCTTTGTATATTTATTTGTCAAATTGCACTAGGCAATGGTCTATAGTAGAGCATCCCAGTTGAACCGTGCTTGCTCTGGGTCAGTTAATCCCTCCTCCCTTGCCCAAGTTTGGAGTTTGATAAACAAGTACCTGGCATATAGTTAGAGCTAATGAGTTCAATAGGCTAATTGACTTATAATTAACCAGATCATTCCTATCACCCTTTTTATATACGTAACAAAACTGTTATGATTTCCCACCAGTTATGATTTTGGCTGTGTGGTTAATGTATGAAAATAAACAAGCCAAGACAGAAGCCCACCTATTTGAATTTGATTTAATTAGCTCCTGGGGGGCTTTACCATACTTAAGTTGGTTAATGAAAGTTTTTAGTTTCTTGCATTTGACTGAGGATCACTGCAGTAGTGAAGATAATGATATATCCATCTCTTAGGTGTCATCATGCAGATCACCATAAAAGTCTTGGAAGTAGTGTACAGAGTTGTATAATGCTGTTATGTGAACAGTTTATAATTGTCTGTGAAAATAGGGAAAGATTTATGAACTCTATGGTGTTGATTAGTTGTGACCATTTTTTCCTCCGATCTTGATTTTTTTTTCTGAGCAGTGTCTTATATTGTCTTTTATGCTCCTTTAAAAATGGGTGGAATCTGGTGAGATTGGCCTGAGCAAGTAACATAGGATTTCAATAATGCTGATTTGACAGCAATGCACAATCTATCAAAACAACTCTTTGAACCATTCCCTCCTGGTCAGATTGCTGTTTAGCCTTTTTTTTTTTTTTTACAAAAGGTTGAAGCTTAACTATGAGATAATGGTATACGTCAAGTATTCTACTATCTTGTGGGATGGTTGGGTCTGCTCCTAAGTTACACAGGGTTGAAAAGAATGCAATTCCTTCCTCTGAGTGAAACCAATGGGTTATCCTATCTTCAATGGAGTAATTCCATCTGACCTGATAAGAGCCACCTTGGCCAGGCAATTTAAATGGCCTTAATTTGGTTCCTAACAAAGCAAAAGAAAGTTAAGGGAAGGCAATTACTTTCAGTCCTGGGGACTATGCCAAAATCCTTAAGGCAAGGGGCCAGATCTTTAGAAATTATTAAATAACCTATGGTGGATAACTTGTAAGCTGACCAAAATGTATATCATCGTGGGTAATCAATTTGGACAGGACCATTTAACATTTGTAGGTTAGGCTTTTTTATGAGATGAAGCAGCCTAAATCCAGCTAGGTTCTGATTTGTGTCTTTGAAGGATCTAGACATATTCTAAATAGTGGCTCAATTATTTCTTGACAAGGACAGGCATTGAAGTGTCCATAGTTTCATCATTACAACCTGCTCTTGCATGTAGAGTAGAGTAGAGTAGAGTAGAGTAGAGTAGAGTAGAGTAGAGTAGAATGACAAGACTTGGAAGGGACCTTGAAGGTCTTCTAGTCTAACCTCCTGCTCAGGCAAGAAACCCTATACCTGTGATGGTGAACTACGGCACGTGTGCCAGAAGTGGCATGAGAGCCAGCTCTCCAGACATGCCAACTGTCACCCAATACTCTTCTGAGTTCTGGTGTGCAAGTGCACTGGCCAGCTGGTCGGCATGCATGCTGGAGTGCCAGAAACCGGAAGAGCAGCTCCCTGGCATGCATGCGCGCACTGAGAAACTGAGTTTTGACTTTCTGGCATGTGCATGTGCGCCGGCCAGCTGGTCTGCATGCACGCAGGTGAATTACTCTTCTGATTCCCGGTGCTCCTCCATGCACCCGAGCTCCCATTTCGGCACTCAGTGCTGAAACGTTTCACTAACATTGCCCTATATCATTTCAAATAAATGGTTGTCTAATCTCTTCTTGGAGCATTCACAACTTCTGGAGGGAAATTGTTCCACTGATTAATTGTTCTGTCAGGAAATTTCTCTTTAGTTCTAGGTTGCTTCTCCCCTGATTATTTTCCATCCATTGCTTCTTGCCCTGCCTTCAGATGCTTTGGAGAATAGCTTGACTTCCTCTTCTTTGTGGCAACCCCTGGCATATTGGAACACTGCTATCACTCCTAGTCTTTATTTTAATTAAACTAGACATATCCAATTCCAACAATCATTCTTTATATGGTTTAGCCTCCAGTCTCCTAATCATCTTTGTTGCTCTTCTCTGCATTGTTTCTAGAGTCTCACCATCTTTTTTTATATTGTGGTGACCAAAACTGGATGCAGTATTCCAAGTGTGATCTTACCAAGGCATTATAAAGTGATATTAACACTTCACATGATATTGATTCTCTCTCTGTTGATGCAGCCTAGAATTACAATATGTTGGCTTATAGTAGAATATAGATAGTAGGAAGCTCATTCAGACAAAGATTAAGGAAAGTATCAATCTGATTCCAGGTTTGGGTTTCCTGTAACTGGAGCTGAGAAGGAAGATAGAAATTAATGCATAATAAGAAAAAGTGATCAAAGCCTAACAAAGCCGAAGCAGCATTCTCAAAATGAGGTGATTGTTTTACAATTTAAATACATAAGTTAGAGACTAAAAACAGATCACTGACACCCCTATTTAAGGTTTGCCACCTTTGAGATTGTGAAGGGAGTTACCAGAAAAGTAATTGGGAACTGAGCATTTCCCCAACATGCATGTTTCCTGTAAGAAATTACATCAAATTTGGATAGGAATGCAAGAAAAGTTGAGTCTGCTTTGTTTGGTGGGGGGGCTACCCTGCTATGTTCCAAGAGTAGTCAGCAGGATAGAGTTGGCAATTTTCTGCTTCTCTTGGAGTGCAGTCTTTGGATAATTGTTCAAAAGGAGCAACATATGGGATGAACAAGTTGGTGTCTGAAAGCAGACCTATGGCTTCAGTTTAGAGGGCTGGTATTCTGAGTTTGGGTTAAGTTCATACGAGATGTTTTATGGGCATAACAAGTAGGCCAGAATGGGATTGGAATCAGGCTGTTGGCAATGTTTAGGGTTTCTATGGAAGGAGTTCATTTGCAAGGAGGAATAGCAGGTTGAAGATGGGGCAACCATAGAATGAATACATGAATCAGGGTCTATGTAGGAGGAAGACAATGGACGTAGGGCTGTAGTTTGACTAGTCTGATCTTTGGAGTCCAATTATGAGGGACAATCACCTGTAGAATGAACAATTGGAAGATTATAGAAAGATTGTGTCACACTAATCAGCTTGTCCCAAAGGTGTTTTTTCAGGAGGCAACTGGACTTTCTTTCTTCTTCTTTTTTTTTGAAGTTGTTTCGCTTCTCATCCAAGAAGCTTCTTCGGGTCTAACAGGATAGTGGGGAAGCTTCTTGGATGAGAAGCAAAACATCTTCAAAAGAAAAACAAGAAAGTCCAGTTGCCTCCTGAAAAAGCACCTTTGGGACAACCATGACCTGGATGAGGGAGAATCTCTACAGACTAATCAATTTGGTATTTCCTTCATTTGTCTGAATGGGTTTTGAGCTAGAGCACTTTTTTTGTTTGGAGGTACTAGACACTCAGAAAATGAACTTGTCAGCTTTTCAGCAGAAGGACAGCTGGAGGGTAGTAAAATGTTGACTCGGCTGCAACAGTCATTGATTGGAGCATTGAATTAACTGTTTCAGGATTGTGTATAATTGTTAATATGCAGTAGAGAAAGTGCCAAACAACTGAGTTCTTCCACATCTTTCATCAGATCAGCTACTATCTGTATCTTCTCTTTAATTAAATTAAGGATGTTATGCCTCCTGTGCTTATCTGGACCTGACCTTGGAATTGGTGGAGCATTCTTCTGTGTAGGTAATGGTTGGATGATGATATGAGCTCTGGGGCTAATGCCATTCTCATGGGCTTGGCTCTCCTCCCAGCAGAAGCCATACACTGCTACTATGAAAGACTCGTATAGGTGTAATTTGAAATCCACTTAAGACATGCTCAGGTTTAAAGATCATTGAAGGGAGTGCAAAATGCTTAAAAGTCAATATTATTTTTTCAAGACCTTGCCATCTGGGAAGCCAAGAGGTTTCTGTAAGCTTTCTGGAATATACTCTGTGATGAAGGAGTTGTGAGAAAGTGAATGTAGTATCACTTGTCTGGGTCTCCACCTGCCTTCCTTAAGAGAATAATTAATTGCAGTCTGGGGCAAAATGCTTTGTCCCTGAAAGACTATCAGTAGCCATCCTTGGCAATTTCTATATGAGTGGAGTCTTGCAGAATAATTTTTTTGAGTAAGTCCTTGGAGTAACTGGCTGGCTGTCTGGCTGGCTCCATAATAGGTTTAGTTACATGCTTTTCTCTTCATTTACTTTCTGGTTAACATCTAGCAGCTGATCAAAAATTGCAATAACCATTTTAGCAGTCAAAAGACAGAAACCAAGTCTATACCCATGTTTAAATTACTTTCTGTTTTAAAAGTCTCCTACCCTCTGTCTCCTACAGAACCCTCCTCATTGGAGAAAGGGAAAACATCCATATCCCAATCAAGTAGGATTTATTGGTGGAGATTGTGAGGAAGTAGAAGGGAAAGAACAAGGAGACTTATATGCTGTCTCCTTGTGCTGGAATAAATCCTTCAGTTTCAACAATGTGGAGGTTATTGCAGCATTTGAGTGTATGGAATGCTTAGCACTTTCTCTCCACAACATCTCAGGTTTGTTCTTTCCTTTGGTCTTTTTTAATTTTTTTTTCATTCTTGCCACCTTGCATCATTGGCAAATGTTCAATGCTGTTAGATTCCAGGTTCTACAATGCCAGCTAACTAATTATAAAGTTCTAAAATTACTAAAATCTAGGAAAGGGAATTAAAATTACTAATAAATGTTAATAAAATCACTAAGTAAACTGTTTTAAAACAAAATAAAAAGTAACTGAAATAGAAGATTTATGTGCTCACTAAAATATGATTCTATGACCATACTTCTCCACTCTCCCTGACGTGCATGATTAAAATGAAAGCCAAGGATATCGTGCCTCCCTAAACTTGTGGATAAAAATGGCACATAATCATAAATGTTTGAGTGATTCTCTAGGATATCTAAACATCTTCCTGGTTAAGGTGATTAAGGTGGTTAAGTCTGAAATTAAACTTCCTGGGGTGCTCCCTTCCACTAAGCCTTAGTAATGGGCCCTGATACAATTAAGTTGGTCATTAAACACAGAATCCTTTATGTAAACCATCAAGATATTGGGTAGATACCGGTGTTTTTACATTCAATATTTAGTACACTAGAGGCTAACCCTCATAATCAGAATTATGGAGCCACAAAAATGGAGCTTTTGCACTGGTGAGATGCTGACTACTACTTTCCACTGTCCTGGAGGGCAAGGATAAAAAGTGTTCAGTGGTTGAAAGGCTTTGTCCTTATAACTTGTAGCAACTTGATGTAGCAACTTCAGAACATGTCATATTCTATTTTCCATTCTACAGAGATCTAAGAACTAGGCTTCTTCTCCTCACTGGTATTCTCATAAACCAGATTCATCATATGTCCAATTTCTATTAGAGATTAGTAGCCTCTGCATCAAAGCTAATGTTGAAATATTCTGTCCAGCTGCTTGCAAAATCCAGAAGGCATTACTAAATATACCACCAGTTAAATACATTGGTTTTTATACTTGCTTGTTTCTTGTAGTACTGTGCCACTTTTTCCACATTGTCTTTTAACTTTGATAGAGCTCACACAGTTCTTGGTATTTTTTTTATTGATACTTGTATTTTAGTTCACAGTTAGACATATAGGCTTAGAAATTTTAGTGCATTTTAACATTAATTTAGTGGGCAAATGGAATCCATTTTTATTGCTGTTTTTATTCTATTTCTACCAGTCCAAGACCATAATGAAGATTTGTATTTGTAAGTAAAATGTAAAGGTAAAACTTCCCCTCACACATATGTGCTAGTTGTTCCTGACTCTAGGGGTCGGTACTCATCTCCATTTCAAAAGCGAAGAGTCGGTGCTGTCCAAAGACATCTCCGTGGTCATGTGGCCAGCATGAAGGCGCATGAAATGCTGTGACCTTTCCACCAAAGGTGGTTCCTATTTTTCTACTAGCATTTTTAACGTGTTTTTGAACTGCTAGGTTGGCAGAAGCTGCTGGGACAAGTAACGGGAAGTCATTCCATTACGCAATGCTAGGGATTTGATCCATGAAACTGCCAACCTTTCTGATCAAGCTCAGCGTCTTAGCAGCTGAGCCACTGCGTCCCTAAGTACAGATGTGCAAAAAGTTCAGAACATAGTTTCATGCATGGAACAGCTGCTTTTGTGTGTTACACTTGGTCCATACAAAAACAAAACAAGGCTCTTTTATACAATACAATACAATACAATAATAGAGTTGGAAGGGACCTTGGAGGTCTTCTAGTCCAGCCCCCTGCCTAGGCAGGAAACCCTATACCGTTCCAGACAAATGGCTATCCAAAAACTTCTTAAAGACTTCCAGTGTTGGGGCATTCACAACTTCTGGAGGCAAGCTGTTCCACTGATTAATTGTTCTAACTGTCAGGAAATTTCTCCTCAGTTCTAAGTTGCTTCTCTCCTTGATTAGTTTCCACCCATTGCTTCTACCCTCAGGTGCCTTGGAGAATAGTTTGACTCCCTCTTCTTTGTGGCAACCCCTGAGATATTGGAACACTGCTATCATGTCTCCCCTAGTCCTTCTTTTCATTAAACTGGACATACCCAGTTCCTGCAACTGTTCTTCATATGTTTTAGTCTCCAGTCCCCTAATCATCTTTGTTGCTCTTCTCTGCACTCTTTCTAGAGTCTCCACATCTTTTCTACATCGTAGCGACCAGAACTGAATGCAGTATTCCAAGTGTGCAGTATTCCAAGTGTGCAGTATTCCAAGTGTGGCCTTACCAAGGCATTATAAAGTGGTATTAACACTTCACGTGATCTTGATTCTATCCCTCTGTTGATGCAGCCTAGAGGGATGCATCAACATTTATCCAGGTGTGGACCAAAGTGCAATTAGTCCACAATTAGTATTCCACAAGGAAGGGTTAAAGAAGGTTGGCAGTGGCCTATGAAGGGAGGGAAGGAAGGAAATAAAGTAAAAGGTACCATACTGGCAACCTTTTTCATACTCTTAAGATTATCATAGTAAGGAAGAAACAAAGAAATCAGGGTTTATCAGCATTTTCATTCTGCAGAACTACATCTCTGTGACATTGAAAAGTAAACCATAGAATGGACAGTGAATCACAGAACATCATGAATGCAATGGTTTGTTGTAGGTTCAAAATAAATTGTTTTTTCTATTACATGTAATTCCCTAGTTTTGAAGAATGTCACTTTGAGGCAGCAGTTTTGGTCACATGGCCACTGCCTGGTTTATATTGGGTATTTTTCCACCTGATCATTTCATTCAGCCCAAACAGTCCCTCTTCCTTTCCTTCTGGTCTTCAGTTGTAAATCTACACAAATGATTTTGCAGAAAAATCCTCAGTTGAACTTAAAGCAGACTTAATAAATAAGAGACTTAATAAATAAAGAGACTTTAATAAGCAAGATGAGATACAGAAATGATGGTCAATTAAAAAAAATGAAACTCAACCAATTCAGTTAAGAAGAGCAATCTTTTATGGGAAATGGTTCTCGAGATGAAAGACAATAACCTTCTACGGTGGCTTATTGAAAATGAACTTTTATTTTATTTAGTTGAGAGCCAATAAGAAAACTTTGCTTCTTTCCTTTCAACATCTACTTCAATCATTCAGCCCTGAATGCCAAATAATGATCACTCAGAAAACTCACTTCAACCCCTCCCCTCTTGCCAAAATGTCAGAAATGAACACGTTAGCAACTACAAACAGTATATTCTAATTCTTCATTACAAGCCAAAGTTCCTTTGTTGGACCAACGTGCCAATGAAATGTGACAGAACCCATCTGTCATAAACTAAGGATACATTTATACAATATGATTAAAATAAATATGGTCTAATTACATCTGGCATCCTAACCCAAGTAATATTCTAAGTGCAATGTGGCCTATGGCAATACAGCTGTCCCAGTTTTGTGCTTAGCAAGTAGGGTAAGCATGCCATATTACCTATCTATTGCATTCCTAGGATAAAAGTAAATTATAATTTCCAAAGTGTCTATAACAACTGAGTACTTAACATAAGACTTTCCTCACTCTTACGATCTGCTAGAAGTTTCTTACTAACTGTAAGAAAATATTCCCCAACAATGCTGAAGTATCCTTTCATCTATTACAAGAAAATTTATGTATACTGAACAGCATTCAGAAGATCTGATAGTTCATTATTGATTGATGAGAATTTTTTTAGACCTCTTGGGCCAAAGTGTTGTTCTGTTTATAATGATAGAGTGCCCTGGAACATATATAAACAAATTTCAAATTTCTGACATTTATTTCACTTTCAACTAACATTATTGGATATCCTCATTAGTGTAATTTTAACACAAATAAGTATCCCGTTATACAATTTTAAAGATCTTTAAACAATAGCAGAGATGTACCTTGATGAACTTAGTCACTTTTCAACATATGTTTACTAAAGATCAGTAGTGTATCATCAGAAGACATCTTAGCACCTATGATGCTCCTAAAGGGTTTCTTCTGAGATCCCTAAATGAATAAAAATTACTTTTTAAAGATATTGACAAATACTAAAAGATTGCAATTCTCATGGAATTTTGGTACTCTTCCTAATCTGTTTCATGTTTTCAATTGGAAAAAATGTGGCAATCCTAGACCAGGCCAAAGTCCAAAAATGCCAGAATTCTAGAAGGTGGCACTCTGACAAATCAGCCATCAATAGACACACAGAAATTAACAACATCTATAGACTATGCCACGGATGTCAAACTTGCCATGTCACGTTGTCGTCATGTGACATTTTGCAACATTTTCCCAATTCACAGAGCTGGGGTAGGCGTGGCCTACACGTGATGGATCAGGCACACAGGCCGCCAGTTTGGCACCTCTGGACCATGCAAAAGAGATAATAAACAAGGCCCAAAAGAAAGAGACTCCAGCATCTATTCACTAGTAATCAGCACTCAGATCAGCATAAATTAACTCTAAGGATAACTACAGGCCAACAGTTGAGTAAATGAAACCCCAATCAAGAAACTGCCAAAAAGCCATCATTAAACATCCCAACCAAAGAATCTCTAAGACCACCCACACAGATAGGCAAGACACCAGAATATTAACTGAAAGCAAACTGCACTCCTTACTAGTACTGATGATGTTACCTAGTTAGGGTAATGAAATGTTTGCAAGAAAACAAGTAAGCTTAGAGAGCATCAAGGACCCCTCATTTCAACCCTGAGTTATAAATATTCTACTTTATTGGTATGAGAAAACTATATATATTTTTATTGAACAGTTTATTAGACACCACAGTCAAAAGAGAAAAGATATAAAGAATTAATATTTGCTTATGATGTGAATTTCAATCTTTATCCAGTCTTCATTCTTCGTACCTCTAATATTCTATAAGCAACAGCTGCCAATTAGTAAGACTCCCTAATCCCCAAAGTCAGCCTAAGGAAAGTACAACACTCCATTCCAAAACCACAAATTCATTCACATATAATGTCACTAAAGAGATCGCTATTAAAGTGCTTGCCAACCATAATCAATATTATTACATTAAGAAATGCAGAAATGCTCCTAACATTAAAAGTCAACCATGCTGAGAATGACCATATGCAGAAAGAAGCAAGACTATCCCCATTATCCTTAGTTAATATGTTCCAGCTGTTACAACAAAATAAGCTATTTTGAATGCCTCCTTATCTCTATTAGTAAGTAGCTATTTATATCTCTTTTTAAATGCAATTTGTGATTCCTGCCTTTGTAAAATCAGCTAAAGAGTTTTCCCCCAGCCTCTTCACAAACAGGGCTATAAAACCCAAAAGACTGAGTCCATTATGAACAAGCTGAACCTGTGTTCCACTGGATAAATACTTTCCCAACCTTTCATCAAAAAGACTTCACAGCATTTCCTCTTTTTCCCAGTAGGTAAAAACTGGTGAGATAGATCTACCGAGGGAGAGTAACTGGTTCAAACACACCTACCAGTGTTCTGTGGCTGAGTGTAGCCTGGGAGGTAGGTCTACCTATTCCCAGTTCAACATTTCATCCAAAAAATGACATTGATCTGCACAGAAACAAATCACAAAATTGAAATTGTACTCATTGAAAACCAAAGCAGAATGAGCCTAAGTGAGATAAAAGAGAAAGTGGTAGAATTCTACCATGTCCCAAGCATTGCTACCTTGTGACAATTGGAGAAGAAAATATATTGTAGAGTCTTCATAAGACTTTTCATCTTGGTATACAAGGGACATGGTGGCTCAGTGGCTAAGATGGTGAGCTTGTCGATCAGAAAGGTTGGCAGTTCAGTGGTTCAAATCTCTAGCACTGTGTAACAGAGTGAGCTCCCATTACCTGTCCCAGCTTCTGCCAACCTAGCAGTTCAAAAGCATGTAAAAATGCAAGTAGAAAAAATAGAAACCACCTTTGGTGGGAAGGTAACAGCGTTCCATGCGCCTTCAGCATTTATTGATGCTGGCCACATGACCACAGAGACGTCTTCGGACAGTACTGGCTCTTTAGCTTTGAAACGGAGATGAGCATTGCCCCCTAGAGTTGGGAATGACTAGCACATATGTGCAAGGGGAACCTTTACCTTATACATTTCTAGTCCCATTGCCTGCTGATAATAATATTAAGCAAAATAGGAATCCCAGCAGTAGGCTGATATAACTGACAGGCCTGGATTGGCCCAACATGGAGGAAATTGAGGGGCTCTGGCTTCAGCAGTTCAAAAGCTATTCTTCCCATGCTGTTCCCATCCAGCTACATTGAGGGACTGAGCAGTTGCACTCTCCTTGATACTGCCCTATTCACACCAATATCCCCTCCTTGCTGCTTTCAGCAATCACTATATGGCATTTCACAATGCATTCTTGGGTTTGATCCAAGGTATAAATTATATCAATGGGCATTGCTGCCAAAAATACACTGAAAAATAGAAATAAATGCTAGAAACATAATTTGTTTTTTTAAAAAACACCCTTCCTAATTAACAGACTGTTGTTAGACTGAGAGACATGCTAAAGATCAGAGCTTTGAGGTAATGCTACACACCATCTTCAGTAATGACTTAGCTGAAAAAAATTAATAGTACTAACAAATTAAAAGCCTCAAGCTTTACAGAAGTGCAAATGCACTAAATAAGCTTAAATTATTGCAGTGAAGGAAATATTTTTTTGTAAATCATGGTTGGTTCCATGAAATATTTCTGCTGCAAGTAACTATCGAAACTTCTCCTGTGGAAACTGATTCTAGTCTAGCAGTAAAAGAAATTTAAGAAACAGAATGATAATCAGTGGACTGCAAACAGCTTCACTATCAGGGGCAGGCAATTTTAGCCAGCAATCAATCTGGAATGCTGTGACCAAGTATTTATAATAGGGATGCCCAGTAAAACATTCCTACTTATCACAAGAAGACGGACTCTCCCCATCTTCCAGATGTTTTCTCACATTCATGTTCACTTTATTCTTAGATACATTCCCAAATAAAGCATTAAATCGTAACAATCACCATTTTTTATTTTTTAAGTATACCTGTGGGAGGCTATATCAGACCAGATTATGATCTCAAAAACAGATGTTATGCTTTACACAGCTTCTTATATATTTTAAGACAGAAAATACATTTATAAATATAAAATTAGGTGGACCAGATGCTGAGCAAAATCAAAAGAAATGTCCATAAAAGATGCTCCCTAACCGTTCTTTACACGTGATTTGAGGTATACCATTGATTAGCCAAATAATGATCATCACAAAAGGAGCTTTCTTGTCTTTTTATATATTTTCCCAATCACTTTCCCACTCAACTTTTAACAGTTCAGCTATTTCTTTTGTAATACCTGAGAGAACCAAACTCCCGTTATAAAATTGGATTTCCATGTTACTCTCATGTTGCTGGAAGATCAGTCTTCTAAGTATTGCTATTTCAGCACAACTGGAGGGCAACAAGTTGGGGAATGATGATTTCAATCTACATAAAGCTTTATGTATTTTAACCTTCCATTAATAGAGAAAATTTTGTTCATACATGTTCCCCTTCATCAAGACAGAGCTATATATTAATTTCTGCAGACTAAAAGGGAAAAAATGTAGATCTTTTGTGCCACTTCCTCCAACTATTCAGAGCAGATTTCTTTTTTTAGGATTAGGCTGAAGTAAACCAGGAGATTCCTGGTTTATTTTGTTTTGTGCGTGTAATACAATGCATTAATGCATGAGTTTCTTAACTATTTCAATCTTCTATTTGAACTGTCTGAATGTTGTTATGAACTGCTTTGAAAATCTCTAATGGGGGGGAAATAATATACGTATTTTAAAAAATGGATTTCTGACTCCAACCTTTAATTTTTGTTATTTCTGTTTAAGATTCACAGCAAACAACTCTCTTTCTCTGGAGGAGAACAATGTTGCCAGTAACTTTATTTCTCTGGAGATGTTATCAATTTTGCATATGTGCATCTAAATGTGCATATGTATTTGTGTGTGTATCTATATGCATATGTGGGCAGATACCGTATATTTTTGTGTAGAGATACATATATGTAGGTAATTGTGTATGGGTATGGTATTCCAAAAGCCAGGCTTATAGACAATATAAAAATTACATTCAATGTACAAAAATTGGTTGCCATTTTCATGCAAACACTTCCTATGCATGAGTTTGAACATTCCTAATTATAGCAACATTTTCTCTGAAAAAAAAATTAATAAAACATATTGTGTTTAGCCTATGGAGCTTGATTTTTGGTACATTGTGTCTGTGTGTAAAACTAGTTTGCTAATTAATGTATTTTATGAGTAATTAAGTAGCCAACTATCACTCCTAATTTGCTTTAATTGTTTTAATTTCAGCAAGTGGGTAATTTTCTCAGCATCAGCTATGCATGAACTCAGAGGTGTAATTGTCATCTCTTTATGGTTAGCATCCTCTCCAACCAATATTTTTTTATAAAAATGGTCAAACTTTACAAATTCCATTGGACATCTTGGCAAACCTTGCAAAAAAGCAATCTAGTTAAACAGCTTATAATGAATTTAGGATTTTGTTCCAAGATACACATTGAGATTCTGGAAAATAAAATAAAAGCCCAGGTTCATAATTTTGTGCTGAATGATTTTAAGAACCACACACCATGGTAAACTATTGTAACCATTTTGATAGGGCTTTAGTATGCAAACAATACTTCAGTTCTTATTATTTTCATTCCATGTTAACTGCATTCTAATTATATTACACTGTCTATATGTCATAACCTCTATAAATATTTTTCTGGAAGCTTTTTCTTTAAAGTGATCTAGCCGATTTTCAAATTCAGTACCAATTTGTTTTATACTTTATTTCAAACATATTGAGTTAGAAATATTAACAAAGTAAGACAAAGTGGACAGACCCTCAGTTTCAAACTCAATTTTTATTTTGCTGGCTTCTCTCTCCACATCACAGCTATCACCCTGATGAACAGGAAAACAGAAAAGCAGAGTCATGATCTTTTGTGTACATACATTACGTTGCATTGCAAAGAATAAAAAGAGTTATGGAGTGATACAATTACATTAATTTTTTGAAAGTGTGTATGTAGAGATTTCTTTCATGTTTTCAGAAATATCATAGCCATGCAATGTGGGGATGTCAACTTTAAGATAGTTCAAAGACAGTCTAGAGGGATTTTTTTTAAGTGGTAGAAAATGACCTAACTATAAGGTGAAAAGATTAAAAAGCAGACAGGATTGTAGGATTTAGGGATACTTCAAGAATTCAGATAGTTAATGTTGATTGTTAATTAATATGTGACCTAGAAGTTGCTTATTCAGTGGATTGCTCATATCTCTAAACAATGAGGGTAAAGATTTCAGCATTTAAGTTAAAAAAACACTTTAAATATTACACCAATATTTAAATACCAAAGACTACACTCAATATTAGATAAGCCTAGCTGATTCCTCTTTGTTTTATTGTTCCCTATAGGTTCAGAGGAAAGGAGAATCTGTTTTTCAGGTGGTATAATTTGGTCTATGGAAAGAGATTATTGGATATATGACCCACAATTTTATATTTTTAAAAAACTGAAAATTAATAGAGAAATTAAGTACAACAATGATGAGAACTATCTTGAATGCATTTGAGTCAATATTAAAGATTGGGGGGAAATGACATTGCCATAGGTCTATACTACAGGCTACCCAACCAAGCAGAGGAAGTAGATGAACTTTTTGCTAGTCAGCTAAATAAGGTATGTAGGAAGCACACCACAATAGTAATGGGGGAATTTAACTACCTTGACATCAACTGGGAAACAAACTCTGCACCAAGTGGAAGATCCAACAGGTTCCTAACGAACCTAGCAGACAACTTTGTTTCCCAAAAAGTAGAGAACGGAACAAGGGGTTCGGCCATATTAGACTTAATTCTCACTAACAGAGGAAATGATAAAAAGTGTTGAAGCCATAGAAACCCTGGTGGCAAGTGACCATGCAATATTGGAATTCAACATTATGCAAACACAAGTAGTAGAACAAAGTCAAACTAGAGTCTTGGATTTTAAGAGAGCTAATTTCAATAAACTTAGAACTTGGGAAGAACTCCATGGATGAGAATCCTCAAAGGGAAAACAACTCAAGAAGCTTGGGAAATTTTGAAAAATGAGATTACAAAAGCTCAGTCTAGCACAATACCAATGACAAAGAAAAATAACAGCTCCCAAAAGAAACCAGCATGGCTGCATAAAGAACTATCTGACAAACTGAAAGACAAAAAAGTAAGTATAAAAAGTGGAAGGAGGGGGACATAACTAAGGCAGAATATCAGCAAATAGCCCGAGCCTGTAAAGATGAAGTGAGGAAAGCTAAGGCTCACAATGAAGAAAGGCTTGCCACAAAAGTAAAAATTAACAAAAAAAGCTTCTTCCAACATGTTAAAAACAAGAAAAGGGTTAAGGAAACAATTGGTCCATTGCTGGGAGAAAGGGGCAAGAAGGTGACAAGCAACAGGGAGAAAACAGAACTATTTAACTCAGTTTTTGCATCTGTCTTTACACAAAGGGATAAAACAGTCCAACCTATCAAAAACAGCACCACAAAAATCAGATTAGGAACACAAATTGAAATAGGGAAGAAAATGGTAAGTGAGCACCTGTCTACCCTAGACGAGTTCAAATCATCAGGACCTGACGGATTACACCCCAGGGTTCTGAAGGAACTGGCAGCTGAGATCTCAGAACCACTGAACTGTCTATATTTCAGAGATCCTAGAGCACCGGGGAACTGCCAGAGGACTGGAAAAGAGCTGATGTGGTTCCCATCTTCAAAAAAGGGAAAAAAATAAATCCAGAAACTATAGACCTATCAGCCTGACCTCAATACCAGGAAAGATTCTGGAAAAGATAATCAAGCAACGAATTAGTGAACACCTAGAAGTAAACAAAGTAATAGCCAAAAGGCAACATGGGTTTGTCAAAAACAGATCATGCCAGACTAATCTTATTGCATTCTTTGACAAAGTGACAAAATTAGTGGACTAGAGGAATGCCGTTGATATAGTTTACTTGGACTTCAGTGAGGCATTTGATAAGGTAGACCATAACCTACTACTAGATTAAGTAGAAGAATGTGGTTTAGACAGCATCACCACCAGATGGATTCATAACTGGCTGACCAACTGCACTCAACATGTAGTCCTCAATGGAACTGCATCTACATGGAGGGAAGTATGCAGTGGAGTACCCCAAGGCTCTGTTTTAGGCCCAGTACTCTTCAACATCGTCATCAATGATTTGGATGAGGGAATAAATGGGGAACTCATCAAATTTGCAGATGACACAAAGCTGGCAGGAATAGCCAACATTCCAGAAGACAGGCTTAAGATACAGAAGGATCTTGACAAACTTGAACATTGGGCACTATCTAATAAAATGAAATTCAATGGTGAAAAGAGTAAGGTTCTACATTTAGGCAAGAAAACGAAATGTACAGGTACAGTAAAGGTGGTACCTTGCTATTGAGTAATAACTGTGAAAGGGATCTTGGAGTCCTAGTGGACAAACATTTAAATTTGAGCCAGCAGTGTGCAGCATCTGCCAAAAAAGACAACACAGTTCTAGGCTGCATCAACAAAGGGATAGAATCAAGATCACATGAAGTGTTAATACCACTTTATAATGCCTTGATAAAGCCATACTTGGAATACTGCATTCAGTTTTGGTTACCACAATGTGGAAAAGATGTGGAGACTCTAGAAAAAGTGCAGAGAAGAGCAACAAAGATGATTAGGGGACTGGAGAGTAAAACATGAAGAACGGTTGCAGGAACTGGGTATGTCTAGTTTAATAGAAAGAAGGACTAGGGGAGACATGATAGCAGTGTTCCAATATCTCAGGGGTTGCCACAAAGAAGAGGGAGTCAAACTATTCTCCAAGGCACCTGAGGGTAGAACAAGAAGCAATGGGTGGAAACTAATCAAGGAGAGAACCAACTTAGAACTGAGGAGAAATTTCCTGACAGTTAGAACAATTAATCAGTGGAACAGCTTGCCTCCAGAAGTTGTGAATGCCCCAACACTGGAAGTCTTTAAGAAGATGTTGGATAGCCATTTGTCTGGAATGGTATAGGGTTTCCTGCCTAGGCAGGGCGTTGGACTAGAAGACCTCCAAAGTCCCTTCCAACTCTGCTATTGTACTGTATTGTATGTCAGGGGAGTATAAGAAAAAGTATGTTGATGTAGCATGACTTCAAACAAACTTCACCAACCCTTTTTTCACTTTTTGTGTTTGTGCCTTTGAGTCATTTGTGTTCCTGAAAATTCCTGCGATCTTCTTAGCAAGATTTTGGAAGTGGTTTGCCATTGCCTGCTTCCAAGGACTAAGAAAGTTTGCTTGATCCAAGGTCATCTGGTTAGTTTTGTGCCTAAGGCAGCAGAAGAACTCATGGTCTCCTGCTTTCTTGCCTGATACCTTAATCACTACATCAAACTTGCTCTCTTTTAAATTCATTATTAAAGTCTAACTGGAGTAAGACTATGATGTTTACAGGAACACATAACATCAGAGGCTGAAAATGCTGCAATACATGCAAAGTAGAAGAAATTCTCATCTTCTCATCTTCACCATCTCCCCTCCCAGCATGGTGAGATGGGTGGCAAACAAATTTAAGAAATAAACACTTTCAAACATTTCCATGAAAATACTAGAAGGACTGAACAATATATTTCTGTTAAAAGTGAACCAAGATGTTTTCTTCTGTGTTGATATTCCCTCCTTCAGCTGACCACCCCATTTTCCCAAAACTCATCTTGCAGTCATCATGCCTCTAAGGAGACCTCTTTTTCCATGCTGTGTTTTCCGCCACTTAGTTCTCTGATCCTATACTTAGCAGTTTCTGCACCTCTTTGCCACCATTTACTGGTCAATTGAATTTTTACAGTTCAAAAATGTCAGCCTACAAAAAGATTACAGCCACAATACACATGAAATCAGGTAGGGTGGCCATGAAGTTAGAAAAATACAATCAGCATTTAAATTTGCATATATTAGAAAAGTACTAGACTGCCTTATTACTTGTTGAACTAAAATAGTTTAATATTTACTCTGTAAATATGGCTCTTTTTCTGTGATACCCATGACACTCTATAGAAGTGAATGTTAGATCTTGAAGAAGCAAACTAGGAAGAGTATTTATCTTTTTAAACTTTGATATTGGAGAAGGCTCCTGGAAATACTGTGAACAACCAAGGAAACAAATGTATGGATCACTGAACAGATTGATCCAAAATTCCCACTTGAAGCACAAATTATCAGGATTGAATTAATCCTACTTTGGAAATATTGTGCTAAAACATAATACTCTGTTCAAGGTTCTAATGCTGGGAAAGATAGAAGTAAAGAGAAGAGGATGACCAACAGCAAGGTAGATGGATCAGTTGCAGTGATGATGAGTGCACCATTGCAAGACATGAAACACTACATTTAGGATGGATTGTCATGGAGAAAATCTATCTACATGGGCATTAAGAGTCAAAAAATGATCTACTAGCACTTATCAATCAATCCATCAATTTCTGTGATAACTTAAGGTCTCAGCTGCACCATTTCAGTCATATAGAAGTAGGGTCATATATTGGAATCAAAGGTGGTATTCAGCAGGTTGTGACCAGTTCTGGAGAACCATTAGCGGAACCTTAGAGTAGATCAGCGAACTGGTAAATGCCACCTCTGACTGGCCCGGCCCCCATCTATTCTCTGCCTCCCAAGTACCAGCTGATTGGGAGGGATTGGGATTTTTGCAGTAACCTTTCCCTGGAGTAAGGAGGAAATGGAGATATTACAGTATCCTTCCCTGGAATGGGGTGAGAATGGAGATTTTACAGTATTCTTCCCCTGCCATGCCCACCAAGACATGCAATGCCCACCAAGACACACCCACAGAACTGGTAATAATTTTTTTTTTGAATCTTACCACTGATTGGAATGCTCTTCCATAAAACTAAACATAAAAATCTGCCTGTAAGGGTAGATTAACATGGTTATTTTCTAGATGGAGGAAGCTATACACCAAAAAGAGTACTCAGCACATGAGGCAGTGTCTGCAGTTTCTAGTGGTACCCTTCTTTTCCCATTTAATCGAATTACAAATGTCAGTAATTATTATCATTAATGTAATTTTTATGTACAATATAAGCTTCCTCAATATAGAAAGTTGTTTGTTTTTATAGCTTTACTTTCCTTTTGGTTGTTTTGTCGTGACTTGCCACAAAAGGTACCATTCTCTTCACTGAATATATTGTTCATTTACCAATAAAATACTGCAAGGGGAAACAAGTCTTTAGCTTTGTTTGAAGCTTCCACCTTTATAGCAACTATTGCTTCCTCCACATTTCATTGTTTGGAGACAACCTCATCTTCCATAATATAGTACTCTGCCCTTTTTTGGCACAAAATGAAAGTTTCTTTCCATTGCTTGAATAAATATGTTTTTTTCCAAGTTAAAATGATACTGTAACCCAGACTGTTATGATTCAGGTTATATTTTGCTTTTGGACAATTTGGAGTTCCACCCTGTGATAAATCTGAGTTTGTTGTGAATCTCCTTGGGATTACTTATGCCCAGGAGTAGCTCTGATAATCAGCTGGGGAGCGAACCAGTTCGCTCCGACGATCAGGTGAGCCCATCCACCCCTGCACTTTACTTACCTATTACTTTTGTTAAAATTGGGCACACACGCAGAACGAGCGTCAGGCACAGATGCACACGGAGTCCGTTCTCACGTGCAAAGCACGCAATCACTGAACCGGTTGTTAAACCAGCAGGATCCCACCACTGCTTATGCCTTATGGTCTTGATGGGGCTAACAAACCTACGTAAGAGAAAACAGATACTGTATGTTTCTATTTAGTACAAAATCAAAGCTACAAAATATTACAGCTACGAAAATTTGAATGGATGATTTGGCTTAAAGCAGAATTTGTAGAATCACCTCCTTTGAAATAATTGAGTCAACTCCATGGCAAGTTGGAGATTCATTGAGCATTGTAGCTTTGTAAAATCTTACCTCTGTGTAGAAAAAGCTTATAGAAAGGTATTCATAGTGACATGAGCAATTAGCCTATGAGTTTCATTACCTTCTGAAGCTCCACTTATCAGAGTACTTGGAGATATGTACTTAAGAATGTGCCTCATTCTTCCTTCTAGAACTTGTTTAGGTAGTTTCATAGGGAAAAAAGAAAGAATAGGCTCAGAATTGTCCCCCAGTATGCTTTTTCTTGTCTCTTATTTATTTAATGTAATTTGTATACTTTTTATCTCTTTTCTCTTAAGTTTTAGAGTATATGTCAAACCTTTAGAAATGTTTTGCTATTAGTCTCTGTTTACTCTGCAGTTCTGGATCATTTTCAGTCCCTCTTTTAGTTTTGTTCAACCCTCCCCTCTTTTTTAATTGCATATAACATGCCAAAAATATCATTTTTTATTTCTGCTATTTCTCACTGTTAATCCTACTAAATGGAGAGAGTTTTCTTTACTGAGTAAAGCAAGGATAGATTATTGCATATAGTACCACTCTTTATTTGTATATTATATATATATGCAGTTATGATCACTATATAAACTTATTCTTTAAAAAATCACAACACATTACAAATTCCCATAGCAGATTAACCTTGTTGATAATCTATACCAGATACTTTTACACTCAGAAAAGCAGGTATTCAGAGAGTGATGTACTGTTTGATTTTCTTTTTAAGACATTCTCTTTCTTTTTTAAGACTTTAAAAAGCTCTAAAGAGCTTTTTCAAGAGTACAGTATTATAAGTGTTTGTTTTTAAGTGAGAATAAAGCACATCTGTCCTGATTCATCACCATATCTCTTCGCTTGATTGGGAGGCTGCAGTACTGTGTACTGTGTACCTTAAGGGCTTGAAGAGAGGAAATATTTGACAACTTTTAAAAAACCTTCTTAAAGCTATTTAATAATTTTTTGTGGTATGACTGTTTTATGATACTGTGGATCTGTTGTTTCTGTTGTTTTACCCTTTTTGTTCCAAAATAAAGTAAGTATTATATACAGTATTTTACATTGCAGCCTAAAGTCCTATTTTTTTTAATTGAATCTAAAATTGGATCGGTCAAATCTTGCTTCTCTGAATCTCATATGACAATTTCAAATCAAATTATATTGCCTACATAACTTTTTGAATCATTATTCACATACTTCAGTTTAAAAAAGAAGCTCATCCACTAGGTGAAGATTGGCTCAGTTCCTTGACATATTAATATATTATGGAAACAGTACTTTGTAACTGAGACTTTAATCTGCTCTGAAATCTATTAGTAATTATTATTAGCAATGTGGTTTTCTTTCACTGTGATTATATTTTTTTATTTTAATGTTACTACACATATATATTATTATAGTGCACAGTTACAATAAGCCTGTGTAATACTTTGCTAGAAATGTGGGCTACAATAATGTTAGTATATAATATGCAAAGAATTTTGCAAAATTTAAATTCAGCAACCACACATATATTATATTGCCAGTACAGAATATTATTAACGTTTCTTAACACTTTGAGAAGAGATGTGACTATAAAGTAGTAATAGCTTTGTCATCACATAATGCTTCGAATAAACAATTTTTTAATGTTTATGTTGAGCCAATTCTCTCATTAGTTAGCGCAACAGAGGTATCTCATACTATAAGTAAGATATCTTACTGGATTCCCATGAATTTTCAAGAATTAGAAATGTAAATATGGAAAGCACACCAAACCTCATTCTGTATGCTACTCTCTATAGAATGTCTAGAGTCAAAAGTCGTGGTGGTGCAGTGGTTAGTATGCAGAGTTGCAGGCTAACTTACTGCTCGGTGCCAGGAGTTCAATCCTCAACAGCTCAAGGTTGACTCAGGCTTCCATCCTTCTGAGATCAGTAAAATGAGGACCTAGATTGTTAGGTGCAATATGCTGACTCTGTAAACTGCTTAAAGAGTGCTGTAAATCACTATGAAGTAGAATATAAGTTTAAGTGCTATTGCTAGAGGGTGAAAAATTTATGAGAGAGCCATTGTACATATCATATTGTACAGAACTTACAAAATACAAAACATTGTATACTAAAGAATGAAAGAAAAAATATGGGGCCAGAGACTGGTATGGAAATAATTTTATGAAAATTTCCCCCCTTTTTCCACTACCTACACACCTATTGCTAGGTTCACTGATATTACTATGGAAAAATGGATACCTTCTTCTTGCAGTATCCATGCAGAATGATATATTTGAACTAATCATTATCATTTTTGTTTTGAGTTTGAATATATATTGAACTGAAGCATTGCAGATAATGTTATTCCAATGTTTTAATATTAATTCTTTCCCCATTATTAAAACTCACTTCTATCGCTATTTTATTACTTTAAATGATGTCCAATGTGACTTTCATTAATATCATTTTTTACCTCCATACATTTTTCTTCATTTCCACCAACAGAACATTGAAAATAAATTAAACAAAAGGAATCAATCAGTTCATCCCTGCTGGGCAGCAGTGAGAATGCTGGTGACTGATCCATTCTATGCCTTTCTCTCCTCTCCTGATCACATGTTCCACAGTAGAATGTTTGCAACCTTCTCAAAGCTACCCAGTACACACACAAAAACACATACAGACACACACGTGTGTGTGTGTGTGTGTGTGTGTGTGTGTGTACGCATATGTACATATCACCTTTATTGGAAAGGCATTGGAAAGTATTTGAAAAGCTACACACTACATGCTTTTCCTATCTTAAATAACACATTTTCCATTATATTGTCATAAATTTTGCTACATCCAAATTCCTGACAAATATTGGCTCATATTGTTACCTACCTAGAGTCAGGTATTTTAGATGGGCAGCCATGTAGATCTACCAAACAAATAAATATAGAAATTCCATTGCAGTACTAATCTAAACAAAATGCAGGTTTTGATTCATAGGCTGATAAGGATTCAAGTCATGGTTCTGTATATAAAGAATTGGAGACTCAACCATTTTATTGCAAAGAACCATGCATTACAAAAAAAAAACCTACCAATGTCTTAGGAAGTAAATCAGTTCTAACAGCATATAGGAAATATACTGAAATTTTTGCTAGTCTTTCTTTGAGTTCAATAAATCTTCTTAAGAATACTTGTCATTCATGCCTGAGAAAAGAATTAATTTCAGTCAATTGCATAATAGCCTGGCATTAAGCAACAAAAGTAACCACAAAAACTAGAAAAGTTAGGGAAACACATTGTAAGATATACCAGAATTATAAAAGGGTCTATGACAATTTGCCCTGGCCAATGGTCAACTCACCATAGCCAACTTGCTGCAGTCAACTCACTGCGGTACAACTCTCCATGGTCAACTCGTTCCAGGACAACTCACCGCAAGACAAGAGTTACACTAATATCAAAGAAATGGTGGTATAGTCATTAAAGAAAGGATGAAAAAGGAGGTACAAAATGAAATGTGAATGACAAACATTAAAATATTTTTATTTATTTTAATTAATTATTTAATTAATTAAATTGATAATTATTTAGTTATCAATTAAATAAATTGAATTGGTAAATACAATACAATACAATACAATACAATACAATACAATAGTAGAGTTGGAAGGGACCTTGGAGGTCTTCTAGTCCAACCCCCTGCCTAGGCAGGAAACCCTATACTGTTTCAGACAAATAGCTATCCAACATCTTCTTAAAGACTTCCAGTGTTGGGGCATTCACAACTTCTGGAGGCAAGCTGTTCCACTGATTAATTGTTCTCACTGTCAGGAAATTTCTCCTCGGTTCTAAGTTGCTTCTCTCCTTGATTAGTTTCCACCCATTGCTTCTTGTTCTACCCTCAGGTGCTTTGGAGAATAGTTTGACTCCCTCTTCTTTGTGGCAACCTCTGAGATATTGGAATAATGCTATCATGTCTCCCCTAGTCCTTCTTTCTCTTAAGCTAAACATACCCAGTTCCTGCAACCGTTCTTCATATGTTTTAGTCTCCAGTCCCCTAATCATCTTTGTTGCTCTTCTCTGCACTCTTTCTAGAGTCTCCACATCTTTTTTACATCGTGGCGACCAGAACTGAATGCAGTATTCCAAGTGTGGCCTTACCAAGGCATTATAAAGTGGTATTAACACTTCACGTGATCTTGATTCTATCCCTCTGTTGATGCAGCCTAGAACTGTGTTGGCTTTTTTGGCAGCTGCTGCACACTGCTGGCTCATATTTAAATGGTTGTCCACTAGGACTCCAAGATCCCTTTCACAGTTACTACTACTGAGTAAGGTATCACCTATACTGTACCTGTGCATTCCGTTTTTGTTGCCTAAATGTAGAACCTTACTCTTTTCACCATTGAATTTCATTTTATTAGATAGTGCCCAATGTTCAAGTTTGTCAAGATCCTTCTGTATCTTAAGCCTATCTTCTGGAGTGTTGGCTATTCCTGCCAGCTTGGTATCATCTGCAAATTTGATGAGTTCCCCATTTATTCCCTCATCCAAATCATTGATGAAGATGTTGAAGAGTACTGGGCCTAAAACAGAGCCTTGGGGTACTCCACTGCATACTTCCCTCCATGTAGATGCAGTTCCATTGAGAACTACACGTTGAGTGCGGTTGGTCAGCCAGTTACCAATCCATCTGGTGGTGATGCTGTCTAACCCACATTCTTCTACTTTATCTAGTAGTAGGTTATGGTCTACCTTATCAAAAGCCTTACTGAAGTCCAAGTAAACTATATCAACGGCATTCCTCTGGTCCACTAATTTTGTCACATTATCAAAGAATGCAATAAGATTAGTCTGGCATGATCTGTTTTTGACAAATCCATGTTGGCTTTTGGCTATTACTTTGTTTGCTTCTAGGTGTTCGCAAATTCGTTGCTTGATTATTTTTTCCAGAATCTTTCCTGGTATTGAGGTTAGGCTGATAGGTCTGTAGTTTCCTGGATCTAATTTTTTCCCTTTTTTGAAGATGGGAACCACATCAGCTCTTTTCCAGTCCTCTGGTAGTTCCCCGGTGTTCCAGGATCTCTGAAAGATATAATTCAGTGGTTCTGAGATCTCGTCTGCTAGTTCCTTCAGAACTCTGGGGTGTAATCCATCCGGTCCTGGTGATTTGAACTCATCTAGGGTAGACAGGTGCTCACTTACCATTTTCTTCCCTATTTCAATTTGTGTTCCTAATTTTGTGGTGCTGCTTTTGATAGGTTGGACTGTTTTATCCCTTTGTGTAAAGACAGATGCAAAACATGAGTTAAATAGTTCTGCTTTCTCCCTGTTGCTTGTCACCTTCTTGCCACTTTCTCCTAGCAATGGACCAATTGTTTCCTTAACTTTTTTCTTGTTTTTAACATGTTGGAAGAAGCTTTTTTTGTTAATTTTTACTTTTGTGGCAAGCCTTTCTTCATTGTGAGCCTTAGCTTTCCTCACTTCATCTTTACAGGCTCGGGCTATTTGCTGATATTCTGCCTTAGTTATGTCCCCCTCCTTCCACTTTTTATACTTACTTTTTTTGTCTTTCAGTTTGTCAGATAGTTGTTTATGCAGCCATGCTGGTTTCTTTTGGGAGCTGTTGTTTTTCTTCTTCATTGGTATTGTGTTAGACTGGGCTTTTCTAATCTCATTTTTCAAAATTTCCCAAGCTTCTTGAGTTGTTTTCCCCTCGAGGATTCTCATCCATTGAATTTTTCCCAAGCTCTCTCTAAGTTTATTGAAATTAGCTTTCTTAAAGTCCAAGACTCTAGTTTGACTTTGTTCTACTACTTGTGTTTGGATAATGTTGAATTCCAATATTGCATGGTCACTTGCCCCCAGGGTTCCTATGGCTTCAACACCTTCTATCATTTCCTCTCTGTTAGTGAGAATTAAGTCCAGTATGGCTGATCCCCTTGTTTCCTTCTCTACTTTTTGGAAAACAAAGTTGTCTGCTAGGTTTGTTAGGAACCTGTTGGATCTTCCACTTGGTGCAGAGTTTGTTTCCCAGTTGATGTCAGGGTAGTTAAAATCTCCCATTACTATTGTGGTGTGCTTCCTACATACCTTAGTTAGCTGACTAGCAAAAAGTTCATCTTCTTCCTCTGCTTGGTTGGGTGGCCTGTAGTATAGACCTATGGCAATGTCATTTCCCCCACAACCTTTAATATTGACCCAAATGCATTCAAGATAGTTCTTGCCCTGCAGTGAGTTGACTGTGGCAAGTTGCCTGGGGTGAGTTGTCTCATTCTGTCATAAAATATGGCTGAAAATAAATTGTTTTTACATTGCAGATAGAAATAAGCAAGTTTTCTGACATCAGAAGAAAAAATACAGTATACACACACAGACGGCTAACAAAGCTTTATATTTTTCCTCTTTTCATGTTAAGCATTTGCTAAAATTTCAGTTGAAGGCTCTCTCCCTCTTATGTGATCACTATACTTGAACAATTCTCAACTCAGGTAAACAAAATTGAATTCTTGTAATTACAGTAAATGTTATGCCAATAAATAAAGTATAATGGGCTTGAAATAATGATCTGATTCACACAGCATGCTAAGATAATAGCTCAACTACCTCAACACATGAATATACAAACAAATGTGGTTCATGAACTCTATTTGTATTTATTCACATGTCCCATATTCATGGCCACACACTATATTGCATAAACTCCAACTTTCATTTTATATATTACAGAATGTGACATTTTTACAATTTTTACAATGTTTCTGGAACAACAGTAAAGGGCTATAAGATAACTTGGTTGGTGCAGCACGGTATCATAAAAAGTTATCATTCTATCTCCAACATACCAAGATTACAGGTAGATAGCTTTATATTATACAACTATGGATAGGTTGTAAAAGACAATTTGGCTCTCTATATTTTCTTTTCTGCTGAAAATAGAAAACAAAAACATCTCATTTTATGAGACATCTTCCAGTATAACTTGTTATGTTTTCTAAGAAAAAAGAACCTGTTTCATTGGGTTGCTCGGGGTTATTTTAAAGGTGGAAATCAAATTTAGCTAAGAAAATAAAAGGTCAAAGAGGCCATCTACATTAAGATTGAACCCCCCTCTCTCAGCAGAGTGGGGGGGAATATGACACCACCTACCTCCTATTTACAACATAGTTCTTTCAACAGTTCCAAGAAACCCATTTGCACTAGTCAGATAACCCTGAGGACACAAGTAAACTTCCAGGTGGCCTCAGAAAGCGTGCTAACAACCAGATGACTGCAAGGAGCATAAATCCTTCCATTCGCCACCATTCAGTCAGAACTGAAGAAGCTTCTTGGATGAGAAGCAAAATATCTTCAAGAAAAACACCAAAAAAACTTCAGTTGCCTTTTGTGACAAACATGACCTGAATGACTGAGAATATCCATAGGCACAAAAACAGTAAAGGAGACCTATTCTGAAATATAGGTTTGGAGAACATGTATTTCCCAGATGTTGTTGAACATCAGTTCCCTTCTCCCCTAGATATCATGATCAGTAATGAAGGTTTGATTGCAGTTTCAAACACATCTGTAAAGCAGTATTTAAGAGGACAGGCAGTCCTTGATTAGATCATTTGTTCAGTGATCATATGAAAAATGTGACAGTGCTAAACAAGGAGACCTATGGCTAGTCCTTGAAGTTATGACAAGTGATGGCATTTCAGATACTTGGTAACCAGCTCAGAGTTATGACAATTATAGTATCCAATAGTCATCTTCATTGCCAGCTTCTGATGAGCAAAGTGAGTGGAAAGGCAGCAGGAGTTAAGATAGGAAAAGACAGACTTCTTTTTAACAGAATCCTATCTAATGGGGCTACTAATCCTACCCAAAATACTAAAAGGGTGGAATTCCTTGGTTAATGTTAAATTTGGTTTTTTTAGCTGAGATTTTAAAAAAGCAGATCAAATATAATTTCAAGTATACAACTTTAAATCTCAACAAATACATAAACACGAGGTTTATAAATACAAGTCTGGTGTATCTTCCCCAGTATTTGGTGTACAAGGAAAAGCATCTGCTACTACTGCAAGCATAGTTTATAAAAGACTAGATATGCAAATATTTTCCCGATATCTGCATGCATACCTGGCATACTCTTATTAGGACCATTGTATTTATTTATTTTTCCAGGAAGGTCAAAATATATGTACAAATATCAGCTCCCCCCCCCCATATTTTATTCTCACAAAACTCAATCTCATCCAGAATTTCAACTAATATATCTTTTCACCACACTCCCTTTCATTTCAGAGAAGAAAAATATATAGAATCCACAGCTTGCTCCTTCCAATTACTTGGAAGGGTTCTACAATTTTTCCCAATTATAAAGTGACGGTATTGAAAAGATATTTTGAGGAACAGAGGTAGTTGAATGAAACTAATGTCTTAGCATGGATATTTGAATTTCATTTTGCTTTTCTCATATAGTGATAAGGTTTTTTTTTTTATTGTGACACTTAAATGTTAGAATTTGCACCTCTGCTGCTCTACACACCCTGTCCATAATATGATACTGTCTACAGAAATGGATTGCAAATAAGAGGGGAAAATGCCAGTTCTTAGCCATCATTGAAAAATCCTTCTTCAAGATTTGGCCAACTTTTTCCCATCCTTTGTTAGGTAAGATCACGCATTACAATGCACTTCACTTGTGGAGCAGCATTTCCTTCTTTGGAGACTGCCTTCCTTGTCCCACATCCCAATTCATTCTAGGCATATCTTCCCCTCTGCAGACACTGACAATAAAAACAAAAAAACCACGACTTGAATTTAAAGGATATTGGTAAATATTTGCAAATAAAACAGAAGGTGGCATTGCCACATATTCTCCAATATTAGGGTTCTCTTTCCAATTGTGTCAAACTGATTCTTGCCATCAATACCATGCAGTATATCTTAATAAATTGTGATACTTATGCGCTCTGAAATCATTCCTAATAAAACTCTTTGTGGTTTCACCATATTTTTTTTAAAATTCCACTAATGTTTTGATGAATTTCTTTTTAACCCTTTGCATTATTTTTTTCATACCATCAAAGGTGATAGATTTCTTCTCTGTTATGGCATTTCCATAATTTATTATTATATGATTTGTCCATCTTCACAATCATCAACACAAATCTATACCACCTGTAACACATTTTACCTGATTTTTTTTCTTAAATTATATTTTGAAATAATTTTATTGGTTTTTTTTCTATAGCTCTTCTTTTGATCCACTGTTATCTACAATTTGAAATTTTTCATATATTTTATCATGTAATTCTTTTATTTTTCCCATCTCCATATCTTATTTCTTAATGAATGATCTTGGGTTTATAGAAATGTTCCAAATGCTCTTGTATTTCTCAATATCCCTCCTTTTTGAAGATGATCTTCCAATTTTTGAAGTTGTTTGCAAATACATTAATCGTGATGTTGGTTCCTTCATGCAGCAATTCTTGTGTTTTTATTACTTTTATGAATCTGAATATATTATATGTGATTTAATTTTTCTTACTATAATTATTATTAAGTATTGGACTGTGATGCTAATGGTGAGGCTGCTAGACTAACAGTTGTTTTTAAGATTCCAAATGTTTTAACGAACTTTGTCTTATATTTTGTCTCTTTAGAATCTTTTATTCTTTTGTTGATTTATACCAGAGTTATCTATAAAGGCCATTAGCTAACCCTGCTGCTTCTATAACTAACTTGTTGGGACATCCATACAGATATTTCTACAGTATATAAGCTTCCTCAATGCAATCAACAACAATGATAGAACTTCTAATGTTGTGATAGATAATTCCTACAGAGGGGGAGGTGGACAACAATGAAGCAGTAGTTTCCCAGGAAGTAGGAAGTATGTTACGAGGAGGGTAGTGAGACAAGAGGTAATGCTGCCCAGAACTGGATAAGAGACAGAGGAAGAAATTTAGGATAGCTAATCCCTAGGGTGTCCAAGGGTATATCCATTGGGGCAAGAATAATAAAGGTTTAGTCTAGCAAGGTTCTATCTAAGCAAATAAAAAATTATACTTTGGTTGAATTCCTCTATCTATGTCATTCTTGGGCAGGGTTTGACAAATATAAAGCTGAGGTGGTGCAGTGGTTAGAGTGCAGTACTGCAGGCTACTTCAGCTGACAGCTGCTAACTGCAGTTTGGGCAGTTAAATCACACCGGCTCAAGATTGACTCAGCCTTCCATCCTTCTGGGGTGGATAAAATGAGGACCCAGATTGTTGGAGGCAATTTGCTGACTCTATAAACAGCTTAGAGAAGGCTGTAAAAGCACTATGAAGCAGGATATAAATCTAAGTGCTAATGCTATTGCTATTGCTATTGCTATACTGCCTTCACTGGAAAAGCTGGGCTACCTGCAGAGATTTATCTGCCTTCAACATCGTCCATGTTGAACTGTACATCAAAATCAAACAGCAGCACAGGAAGTATTTATGACATTTTATATTATGTCATAAATAGTTTTATAAAGTTTATGTCATAAAATATTTTATAAAATTTTCTAATTTTTACTTCCACAGGAATCATGGGTTCCAGTTTTTTTGACACTTTCTGTGAATGTTAAGATACCTTGGTTCAAAGGTTTTTCCACCATTTCACCCAATTAAAGTTATAGGAACAAGATTTTTAGTAGTATATAGATAGGGTGTTATTTGACAGATGACCTGCTCTATAACACAGTTCAGATTAGAAAAAGCAGATCTTATTTCTTTTGAATCTTGAAAATTTTAAATCTTGTGTGGCGGTTCCTACCAGGGGTGGGTTCTTGCCAGTTCTAACCTCTTCTATAGAAGAGGTTCCACAAATCTACAGTGCCATTTAGAACCAGTTCCAGCTCCCTCCCCCAGCCTGTCTGCACATCATCAAGATGAAGAGCAAGAGGAGGAATTCTGGGAGTTGAAGTCCACAAGTCTTAAAGCTGTCAAGTTTGAACACCCCTGGGCTTTTTTTCTAAAGGGTTAGGGGTGCAAGGGTCTTGTAACTTGACAGCTTTAAGACTTGCACACTTCAATGCTAGAGTTCCTGAGCCAACATGACTGGAGGAGGAATTCTGGGAGTTGAAGTCCACAAGTCTTAAAGCTGTCAAGTTTGAACACCCCTGGGGTTTTTTTTCTAAAGGGTTAGGGGTGCAAGGGTCTTGTAACTTGACAGGTTTAAGACTTGCGTGCTTCAAATGCCAGAGTTTCTGAGCCAACGTTTTGGTTGCTAAGCAAGAGCATTGTTAAGTGAGTTTCACCACATTTTACAAGTTGGCCATGCCCACCCAGTCTCATGACTGCCAAGCCAACAGAGGGCACAAAAGAAGCTATTAAATGGAAGAGTAGCTATTACTAGCATCGTATACCTCTAATAAATGTTTGCATACTCCATTCTGTAGAGTAAATACATTTATTTATCTCACTTGGTATCCTGTATGCATCTTATAAAATATGTTAGACAGAGAGAGAGTGAACAGTTCAAAATTGCTCAGTGTCTTTCATAGATAGGCAGGGAATTAATATCATGTCTTGTACTGTCAAATTGAGCATTAGGTCCATCATGCTAAAGTGCTGGGTTGTAACAAACTATGGGCAACAATGTGGTCACAAATACATTTGTATGCTCCTCTTGCTCTTTAAATTTAGAGATTCTCTATTTATATATGCATATATGCATATATGCATATATGCATATATGCATATATGCATATATGCATATATGCATATATGCATATATGCATATATGCATATATGCATATATGCATATATATATATATATATATATATATATATATATATATATATATATATATATATATATATATATATATATATATATATATATATATATATATATTCTGATATGCATATCATATGCATAATGCATATATATGTATCTCATAAGACCCCTTTGTTAAAATACTGAAGTTTGCAGATGATACAACAATGATTTGTCTCATTTGAGACAACGATGAATCTGCATACAGACGGGAGGTTGAACAACTAACCTTGTGGTGCAACCAGAACAATCTTGAACTAAATACACTCAAAACCGTAGAAATGGTGGTAGATTTTAGGAGAAACCCTTCTATGCTACCACCTCTTACAATACTAAACAACACAGTATCAACAGTTGTGACCTTCAAATTTCTAGGTTCTATCATAACTCAAGACCTAAAATGGACACCTAACATCAAAAACATCATCACAAAAGCAGAACAAAGAATGTTCTTTCTGTGCCAACTCAGAAAGTACAAACTGCCCAAAGAGCTGCTGATTCAGTTCTACAGAGGAATTATTGAGTCTGTCATCTGCACCTCTATAACTGTCTGGTTTGGCTCTGCAACCAAACAAGACAGATACAGACTTCAGAGGATAATTAGAACTGCAGAAAAAGCAATTGCTACCAACCTGCCTTCTGTTGAGGACTTGTATACTGCATGAGTCAAAAAAGAGGCCTGTGAAAATATCTATAGACCACTCACATCCTGGTCATAAATTGTTTCAACTTCTCTCCTCAAAACAATGCTATAGGGCACTGCACACCAGAACAAATAGACACAAGGACGTTTTTTTCCTGAATGCCATCACTCTGCTAAACAACTAATTCCCACAACGCTGTCAAATTATTTACTAAGGCTGTATTACTATTATTCTTCTCATTCTTCCTAGTACCTATCTCTTCCCACTTATGACTATAACCATGTTACAATTTATATTGTTTTATTTTTTCCTAGTATGATTTGATTGCTCATTAGTAACCTGTGACTATCACTAAGTGTTGTATCTTATGATTCTTGATGAATGAATTGTATTTTTCTTTATGTACACTGAGAGCATATTCACCAAAGACAAATTCCTTGTGTGTCCAATCATACTTGGCCAATAAAGAATTCTATTCTGTATGTATATTAGTATGTACCATGTTTCCCTGAAAATAAGACAGGGTCTTATTTTCTTTTGACTCCCGAAATAAGCACTTGGCCTTATTTTCGGGGAAGCCTTATTATTTTTGAGGTGCAGGAGGCGGTGAGTGTGGTCACCTCATGGCTGCTTCTGTGTTGCAATATTTTCAGGGAGGGCTTATTTTAGCACATGCGCTCAAAAGCCCGATTGGGCTTATTATCCGAGAAGGTCTTATTTTCAGGGAAACAGGGTATTGTATTTGTATATTATTTTTGTATGTGATTGACATATGGTTGACCCCTAAAGAGTCATTATATGCCATTTCAATTTTGCTATTATATAGGTCTTGGATTTAACAATTCACTTAGCAGCCACAGACAAATAATGGTGTGAAATGCCACGTAGATGTCATTGAAGAAGCAGACTAATGGAGGAAGAACAGGCTTTGTATTTCCTCCTATATCTGAGTGATTTGTTCCCATGATGATCATGAATAATGGAATGTCCTAACTCAAGGAGATCAGTTGTTAGATAGCTATTTCTTTTTACTGAACTGCTCATAAGTGAATGACTTATATTTCCATGTTTATCATAGACATGAAAATGTTTCCTCTGTCAAAGCTAGTATGGAGATACAGATTATTAATGTCTTAAGGGTGTAGTCATTTTTGTGAGCTTATACACCTGGTTGCTTTATTTCAGCTTCTCACACAAACTGGCTGTAAACTAGTAGCTCTGTCTTATACTATTTCCATAAAGGGTTTTGCAAGATTCAGAGTTGCCTCTGAATGCCTATGTTCTCATGTTGCTAACTATATTCAATAGCTTGCTGAGTAAATAGTAAATAAATCCCCATTCCACCCTTTTGGGTTTCAATTGATTCACTATTCTGCTATAGATCCTCAAAGCAGAGGGATGCGTTGATTTTACAGATTTCCTTTCAAGGCTTTTTTTTTTTTTTGCCTATAATCAGAGAAATGAACACAATCTTGTTGATTTTATTTTAAAGCACATGCAGAATTGACTGGGCTACTTGATTATTTGCAAATTCTTGTAGCCCAGGCAAAGGGAACAGGGGTGAAACCTATATCCATTTATTTTTCTTTTTGGTAAAACATTAACATCCATTCAGAAGATTTTCAAGTGAGTGCTTAGCAGAGAATGGAGGGTGCTAAAAATTGCCTTCTTCTTTTTCTTCTTCTCACCTCTCCCCATCACTCTTCCTTATTCCGCTTGCAAGAAACTGTGCCTGATGCCTGCCCAAGGATTATTAAGAATACAGCTCTTTACAACCATAATATACTGTATGAAACATAGGTTATACATATTTGAAATAACAGTTGGCTGCAAAATTTCTGGTACATATCTTTTCATTTCACTTCTACATGTAACACAGGAATGGTGGGATGGTAACTACATTGCTACCCCCTTAATTGCAACTTCTTGCTATATCTATTTTAGAATGCCCTGGTTTCTCTTTAGATCCTATAAATCTTTCACCTTTTACTCTAGAACAGCGATGGCGAACCTTTTTTGGCTCGCGTGCCACAAGTGGGGGGAGCGCGGGGGGGGTCGTGTGCGGGCGTGCCGCACCCATAATGCAACGCGCCCCCAGTGCGCATGCGCGCACAACGCGCCCATTTTTGCATGATTTTTTCGCCTTCCCCAGGTTCCAGAGGCTTTATAGGAGCCTGGGGAGGGCGAAAAGAGCCCCCTGCCCCCTCCGGAGGCTTCAGGGAACGTCCGGAGGCTTCCCTGAAGCCTTCGGAACACTTAAAACCTCCCCGCCCCCCCGGAGGCTTCAGGGAATGTCTGGAGGCTTCCCTGAAGCCTTCGGAACACTTAAAACCTCCCCGCCCCCCCGGAGGCTTCAGGGAACGTCCGGAGGCTTCCCTGAAGCCTTCGGAACACTTAAAACCTAGCCGCCCCCCCGGAGGCTTCAGGGAACGTCCGGAGGCTTCCCTGAAGCCTTCGGAACACTTAAAACCTAGCCGCCGCCCCCGGAGGCTTCAGGGAACGTCCGGAGGCTTCCCTGAAGCCTTCGGAACACTTAAAACCTCCCCGCCCCCCCGGAGGCTTCAGGGAACGTCCGGAGGCTTCCCTGAAGCCTTCGGAACACTTAAAACCTCCCCGCCCCCCCGGAGGCTTCAGGGAACGTCCGGAGGCTTCCCTGAAGCCTTCGGAACACTTAAAACCTCCCCCCCTCGCCTCCTCCTCCTCCTCCTCTAGCCGCGCCATCACAAGGATTAAGGCGAAAGGGGGCGGGGGCGGGGAAAGCGAAGGGGGCTTTGCATGATTTTTTCACCTTCCCCAGGCTCCAGAGGCTTTATAGGAGCCTGGGGAGGGCGAAAAGAGCCTCCCCTGCCCCCCCGGCGGCTTCACGGAACGCTCGAACGCGGCGCCGGGGCCCGGCAGGCAGCGAACGAGTCGGAGCCTGCTGACTGGAGGAAGAGGGTGAGAGGCGGGTCCTGTGAACGGGGGCAGCAGCGGCGACAATAGTCGCAACTCGGCTGCCTGCCGCCTTTCCCCTCCTTTGTCTCCCAGCCGGGGCGGCCCACCGGCAAGTTACGACTATTGTCGCCGCTGCTGCCCCCGTTCACAGGACCTGCCTCTCACCCTCTTCCTCCAGTCGGCAGGCTCCGACTCGTTCGCTGCCTGCCGGGCCCCGGCGCCGTGTTCGAGCCGGTGGGGGAAAGGAGGAGGAGAAGGAGGACAACAAAGCCCCCTTCGCTTTCCCCGCCCCTGCCCCCTTTCGCCTTAATCCTTGCGATGGCGTGGCTAGAGGAGGAGGAGGAGGAGGCGAGGGTGGCGCGGCTGAAGCCTGACGGACTTCCCTTCGGCCGAGCCCGTCCTAGCGGCGGTGGCAGCGGCGGCGGCAGCGATGTGAAGGCCGGGCGGAAGGATGCCGAGCCTGAGGCGCCGAGCGGTGGAGGCGATCCGGGCCCGGGCGATGGAGACGCATATCTCGTGCCTGTTCAGGGACCGTCCCGAGGCTTCCCTGAAGCCTTCAGAGCGCTTAAAACGACCATCCGAGCAACCCGGAAGTCACTTCCGGGTTGCTCGGAGGTTAGTTTTAAGTGTTCCAAAGGCTTCAGGGAAGCCTCGGGACATTCCCTGAAGCCTCCAGGGGGGGTGGGGGAGGCTCTTTTCGCCCTCCCCAGGCTCCTATAAAGCCTCTGGAGCCTGGGGAAGGCGAAAAATAGCTTTTAAAAAGGTGAACTCAGCTGGCCAGCGCGCGCACGCGCGCTGGCCAGCTGACAGGGCAGCGCCTCGCGTGCCCTGACAAATGGCTCCGCGTGCCACTTGTGGCACGCGTGCCATAGGTTCGCCATCACGTCTCTAGAATGTTCTACATAGTGACCACAACTTTCTTGTCCTAATCTCATTTCATTAACATATTAATTTAACCTCCAATCTAATTACTCTCTAAATTGAAGTAAATTAGTCCCAAGGCCATTCAGTCAAAGTAATTCAGACAAATATAAGGACTAAGCTTTTAAGTTGTGTCCTGATTCCTTTATTTATCTTGGAATAAAGATTCCTTTCTCAACTGAAACTTTGGGGTTTTTGCCAGTGCTGACAAAATGCAAGAAGTTATAGAAGAGTGAACTAAGAAAGGGAGTTTCTTAGTGTGTGTGTGTGTGTGTGTGTGTGTGTGTGTGTGTGTACTGGAAAATAAGTATGTTAAGTATGTTAATAACTGTAGGCTCATTCTTTTATAATATTCAAGCAAATGTATACCATATAATAACTATCAGGATTTTTCCTTGAGATGTTTACTATCTAAATTACAGCAACTTGTTACGGGGGGGGGGGGGGAGAACTTTCCACAATTATCATTTAATTTCAGTTACAAGTAGAATAGAAAGCCTGGAATTCTGATTTTATTTAAGTTTATTTTAAGACATATTATTTGATGCCAAGGAAATCCTGATATTGGAACCATTATTGTTATAATCAGTTTTGATGCCTGTACTTAATGTCTTAACATATCTATAGGAATATTGTGTGTGTGTGTGTGTGTCTTTGTGTGTGTGTGTGTGTGTGTGTGCGCGCGCGCGTATGTGTGGTGAAAGCTTATATTATGATATAATTGCAGTTTAAAAATAGTACATAAATCTATTTTCTCAGTAATCCAGCCTTTCATAAAAATATTGTTTAGGATCAAGGGGGGCCGAGGAAGCTGATTTTAAATGTATTTAAAATTAAGAATCAAATTTAATTTATCTCGATTCTCTGCTGGGTAGTTATATCAACTTAAATATGTGTTATTTGGACTATAGGAACTTAAAGGAAAATGAAATTGATTTAATTATTTACACACCTTTGAAACTTGTTATTATAACCCTGGAGCAATAATTATGTGCTAAAAATGCATGTATCCATTTTGACTATGTCCCCAGCATTTGAAATACCAATAAGAATTGGAGACTTTTTAGGCATAGGGCTTGATTAAAAGAATCTTATTTGTCCTATAGATTGTAATTTGTTTTTTCCAGCTATTGTTCACCCAGCTGAGCCTGAAATTATATAAGACTGTCAGAGTTAAGACATTTTTAGACTTTTTACTAGTAGTCCTGAGATTCTCACTCTTCCAGGTCATGGATGATTTTAACTAATATTCTTTGCTATAACTCAAAATAGGCAGAATTTACTAGGTCTCTTTACTTTGGTTACTGCCAAAGTTTTCAAAATAGCTCCTTGGTGGTTTTTAGAGTTATTAAAGAATACTAGAAGGAGCAGTCTACACTAGTTTTTTGGCAATGTATTGTTGATATGTATTGTTTGTTGGCATTTTATTTTACTGTTGTTTTTTTCAATAAAGTACCAAGAAGAGAACTTCAAGCCCTGTACTCAAATGTTGAGGAGATATACATGCATACATACATACATACATACATACATACATACATACATACATGAAGATATGGGGAGTAGCCCAGGAATGAGATTTTAGTTGCCACTGCCTGTTCCCATGTAGTTTGAAAATCCTTAACCATTGTTAATGGGGCAAAAGGAAAAAAGTGGGGGGAAATCAATAGTTGATTATGGTTAGCATACCTAGCTTTCACTTTCATGAAGCATTCATATATATTTTCAGGGTTTCTGTATACTAATAAGACAGATGTTAGTTAGCTTGTTTGGGGATTATTTTCTCCCCAGTTTCCCAATCAAACCCACAACTATGAAATTACTTGGTCATCTTATTAAGTCCTTACCATTCCTACGTTTTAGATTTTTTTTAGATCAAACAAAATCAATGTTTAATCCTAAATCATCTTAATTCATTTCAAATTTTGATTTATTTGCTCATTATTTTACAAATTCAGATATTAGTACACTTCTCAAAACATCAGAGCAAAAGCCTTGGAAATGCAAATTCAGAAGAACTGAAGAAGAACTGAAGATGCCAGTCATAAAATTTCCCATTTCACGTTGTCCACCCGGAAAGTCTGAGGAAACATGTTAGACTGAGAGTATGGTGGTTCTCTGAGATCAGCAAGCATGGTGGAGAGTGGCAATTTTAATAAATGTCTGAATTTCCAATGATGGTTATTTTAGCTGTGACTCAAACTAATATAAAATATAGCCTGCATTCTCTAGCAGTAAGTGAAGAATTTTTTTTTAAAATGGCTAGATTATTTTTTTAAAAAAGTAGTTTAGTTTACTAAGAAACATGTTAATTATAACTACCTTTCGAAAGCTACATGATATTTACATTTGAACAAGTCAAGGACTTTTAGGTACTTAGAAGTCAATTTTTAATAATATGCAGAATTGAAGTAATATGTAAAAGACATATTCAACCCTATAAAACCTCTAATGCTATAGTATAATTTGCTACCTGCAGAGGCAATAATTTTGTTCCTGCCGTAATAAAATTATGTAAAGCTAATGTTAGGCTTCTCTTGACAACATTGCAATTGGCAGTAGAAGCAGGCATTCAATGATGTAACACTCTAATAAGCACATTTATTGTTAAAGAAAATAAAACCATTATGAAACTATTCCAATGACTGCTATACGCCAAATGCAAACCCTATTTATAATGAATCTAATGTTTAATTTTTCGCATTTATTTCTCCCACACAAATAGATGAATTGGAGTGTCTGCCTCTCTGAGGTCAACTAACCAAGCCACAACACTGCTGTCTCTGTTCGCAGAGTTGTTCAGTGATGTAAGAAATGTATGTTCAAGCTTAGAATCTTAAAGATCAACCCAATGAACTGGGGCAGGAATAAAAATATCACATTCCTGGATAGAAATGGGAGTGAAGGTCACATGAAACAAAAACTTCAAGTTTCTATGAAAAAGCAACAGCCTCTATATTTTGCATGCCTGACATGTTCTTTGAGCCTTCTTGTCATGCAGCACTGGATTAAGCTTCCAAGGTGCCTGGAGTGTCCTGTCAAATTAGATCCTGAAATTCTTCAGATAGGTTCTCTTTAAAATGGTTGCATTGACATCAGGTGATTTCACATCCTGAGCAAGTTGAAACTCAGATACAGTTGATTTCACACAACATTTACCTTGTCACAGTTGCTAGGTGTAATGGTCAAGTGTTTTTTTGTGATTAAGTGCAGTTGTCAAGCTGGCCAGGAAATTAATATAATTGTCTAGAAGACTGCTATATTCCAAGAAGGAGTTGCCCATTTTGCAGCTCCTGTTTTTAAGAGACAGTTATAAATCTTATTCAGGAACAGTCTCTGGGAAACTCTCCCAGTCTCAAAAAGAGTATAATTCCCAGCAGTGATCATACTGAATCCTAATATCTAGAGACTTCTACCATACTTGTCAAGCTAGAATCAAGGATCATATCAGCATAGTCATAAAAGTTTTTGGAAATTAAAAAAATTGATTGATTTGTCCAGTTGGTTTGGGTATTCTATCACTTGATTTTTGTGATGCCATGTCACATGGTTCTGCTATTGGAGGAAAGAGTAAGCAATCTGATCATTGGTCATTAGTGTTACAAAGAGGCCAGTCACAATGGTTTAGTTCTAGAAGCTTGGGTGTTTTTTTTTCTACCATAAGAGTGGGAGTCATAGTCATTGGAAGTCCTATCAGGTTTCCTTCAACAACCCTAAAACTTGAAGCAGGCACAAACGGGGGTTGGAGAACATAGATAGATTTATTTATTTTTTAAAAAGTTAATGAGGAATAATTGTGAAAGAACTTCAGTGACCTATGTCAAAAGTAAGCCCTAATTCTATGGATAGCTTGTTTAAATTCCTATATTTTTCTCCTTTCTGCATAGTGCAGTGGGGATTAGGCATTCTCTGGAGCAGGGCTGTCAAACTCCCGGCCCACAGGCTGGATGTGTCACATGCTGGCTACGTCCACTGCCTGGTTTAGCAAGGGGGGGGGGGGAAAGTCCCACTACATGATGACAACGTGATATAAGTTTGACACCCCTGCTCTGGATAATGGAAGGGCTAGTTCCCACCTGTTCCTTGTGTTGCTAATAGTCCTGTTTTAAACAGCTTCTGAACTTAGTGAGAACAGAGTGATACCACAAAGGTGCTGAGCATGTTATTCAATAGTGCATGGTTCTGGGTTTAGATTTAAGGTTTAAGAAGCAACTCAAATTAAATTGGTTATGCTCCATGCTCCTTTTAAAAATACTGTTTTCTGTGCTAAATAAGAATTTACCAATTACAGTATTACACAGTTTGTTACTATTTGGATACCTTAGTATCTTTTTGTCTCTTTGTCTCTTTCTGAGAGAAAGAATGGACTCATTATGCATCATATGCTATTGTAGCTTTACCCACTCTTTGTCCTTTTAGGGGCTTTAGAACAGATGTGGGCCGAGAGATGGAGCCAATGTCGCTACGAGACACATGCGATCTCAATGCTCTGAGATTGCTGCCAAAACTTTTATCGCGGGGTGGTCCAATTGGACCTAAACCGTCCCGTAGAGATGGCCAACGGGAAGAATATGTCCTGCTGATCTCAGGGACACCACAAAGTCCCTGATCGACCCAGGAGAAGTTCTTCTAGCTGGTGATAAAAGCACAGCCCCTAGGCTGATGAAGTTGGGATGGCTCTGAACAGAAGAAAATGGAAAGAGAAAGTGTTTACAGCTGGTGAGGAATTTTTACCTTTTTAAAAGAGACTGCCTACAAAAAACTTAAAATTAATTTAAATCTGAGAACAGAAGAAATAAGCGGTGGAATTAAGCTTGGAATGGGTTTGGTCAGTGTGTTATCCTGCTCTTAAATGCTATTTTTATGGATGAAATGTATGCAAGTCTTTTAAAATGAATGGATTAAGTTGTTTTCTTCTATCTTTATTATTATTATTATTATTGCCACCTATGGACTAAAATTCTCCTTCCTCATTACTATGTGTGTTTTCCTCTTTTTCTCCTCTATTTTACTTAAGAATTTGATTTTTATTTTTTTAACTTGAAATATAAAAAAGAAAACAAAAGAAGGAAACAAAGAGAATTCTAACAACAGAGGGAAAGTTAGTGCTGCTGCTTGGAGGCTGGAGGCTTGTGTATTGGGAACAAAGCACTTTCACTTTCCTCACTGAACAGTCTGGCTTGGCAATTCAAAGTCTCACAGTTTGTTTATAGAGAGTGATAAGAACCAAAAGATGATTTGTTTACAGAGGTGTCCTTTTGAACTATATCTTTAACCAGAGAAAGTGAAAAGAAGATGTTACTGTGAATTTATGTTTAACCTTGTAAAAATCCTTCAAGCCAGAGCAGCAGCATTTGTCAGCTGGAAATTATGGCACAACTTCAACAGCAGAAAGAAGCTTTAAGTTTGCAAAAGATAATGTTTGAACTTCAGAAATTATCAAACATATTTGAGAGGACAGAGAAGAAGTTGGAAAATCTAGAGCCTCTAACAGTAAAATATGATGAAGAAGTTGGAGATGTTTATCAAGTGGAAAAAGTGGAGGTTAGAGTCCTAAAAACCGAAGAGAAAAATGACCACAAAGAAATCAAATCCGCTGATATCTATGGTGATTGGTTTGTGTCTGGAAATGGAAAGAGTGGAATACGGAAAGAGGAATTAAATGGAGGGGAACTCTACCCCAGATGGCAAGATACAGAAGAAGAAAAAACAAAAGAATTTATGGATTTAAAGAGAGAAATTTTATTAGCAACATCATTGATAACACCACTGACAGTTAAAGATAAGCTGATCAAGGAAACAGAAGAAGGGCATCAAAATTACACGAGAGACTCAATAAGCAATGAGTTGCAAAGAGGAGTACATACAAATTTGATTAAGGAGATGATTAGAGGACTGATACCACAAATGGCAGAAGACATGAGATTGTTTTGCTACTGGAAAGATATAGGTTGATAGATGAAAGTGTATAATCTAAAACTAATGAAATTTAGTGATGATAGATATGGTTAAATAAACAACTGATAATGATAATAATGTATACATATGTATTGGTATGACAAGTAGTACTTGGATATGAATATTCAATGGTACCTATGAAAGGAAGATTAGAAATTATTTGGTTATATATAAAGGTTAATAAAAAAGAACTAAGTTGAATTTAGCTAGGTTTTGATTATTGGTGGGGGGAAATACTATGATAATGGATAGAGTTAAATGAAGGAGGGATAATGATAACAATGTATATATATATATATATATATATATATATATATATATATATATGTATGTATGTATGTATGTATGTATGTATGTATGTATGTATGTATGTATGTATGTGTACAACATAAGGAAATTGGATGTAAATTGTAAACAGTGATTAGGAAAGGAGGATTAGAATAGGCCATAAGGATATAGTGTTATTGGAGGATATTAGAAATAACAAATGAAATGCCAGTATGTGTACACGTGTGTGTATGTGTTCATTATGTGTATGTATACACAGTATATGTGTGTATACATACTGTACACATTACACATACATACACATTCATTCATGTTTTCAAATTATTATCTTTTATCAGGTTACATCCTAAATAAAATTGAATATCTTTGGATAGTCCCAAGTAACACTTCTTTTATTCCACAATTCATGTTGCTGCTTTGTTTAGAATCCATTGTACTCTTCTTATTCATGTAGTACTTCTCATTCCTGGGTCAGTCTGAATTAATTTTTCATTGCATGAGGAATATAAAGATCATGCAATTGAATCTCCTTAGGGTGTTGTGGTTCAGAATAAATGGAAGGCAAGGTGATATGTCAGAACAAATGGCGCAATATATTGATTTTCACAGGGAATTCAGAAGCTGAAATCAGTGGTACTTTATTTCAAAGAATTAGAGAAATGGACAGATAGATAGACAAGGATCCCAATTCATCTATTATTTCATTGTTGAAAAAGCTACAAAGGATAGACTCAGTGGAGATTTTATACTGTTATTAACTTATTTTAAAAATAATTTTATTACAGTTTGCTAATACAAAGAAAAATACTAATTTACAAATGCAAAGATATAAAAATCTAACACAAATTAGAAGAATATCAAAAGTAAGAAAAAGAAAAAAGTGAAAAAAAGACAAAAGACAAAAGTGAGAGAAGTTAAAAGATGACTGCTACGCCATCTAGACAAGTATAAACAATTGGTTGATTTAACATCTTCTCTATACTTCAATTTATAAAACAAAACTCTTCTTCTTCTTATATCTCATTCCTTATCAGTAGTCAAATTATATAAAAAAAATATTGAATCCTGATCAGTAAAAGCCTAACCATACCGTCCTGGTTCAAAATACATCATATAACGCCTACCAGAAAGTATAACATGCAGTATACAGTATATTTTAATATATTTATTAAACAGATTCACTTTATAAATCTTTTCATTTTTAAAAAGCTTAATTTTTAGTGCCATCAAATAGTGTCTCACAAATTGATTTCTTATCAGTGTCTTTTTGCCTCCTTCCTGAGAAAACGTGAGCAGTTTTTGTTTGTCTCGTCTCAGAGGTTCCTTGGTTCCATATGTTGCTTTTGTACATGCAAAGAAAGAAGGCTTTCCAAGTCACACTTCTGATTTATTATTTGTATGTCCCCTCTAATCATTAAAATATTAACCGGTTTCATTCATACATCCATTTTGACATACTCTAGCATTTTTAAATCCATTTCCAGACCCACAATAACATTCTATATTATTTTTATAATCAGCATTTTTTTAAAAACTCCAAATCCACATTCATATCAGTCTCAGTCTTGTTTAGCCAATAAACTTTGTTGTTCTTCTAATCTATACCCTCTACTGTAGTGCTACACAATCTTGTAAGCAATTTCTGAGTAAATTGTTCCCAAACAGACTTAATTTCTTCTGTAGTCAAATAGTTTTGCTCCATTGTACTAATGGGTTTGTTCTCCTTTAAAACTAATTCTTTGTTCGTTCTGTTTCCCTGTAGCCAGCCTTTAAGTCCCCTTTTTATCTGTTTATTTTCCAGTCAGTAAAACTTGCCCACAGGAGGATTTCTTACCATTAAACTCAGAAACTTCATATACTATTTTATAAATTTTTAAACACCCCACAGGAAATATTCCTTCAAGTCCATCTAGTCCCTTTCCAAAATCAACATTCTAGTCCCGTGTTTGCTTTTTTCCAAAAATTAAACCTTCTCTTGTTAATTCTTAAACTTACTCAGAGCTTCTTTCTTACAGGATGTAAAGAAAATCTCCTGGTGTAATACAGCTTGTCTTTCAGAAGGTTCTTAACTCCAAAGAAATCAGTAATAAGCAATGTCCTAAAGTAACTAAGCAAGTAGGCAAATGCAGTATCTCTTAAATTGCTGAGCATGGATTAGGTAAGAGGAACACTCCCTTGATCCCACAGACCTCTCAAACTTTTTGAAGAGTGCTTTTTTGTGATCTCTTCACAGGAAGAATCTGTATGGAACCAAACATGGCCGATCCCTTCGTTGACTCCTATTTCAACCACATTTAAAGCTCTGCGTAAAGTTGAGTTGTGCTCCATTTGCCATGAATCTCAAAAAATCTGTTATTAATGTGTTATTAATGTGTGAATGTATCATTGTCATGTACTATTACTTTCACAATGCTGAGACATTTGTTTCCCAAGGCAAATGTTCTTAAAATAAAATTCATATGACAATCAACCATTTTTAGATGAATCTTGCAGAGTGAAAACAAACTATCTCAGAATAAATTGACCTGTCTATCTTTATTAAGGCTAGATCAGCCCACAAGTTATAATGCTATGAGGCATGTTTTTGAAAGATTCTTGGCACAATGGCTGATTAATTTTTTAAAAGGCCCTATGCAAAATTAATTGCCAGATTATGCTGGAGCTGAGTATCCCCATTTGTACAATCATGGGATTGTAATGCTACAAAATTATAATCATGGGGTTGTAATCATGGGATCCCAATGCTACAAAAATAGGCCATTTTAAACTGCTCATATTCTACTTTCTAATGTCTTTGAACATCATTGAATTATGGACTATTAATACAAATTGAGGTTTCAAGACAGATACTTGTATTTTGTGAAGTGTATATCAAACCTGATAGTAAAATATCAATAACGTAGTTCCCATTCTGATTCTTATGTCAAGTAGCATCAGAATCTGCTATTTTAGAAGAGAAAATTATTTCTAAGGTTTGCTACAGCTGAACAGCATGCTGTACATATCACAGTCTAATACAAGTTTTCTGTACTAAGCTTGCTAGCCCTAAATCCTAACCAGGGGTAATATTCACTTACTTTTCCCTACCGTTTTGCAAATGTGAACGTGTGGACGCGCCCCATCCATGCATGCGTTTGACCTTCCGCGCATGTGCTTTGGCTTGATAATGTGCCTAAATGGGACAGTATAGAGCCAGGATGGGTGGGCAGTCCCACCTGCGATTTTCACTACTGGTTTGGGTGAACTGGTTTGAACCAGCTGTATACCACCTCTGATCCTAACCCTATGCATTTGTTTCCAGTGGATGGAAAAATCCCTGAAAATAAATTCTAAATTTTCTTTTTCCCATGTTATCCCAGACAAATATACATGCTAACTACTTCCAATTCATCAGAGGCTAATGGGTGGACCATATGTATCAGTAACATTGGGTAACTTAATCCTTCTCTATTGGGCAGGAACTTAATTTAAAACAGAAACCAAAATAATGCTCTCATACAGATGCTGCCAGGATCAATAGCCTGGTGAATTATGATTTGAGCTCCACTGCATCTGAAGGTTGGTCAGATGAATGAAGCACAGATAAGAGGCATTGTACATATATCTTAGTAAAAGAAAGCTGAAGCCATTTTCTTAAGACTTCTTGCTCAGTGGTGATATTAAGACTGTGTCCTTCAGAGAAAGACAAAACTACAACTTCCTTTATTTCCAGCAAGCATACAAATTGGCTACAATGGCTGAAATAATGAAAAGATATATCTTGAGCAGTGACGTGCGGTGACGTTTATGACTGGTGAGGCTGGTGACGTCATCAAACCACGTGGTTGCTCCGATCGCAGGGGCGCAGCCCAAACGGAGAAGTTTCTTCAGCTCCAGCCTCAATCAGCGCAGCCACGGTCCCCTTCATCTTGCCTCAGGAAGGAGGGGGATGGGACCATGTGTGCAGGGGAAGGGGATCGCGGCTCTGCTAATCTGAGGCTGTGCGCTGAGGAGCCGCCTGCACACGTAGTCCCATTCCCCTTGCAAGGATCCCGGGCTCGCCCGATGTAAAAAATGCCTAGGTACCGTGTTTCCCCGAAAATACAACCTGTCCCGCGCTCACTGACCTAGCGGTATCCTGAAAGCGCCAAGTTACAGGAGCCGGGGGTGGGGGGAGCGCCCACGTTGCTTGCCGCCTTCAGTATACCGCTAGGTTGGGGAGTGCCTGCTGCCGCCGCCCGCTGCCACCCCGCGCCGCCGCCGCCGCCCCGCGCCGCCGCCGCCCTATGCCGCACCGTGCCGCCGCCGCCCTATGCCGCCCCGCGCCGCCGCCGCCTGCTGCCGCACCGCACCGCCCGCTGCCGCCGCCGGCCCCACGCTGCCTGCCGCGCCACCGCCGCCCCGTGCCACCCCGCCGCCGCTGCCCCGCTCCGCTCCGTGCATAACATCCAAACTCCAAAACTTCCAGCATCGGCCGCTCTAGGAGTGCTCTCTATGGTGGGCCGGCTGCTGCCGGACAGAGAGTTTTCCGGACAGAGTCTTCCAGCAGCCGGCCCACCATAGAGAGCACTCCTAGAGCGGCCGATGCTGAAAGTTTTGGAGTTTGGAAGTTATGCGCGGAGCGGCAGCGGGCGGCGGCGGCGCGGGGTGGCGGCGGGCGGCGGTGGCGCGGGGCGGCAGCGGGCGGCGGCGGCGCGGGGCGGCAGCGGGCGGCGGCGGCGCGGGGCGGCAGCGGGCGGCGGCAGCAGGCACTCCCCAACCTAGCGGTATTCCGAAGGCGGCAAGCAACGTGAGCGCTCCCCCCACCCCCGGCTCCTGTAACTTGGCGCTTTCAGGATAACGCTAGGTCAGTGAGTGCGGGACAGGTTGTATTTTCGGGGAAACATGGTACCTAGGCATTTTTTGCATCGGGCGAGCCCGGGATCCTTGCAAGGGGAATGGGACCACGTGTGCAGGAGGCTCCTCAGCGCACAGCCTCAGATTAGCAGAGCCACGATCCCCTTCCCCTGCACACGTGGTCCCATTCCCCTCCTTCCTGAGGCAAGATGAAGGGGACCGCGGCTGCGCTGATTGAGGCTGGAGCTGAGGAGCCTCCTGCACACGTGGTCCCATTCCCCTTGCAAGGATCGCCCGATGTAAAAAATGGTGAGATCGGCACACTTGGGGCTGCTGCTGAGATGTCCACGGAGGCTAAACCAAGCCGCGCGCCTCTCCCAGCCACTTTCACGGCTTCCTGGAGTAATTCTTTTTTATTTTCATGATGAGAGTGGTGAGGCTCCGCCCGCCCTGCCTCCCCTGACTGCACGTCCCTGATCTTGAGGGCAATATATTGTGGAAAGTTTCTCTAGAACAGAATTGGCAAACTCTTCTGTAAAGGGGCACTCGTCCTCTGCCTCCAGCTATGGTTCTGTAGGCCAAGGGACATGCAGCCAATGGATGGTACCAGTCCCACCAGCAAAGAAGCTTCTGATAGGGTGCCCCTTCCCTGAATGCTCTGTCCCCACCTTTCTGCCCCACCCCTCACTCTGGGAGCTTAACTGAGCTCTTACCTGGCAATCTGCTACTCATAGGCCTTACAAAAACATGTAGTGGACTGGATTTGGCTACTTTGTGGACCTGCTCTATAGTATCAAACTGCAGTATTTAGCTTCTCATTGGTATTTTACATTTAAAACAAACTAAAAAAGAAAAGTAGATGGACCTGGTAGATACCCAATGATATGTTGTAGGGAGTAAAGTTAATTCTGAATACCCCATTTGAGACCTGGCCTGAAGATTGTCTGAATAAGCTCACAAAAATCCCTGCTATTTACACATCAAAGAGTCTTTTGGTTTAACAGAGAGCATTTCAGTTTCTTGTTTGAAGCTCAGGCATTGAAAAATGTGTCCTGAAGTATAGTGAATGCTCCTTGATGAGTGCCAAATCATATGAATGCATAAACCAGCAAATACTTCAAGAACTTTAATAGTAACTCTGGTGGGACTTTGAAGGCATTAGTGTTATTTCTTGCTGCACATATCCTACCTTTTATGTTAATAATTTCAGAGTAGCTTTCAAGAGAGGTCTTTAGTTCAAGTACTAATCAAATTATTGTCAAGAGATCAAAAACTTTCAAAGGAATTATCTTTCTTGGCAAAGACCAGTATATAACTATTAATATGTTGCCTTAATATAGCTTATATATTGTATATTACTTCTCATTTTCAAAAGTCTTGCTGAGGAGGAGGAGAAGGAATTGATGTTGTAGTTCCACCCTAATAATTCCCAAAATATTTTTTAAAGTTTTCCACTGGCAAAATTGTGGCAACTCGCAGGAAATGAAAATTAACAGTGAATCTTCAAATTTTGAAATTGTGTGATGAGTCAGGATGTGAGATTATGGAAAACTCAGAAGAAATAGATAGAAGGATAGCACCTCTCCCCCCACTTATCCTGGGATCAGGAGCCAACTTTGTAGCCTGATGTTACCCAAATCTCTTATGTCATATTTCAGATAAAGTCACTACAATCACTCTTTACCTCTACAAAGCAGCTACTATTCATTTAAAAAGTGGGACAAAGCTAATAAGATGACTGAAATGTAAAATGAAAATATGATGTAAAATGAACTATGCATAATAGAAGATGTAAAGGGGGGGAGCCAGACAACACTTTGTTTATAAAAAAAAAGTTAAAATATGGAACAAACAATTAAAAAAACTTTGGGGAAAAAAGCTATTTACATATTGATATTCTCCAAACTATAACACAAAATTTAGATTTATATACATATTTTTATCTCCAAAGATGCAAGTGTGAAGATGAAGTAGATGGAACATCAAAAGATTTATTAATGTTGGATTGCTTCTATCATCCTGTTTCTGTATAAAGATATACAGCATCTTCTATTGCTACAACTATTAGAGAAGAGCTCTGTTAATTTATTATAATATATTGATTGGATGCTGAAATAACCATTATTTATAAAACATAATGATAATAAGAACAGTTACATTGTAAAAAAACTTACTTTTTATAGGCGAACAGGAAATATTGTTATTCACTAGAAGGAAATTAGTTTTTTTAAAAAAATAAATTCTTCCTATCCTTAAAAAGAAATTGTCTTGATTATTTTTTGCTTGTGAAATAATGTACTGTTATAGTTCCCAGGCCAAATGGTAAACTATTATAGTTGCTGAGGAATTATGGTAATTAATGGTAATTAATGGTAATTAGTTACCCTTCCATTTTCTGAACTCTGTTGTGAAGAGGTCAAAGGCATATACTTTATTTGTGCTGTGCATGACATAGAGACAGTGTGACATATGTATGTTCTTGTCCTCTGCAATGGAGGCAGAATGATGTACAGGCAGCCCTCCACTTACAACAGTTCATTTAGTGACTATTCAAAGTTACAATGACATTGAAAAAAGTGACTGATTATGGTTTTTCACAATTATGACCTTTGCAGCAATTCGTAATCATATGATCAAAATTCAGATGTTTGGCAACTAATTCATATTTATGACCATTGCAGCATCCCGGGGTCACTTGATCACTTTTCGCAGCCTTCTGACCAGCAAAATGAATGTGGAAGCCAGATTCACTTAACAACCAGGTTACTAACTTATCAACTGCAGTGATTCACTTAACAACTGTGGCAAGAAATGTCATAAAATGCGGCAAAACTCATTTAACAAATTTTGGGCTCAATTGTCATAAGTCGAGGAACACCTGTAGTCTCATGTTGCACATCTTAATATCATCCAATCTTGCACAAGATTTCTTTCACGACTTTATCTTTTATTTAATCAACGATACCATATTCAAGACATTTCTGAAGCAGTTATACAAGACCAAAACAAACTGCCAGATACAAAAGAGCACAGAAATTTTAACAGTGAAACCTTTTATAGCATGTATTTAAAAAGAAACACTGAGCTTGATTGTTTTCTTGCAGACATTTCATTACTCAAGCTAGGTAACATCATCAGTGCTAGTGCTAACATCATCGTTAGCAGGGGTTATGTTGCCTAGTTTGGGTAATGAAATGTCTGCAAGAAAGCGACCAAGGTCAGAGAGCACCAAAGACTCTTCATTTCAAACCTGAGCTATAAGTATTCTCCTTTAAAAAGAACACACACGCACTCCAGTCTAGCTCAGACAGAAAAGTCTGGGTGAAGAGGCAGGAGATGCTAAAAGGACTTCATGGTTGGTGCTCCTCAAAATCCCAAAAGCATCACGAAAAGAAAAGCAATTGCTGAAGGAGGCAAAATTCTATCATTTACAGTTTATGTGGATTGATACGATTCTTGCATGGAAATTGTATTCTCTCCCACTTCACTGGCTCCTCACTAAGCATATGGTTACAATTCTTATCCCAGGGCTTTTGTTTTATAAGAATAGCACATTACGGGTGCTATGGTAATATGAATTCACTGCAATGGTATTGTCCACTGCTGTAAAGAAAATTCCTGGAGATCTTCTTTGAGCGGCAGGAATAACTTAAGAATAGGATAGCGTTTGTTATTATTGCCTAAAGATGCAATACTCCCATATGCCATTTATTTTCATTGTTGGGATAAAAATAATATTTGCTGTAAACAATTCCCCTAGTGGCACCTTAGAGAGCAAAGCATAATTGAAGACCAAGGAACTGCGTCTTGAGCACTAGCATTTATAATGTAATCATATAAACAGTAAGAGTCAATTTTGCAAGAGCAGCATGACAGGAGCCACTCTCTTTGACAGGTTTGATTACCCCTGAATTCCCTGGAATTAATTATAATAATGTGCATGGACCCTAGTGAGAGTTCTAACTAAAAAGAAAAGTGGTTTTCTATGAAATTCGCTGGTTGCTTATAAGCCTAAAAATTCTAGCAGTGATGAGAAGTTATAGGATCCATCATTCAGTGATAAATTCACACACTACCACAGGAGAATAAGACAATACAGACAAATACAACATACAGTATAAATTATGAGAAAATATAGATTTTCCCTTTTAAAAAAAGAAATGGTGATTGTGAAAGGAAGTTGAATGAAACATTTAATCTTTCAGAGAGTTATTTTATGGTAGCACTTATTTATATATGTACATCTGTTGCATTTTATCAAAATCAGGGTGGAACTAAACATTATTAAAACATGAGCTTATTACCAGTCAATCTGACTTGCCTCATATGTGTTGGGGCCTAACTAATTTGCACATTCCCTGTCTTTCTTGTAATCCCAACACATCCAAGGCCCCAGACTGAGATGCTGCTAACTTTTAGATATCCCTGCCTCTTATCATCTAGATATATGGAAAGGATGAAATAGATCTATGGTAAGGGTAAAAGAGAAAATGCCAAACATAATGATGTTAGGATACCAAGCACTAAGTAGTAGGGAATAGGTAATTGCCCATGGATACCTGTTGAATACATTTGTTTATTTTAAAGAACTCGTTTAATGTAAGACAAAGGAAGAGCCTAAGCCTGGTAGTTGCTTAAATCAGGCTTATTTTTCATAATTTTCTGGTGTGTTTTTACCTTGAAGTATAAATAATTATAAAAGAGAGAAAAGAAAATAAAGAAACTGTTATTTCGTAGATGATTATTATTGTTTCTTAATGCTGTACTGAAAGACCAGGTTAGAAATAGAACACATCATATAATGTGTGTAGTAAATCCCCCCTCCTCCAAAAATATTTTTTTGTTTCAAAAAGACCTGCAGATAAATTTTCTAAGAACAAAAGTGGGCATGCCAGAAAAATAGTACAAATGCACTCTATACATGGGACAGAAGAGAAAAACAGGAGCAAAGTATTTCTCCAACTTAACCTTTCCGACCCAAAACACCCCAAATTTATTAGAGCATGACTTCCATCATATACGTCCAGCAACTACTAGTTGCTGCTGATTGGGGGCTGTTATGCATTTATGCAATTTAATAGAAGGTTAAATAATTTATTGCATGATAAGACCAACACTAAATTTTACAAACTTTGGAATTAGTATTTTTATACACGTATATTTGGAAATATTTTAAACAGGTAGAGACATTTTAATAAGCAATACTTTCCAAATCTAGAGTCTAGATTTATAGACTAACTTGGTAAGATAATTACATAACCACTATCACAAACATATCTATTCTTCATTATATTAAAAATAACTTTACACATAGAAAAGCACTATGAAAAGTAGAAGTGGCCATAGAACTTCAAGAGATGATCAGGTGTTCATATGAAAGCTTAATGGATTTTCTATTTTTATAACAACTTTGACATACACAAAATAAACACATATACTTAAGTTACCAGAACAAATTGCTTTTCTATGCTACTAATCCCATAAACTGTTTCACTTTGAATTATATTCTAACCAAAGTGGATGTTCTTTCAAACACTTCCAAGATAGAGCTAATATTTCAAATATGAGACTACAAATAATTGTCAGATCTATCCTACAGATTTAACATGACATTAGGCTAATTGTTTATGTGTTCACTTTAGTGAAATGGCTATTTATTCTCTTAATATGGAAATATACATTGAACCATCACATTAATAAACTACACTGATTAGAACTACTTCAGATTTTAGTAAGTATGAGTAATCGCCTTTTTAACATTTGATTATTTTCTCACATTAGCTCTACTGTGAACTGTCTCTTTCAAAAATGATTTCTTATTTTAATCAGGGGAAACATCTAAGGGACAATAGCTGCAAAATGAAGAGAATTATTATCCTTATAATACAGGGAACTATTTATCCTAACAAATAGTTGAGTATCAAGTCATAAAAAATTCTCCGTTATTTTTTTTTTAGATTTCCCCCTTTTTATTGGTTATATTTGGGAGGTACTGTCATCAATGTCTTCCAAATTTGAATTAGGAATATCAGTATCAGACTGCTAAAGCTATACTGTGGCATTCATTAACATCAGAGAAACAATCTTGGGATTCCCGGGGATGGTAATTTAAAAATGGCACTTCGGAGCCCAATACTTTTTCATAATTCCGGAGAGAAATCCTTTATGAAATTTTAGAATAACTGAGTTAGGGAAGATCATTTAGACCATGAGTGTCCAAATTTTTGGCTCACATAAGTCACATAATACTGCTAAAAGTTTACAATCTTATGGGGCTGCATTACTAGCTATCCAAGATTTCATGCAGCCTCCATAACTATCTAACTATTTAATTATTTAATTATTCATGTTATGTATTTTTATGTATTGACTGTACACCGCCCCAAGTCCCTTTTGGGAGAGGGGGTGGTATATAAGTGCGAATAAAGTAAAGTAAAGTAAGTAAAGGCTGCAGGTTGGACCCGCTTGATGTTAGACTATCAAGACTAACCCAATACTCAATGCTACAATCCATATTAACCAGAGGTGGTATTCAGCCAGTTCTGGCAGGTTCTGGAGAACTGGTAGCAAAAATTTTGAGTAGTTTGGAGAACCGGCAAATAGGCTGGCCCCGCCCCCACTGCCTCCCATCCTCCCAGCTGATCTTCTTTTATTGCCCTGAGCAGGAGAACAGAGCTGGAAAGCAGGTTAGTGGGGTGAGGAGGGAATGGGGATTTTGCAGTATCCTTCCCCCGCCATGCCCACAAAGCCACACCATGCCCACGAAGCCACATCACACCCACAAAGCCACGCCACACACACAAAGCCACACCCACAGAACCAGAGTAAAATTTTTGAATACCACCACTGATATTAACACATCTGTCACAAATCTCTATCCATTTTCACTAAATATATCTCAGCCGCATAACTTCATTATGCATTGGAGGAAAGTCTCCAAGTTAATTTCTTTCAAAGTATTTTGTATCAAAAGCGGGTAAGGTTGAAACATTTGTTGCTTTTAGCCAAATCTTCTGGGATGAGCAGTATGTCAGGTAACTACCCCTTGGAGAATTTTTACTGCACAACCAAGAAAGAACATGCCTATATGAGGCCTTATACAAAAAAAGTCAAAATACTGAGTTTCACAAAAGTTATGTCTTCCCCCCATGTGAATAATCTTTACTCCTGATCTAAGAGCATTTATAAAACACAATGCAGGCAGGACTAGTTTTTTCCACCTCACTGGATTTACCAATATTAAGCTAATGAAAACCTTATCACGAAGAACACTTGCCATTTCTAATTTTCAGCTGCTTGTTTTAGTTGCATTTCCCCTCAGTGCATTTAAATGACTTTTCTTGTTAATTTACCAAAAACAAAAAACTCAGAAATCTTCAAAATGTTTCAGTGCTTCATTTCAGATAGAAAGGAAATCAAAGAACAAGGGGGGAAATGTTAGTTCCCTTAGAAATAAAATAAACTCTCATCTCTCTGAGTTTAAAGATCATTACCAAAATTCTAGAGTGTCCAAAATAGGCAGTCCAGCTAGAAAGATTTCAGGAACAAAGCAGAGTGGTAAGGGGGTACAACCTGGGTTCAATGGCATTATTGCTAGTGGTCCTCCTGAATATTAATTTTGCTTTTGCTCGCAGCGCTGGCAGATAGCGTCGCGGAAACGGTAAGACGATCTGGCATGATCTCCTCCTCAGCTTGCACAATGCAGGAAATGCGGTTTGAATTTGCGCAGCGGCTTGGCGCAGCTACTGCGCATGCGGCAGCTGTCATCTTCATTTTCTGGGTGCTCGGCCTCTGTAGCCTTGCGATGTACGTGTGCTCTCTTCTGCGCATCTTGTGGCATGCTTTGGTGCTGTAGTGTTTCTATAGATTTAACGGCAGATTCGGATGCCCTGGCTTTGTCCAAGGCAACCTGTAGAGTGAGATCAGATTTGGCAAGTAATCTCCTCTGTAAATCAATGTCCCACACACCACATATGATGCGGTCTGGTATAAGTTCGTCTAGGTCTCGGAACTCGCAGTATGCTGCAGCCTTCCTTAGAGCTGCAACGTACTCGTTGATCTATTCACCTTCCTTCTGATTGGGAATATTAAATTTGTGCTGGCGGACGTGCTTAGACGGCTTGGGAGTGTAGTGTGTCTTGTAACATGTTCTTCTTGCAGCCTTCAGAAAGGCCCATGAGGTCGTTGGCTTCGAGGAAGCAGTTGAACCTCAGCATATACGATTCTCAATGTTTGGTGACTGGGTCGTTTGGAGTCGGTGGGGCGTGCATGGCCATTTTGTGTTCTGAGGGCGTTTTGAGTTTGCCGCTCAAAAATGGCTGCTTGAAGCCATGCTGAGCTCCGGGCTGGATTTACTTGCTGGATTGCTATGCTTTTTTTGGTTCGCCTAGTTGCCTTCCAATCCCACCCTAGTCGCCAGTGTTAGATCGGGTAATGGAAAGGCACAACCAGACTAAGGCAACAACAGCTCTTTATTGTAACTAAACAAGTATGTACAATCCAGCGAAGGTTCAGTCTGACAGCAGCCCTTTTATAGCGAGCTGACAGACCCTTTGACCAATGAGATTAAACCTCTGTTCCCGCCGGGACAGAGGACCTTGGTGGAAACCATTACAACAGTTGCTAGTATCTAACACCCCTCCCCTCTTAGATGTAATCATCCTACTGGTAACGTAGCCACGCAGATAGGCGGGCTTTTTGGTAGCTCTGCCAGACCTGCGTAGTTCAGTCAGAGGGCGTTCTTCAGACAGGTCGGACGGACCTTGGTGGAAACCATTATCACAGTTGCTAGTATCTAACACTAACAGCCCCAGTTTCCTGGATAGTCTGGTGGTTGGGTTATATAATCCCTCATTCAGAATATTGAGCTCGATTAATTGATTGATTAATTCTCTTCCAGTTTGAATTTCCCTTGGCTGCTGTTTGGTAGCCTGTGTGCTATTTCTGGGGAATCATGCATCAAGTTCATCTCACCTGAGCCATTCTTTTTTTCCCCTTATTTAGTCAATTTTGGCTACACCATCAGCCAAACATATTATACAATTATACCTTCTCTATTTGGCTACTTTCAGCTGTGCCATAACATGCTTAAACAATGAAATTGTACACTGCCCACAGACCCACTCTGAGGGTGATGGGTGGTTAAGAAGTGTGAAAAATCAAAATTGATTGATTGAGACCATACGTCTTAACTAAAGCCTGAACCAATGTTTAATTGTCTATATTCTTTTCTCAATGTAGAACAATTATCAATACATAGTATTCAATAGTGCTCTCTAAGCAATGTATACTAATTGTATATTATTCCACATATAAGATCTCAATCTCCCTCCAGTTAATTATTTTTACTGTCAAACTGTCCTTTACTATTTAGTTACATTTTCCTGAATGTTCATCCAGTACCTACTTTCCAGTAACTTAAATTAATTATTCTGTGTCCTGCCCTTTTGGATTATACAGAATTGGATATGGGCTTTCTCTGTGTGATACCCTATAAGTATTTGAGTAGAACTATCATATTTTTCTTCAATTGTCTCTTTCAAGGCTGAACATACCCAGTTACATCAATCTTTCTTCTCGGTGTCTGTTCTGATTATTATGAAATCTTTTAAAGAAACACACTAAGATTAGTGATCTGCTTTTCTCCACTCTGCACATACATTCACATCAGAGATGGGTTGCTCCCAGTTCAACCCGGTTCAGCTGAACCGGTAGTGTGCAGAAGTGTTGCATAAGAGAGTGTGTGTGCACACGAGTGTACCGGTAGTAAAATGGATAGAACCCCACCACTGATTCACATAGAAAGCAAAGATCTATGTGGATGTCTTCTGTAGTATTTGTATTCAAATCCAAATGTTTCTGTTGCTTGAAGTGTATTAATATATTATGGAATAATTTAAATTGTCGCTTATAGAAATACCTGAGTTTTGAACTGTATTAAATTTAGGATTAACCACTATACAATACAAGGCTGATGAGATATATACAGTGGTACATTCAGCTCATTGGAGAATCATTACCAACATTTTAAAGTGAGCAGAGATAAATAATAATCATTCATTGTAATGTCTTCAGCATTAATATTTTATCTTCCTTTATAATAACAAAAATAATAATTGCATTTATTTTTAAAAAAATTAAAAACCAGATGCGAATTTTAAAATGAGAAGACTGTGAGTTCTAGTCCTACTTCAGGCATAAAGTCTTCTAAGTGACTTTGGACCAGTCACTCCCTCCCAGTCCAACTGTCTTCTCAAGGCAATTGTTGTGGAATTAATAGACGGTAGAAGCATTGCATATGTCACCTTGAATAAGACAAAATGAAGGTGGGAAGTAATTGGGAAGAATTCAATAGATAAATAACAATGCAAAATGCAGTAGCAACATCTGGTTGACTGTACAATTAACCAGAGAAATACAGTAATGGTTATTCACTATGCATTATATTCTCATATGATATTGATAGTTTATATCAGCCCAACAAAAATGGAGGTAGAAATTTACTTCAAGTCAAAGAAACTGTTGAAGAAAAGCATGCATTTGCTGATTATGTAAAGGTTAAAAGTTAAAAATTGGAACTTACTAAATGTATGGGAAATAAAATACAAATATTAAAAATAATATAATAAAAACATAAGCAGAATGCTGGCAAGGAAAAGCATTACATCATCAATTTCTACAAAAGATTGAGGGAAAAGTGGATAAAGATAAAACCTAGTAATGGTTAACAACTGGAATATTTTTTAAAAAGAAACTTAAGGCTTGATTTTGGCTGTGCATGAGCAAGCTATATGAACTCCTGCAATAAATGTCAGAATTGAAAAATCATCAAATAATTCAAAGTGTAGATTGTGCAGAAAAGAAGAAACAGTAGATCATATATTCACCCTGTGCATGAAGATTGCACAAATTGATTATAGACAGTGACAAAACACAGTTGCCAGAATGATTTCTTGGAATATGTGCAAAAATCATCAGCTCCCAGTAATGAAAAATTAGTGGGAACTTATAATTGAAAATGAGCAAGTTAAAATATTGTGGAATTTCTGAATATAAACTGACAAAGTCTTGGCACATACTACAACATACACAATTGTGTTTAAAAGAAAAAGAATATGGATAATTGATGTGGCAATACCAGAGGGTAGCAGAAGGCAAGGAATTGGAAAAGATCACAAAGTATCCAGTGGTCATCCCAGTAATTATTGGCACACCCCCAGTGCCAAAACACTTTGGATGACACTGAGAAAACCAGCATATTGACAACATTTGACAAGATTTCCATTTGACAATTACAAAAAGCCACACTGCTTGGTTTCACACATACACTGTACTATTATGATAGCCTAGGTTCTTGGGAAGAACTAGATGTAAATCAGCGGTTCTCAATAGTGGGGCGCGCCCCCCTGGGGGGGCGCGAGGCTCTGTAAAGGGGGGCGCGAAGGCTCCCTTTCCATCTGGGTGCAACGGCGGCGAAGGCGTGGGCGAGGCATAATATATCCCGCCTGGAAGTGGCAGCACTTCGGACTGTGGATTTTCACTGGAGCCGCGGGCTGGAGCTGTGCAAGAAGCCTGCTCGGGTGGGGGTGGGAGGGAGGGAAGCATGGGACCGCCCGTCTTCGCCACTGCGTAGCTCGCCTCCCCGCCAGCAGCTCCACCGCCAGCATTCCGTCTGGAAGCGGAAGCGCAACAGCCGCTGTTGGGGAAGGGACAAAGGGGCGGCGGTCGCCCGATCTTGCCACCGCCACCCCTTCGCCCCTGGTAACGGCGACTGTTGTGCTGCTGCTTCCAGCTGGGATGCTGGAGGAGCTGCTGGCAGGGAGGGAGGGAAGAAGGGCAGAAGGGAGGTGGAAGGAAGGAAAGAAAAGCAGACACGCCGGAGGGAAAGAGGAAAGAAGGCAAGCAGGCAGGAAGGAGGCAGAAGGAAGGAGGGAAGAATGGAACTGGAAGGGAGGCAGGGAAGGAGGGAGGGAGAAAGGAAGGATAGGAGGATAGGGAAAGAGGAAAGAAGGCAGGCAGGCAGAAGGGAGGGAGGTGCAAGGAAGGAAGAAAGCATAGATAAGCAGGAGGGAAAGAAGGCAGGCAGGCAGGAGGAAAGAGGAAGGAGGGAACTGGAAGGGAGGCAGGGAAGGAGGGAGGGAGAAAGGAAGGATAGGAGGATAGGGAAAGAGGAAAGAAGGCAGGCAGGCAGAAGGGAGGGAGGTGCAAGGAAGGAAGGAAGCATAGATAAGCAGGAGGGAAAGAAGGCAGGCAGGCAGGAGGAAAGAGGAAGGAGGGAACTGGAAGGGAGGCAGGGAAGGAGGGAGGGAGAAAGGAAGGATAGGAGGATAGGGAAAGAGGAAAGAAGGCAGGCAGGCAGAAGGGAGAGAGGTGCAAGGAAGGAAGAAAGCATAGATAAGCAGGAGGGAAAGAAGGCAGGCAGGCAGGGGGAAAGAGGAAGGAGGGAACTGGAAGGGAGGCAGGAAGGAAGGGAAGGAGGAAGGGAGGGTGGAAGTAAGGATAGACAAGTAAGAGGGAAAGAGGAAAGAAAGCATGTGACTACGGTGGGAGAGGAGGAAAGACCGGTGTGCTATGTTACACAGAGGTGTACTTATAACAATTTTATAGACAAATGATACTATTTACAGTCGCGCGGGGGGGGGGGGGCGCGAAATGTTTTCTTCTTCCTAGGGGGGGCATGACAGAAAATAATTGAGAAGCACTGATGTAAATGAAGGCCAGCTGAAGAATTGGCAGCTGTGAATGTACATTTTTGTATATATAATAATAATAATATTAATACACATATTCTACAATGATACCTTTAACATCATCAGGCAACAATAGCTGCTATCCTAGTTCCTTTGGATGGACTCAACAGATAGATAAAAATTCCAAATTCACATGCAATGAATCATAATAGAAGAGATGAATAAGATTCAACCAAAATTATTAATTGATATTAATTTCGATAGTAATGAATTTTATATTTTCCTAACTTTCAAAAATAGTTCTGCTGTAGAATCTGTAGCCAAAATGTTTGGAAGAGTATAGAAAAGAAACAATTGAAATTTGACTTGTTAATTGGAAGAACACTAATGCATGTTCAATACCTAAAGGATAAAGAGGAAAAGCTGATAAGAACCTCTTATTGAGTTCTTTTAAGATCAAGAGATTACAGAAAGAAACTGAAGGGTTTATTTTAGCACTTCAAGAACAAACTTTGCCAACTAATTGCCTGAAAATGAAAAGTTAGCATATAACAATAGTAAATGTCACCTTTGTAGTGAAAAAGATAAATTTACCATTTGATAAATAGCTGCATAAAAATTACACAAACTGATAACATGCAGCATCCTGATTGAATTGCCCAAATCATTCATTGGAAACTTGGCCAAAGGTTTGGATTTGAATGTAGCAAGAACCACTGGGGCCATCAAGTTGAGAGAAAAATTGGAAAATATGTGGATTAAAATAGTATGGAACGTTAAGATCCAAACAGATAAGCATAACATGCCTGATAAATCAGTCATTGAAAAGAAAAATGTCTGGTTCATTGGGGTTGCTATATCGCATGAGGTTAGGATTGAAGAACACAATTGGGAAAAAAATTACAAACTACCAGAACTTGCAGATTAATTTTGAACATTTTTGGAAGTTTTCCTCCCTGGAAGTGTAGTCAAAAGGCATTACAGTAGTATGTATCTTTTTGTTATGCCTCAATAGAAATTACAATATGACAGAATACGAATTTGTTTCAATATTACTATCTTTATAAGGGTAGAGCCTTTCTGTATATGGAATTTTACAAAATTTCTCTCCAACTCAGTTTATAGTATAATATTACACTGTAATTATTTAAAATTGGGCCTAAATTTTGTACTTTGATATTAGGAATCTTTTGCTTAAGTACTGCTATTGTCTAATCATGTCCCAAGAAAATGAGTATCTCTCTTGAAAAACCCAGTTTATTGCATTATTTTCCAGAAAGAATACTATTTATCCATTTAATATTAGCTGAGTTGGACTTCATGGTTGGAAATGAACCAGTAGTCAGTATTTAAACATTTAGCAATGTCCTTATATATTCTGCCTTCAACCATAGGGCAACATTAGGGATGTATTTTGCCACTTGGAATATCCTTCTTATGAATTTTGACTGTATCTTTACCAAATACTGAAAATTAATTTCCTGGTTTGTATACAGTATTACAGGTAAAGCTTAAGAGTAGCTGGTATATATTGGGCACCTCTAGAGGAGTAGAAAGAAAGAATTGCTGCTGAACTCTTGGAAGCCATTGGAAGCAATCTATGCAGTGTGTAGAGAATAAGGTATGTATTTAAAATTATAATATCTATTTCTCAGAAATTGTTCATATTGAAGTAAATGATCCAAGTATACACAAAACCATATCTTTTTGTGGGTGTTTGTCACAAATATTTAAATGTATTTGCTGACACTACAAAGTATTATGTCATGAGTGAACTCAGAAAGCCAATAAAATATAGGAAACTGAAATAACAAAATATAAGCCAATCCTAAACAATAATTTGCAAACAAATGTGCTTGTTTCTTAAACTACTTAAAGTTATGTGACTTATACTCAGGAAATATATATCAAGGTACATACAGCAAGTAGAGTTGTCTCACTAGAAGGAAGAATTCCATTTTCCTTCCAGCATGTGTGCCTCCATGGTCTTTGACAGATAACAAGCTAATTGTATATTTCAATTTCTAATTAAAGTTAATGATCTGGAATTTCTAAACTATACTTATTTTATTCCAATCTAGCTTCCCTCAACATACATTCTGCATGTAAGTTAAATAAGGGGGAGCATACCATTCTGTTTCAATTGTTTGCCCATCTCGAGCCAATTTGTTCCACAGGTTTCCTGACCTGTGTATAGGCTTTGCATAAGGACAATGAAATGTTCTAGGATTTAATTTTCCTAAGAACATTTTTTAGTTTACATTACTGATACAATTTAAAGCTTTTCCATAGTCAGTGAAGCACATATTTTGGGTATTGTTTGGCTTTCAGAATTACCTTGTGTATATTAGATAAGATTTTTAAAAAAAAACAAATGAAAATTTATTCAGGAATATAGCTTTAGAGACTTAAAAGGATCTTTGTGTGTCTTGATAAGTATTAGCCAACAGAGCGATGTCTCCACAAACAAAGAAAACGTACTAGGCTACATAGTGTCAAAATCAAAAAAAGTTATTATTATGGATTGGTAAAACCATATCTAAAATATTGAATACAGTTGTGGTCACTGCATTTTTGAAAAATAATTTATTACCTTGAATATATACACAGAAAAGAAACCAAGATGATAAGAGCCATCGAAGGAAAAAACTCACAAGGGAAGTCTGGAAATGTTGGGTATGTTTAGGCTAAAGAAGACTGCAGGAAAATGTCTGCCTTTAGTTTCTGATTATCATACAGAAGATGGTACAGAACTGTTCTGTGTTGTTCCAGAAGACAAGATAAAAATCAATGACTTTATAAGAAAGTAGATTTCATTTGGACATGGGGAACAATGATTAAGAGTACGCAGAAAATAAAACAGACTGCCTTGGGGGGATGGACCCTCTTTTGTAGAGGTTTTTAAAAGTTAGATGGAAAACTCCTTTTTGTTTTTTATTAAATAAGTTTTTTTTATAAAGTTAAAAGGTAAACATGAAGAAATATAGAAAAAAGAAAGATAAGAAAGTGTTGAAAACAAAGAAAAGGAAAAAATAATATTTAAAGAAGCGACTATCAAACTTATTTACAGCAGTGATAGGAAACCATTTCCTCCCTTCCAAGTGACATAATATGGTTCCCTTCTCCCCATATTCAACCTCTATTAATATATAAATTATGAGTTCATTTTATTCATTTTCAGCAAAAAGTCCATCAAGTGTTTCCAATGTTTGTAAAAGTAGTTGTTCCCTTCCTAATCATCCAAAACAATTCAGTCATTTCTCCAAGTTCTGCAATCATTTTGGAAATCCATTTCTCCGTTGTGAATATTTTGGTACTCTTCTTTATGTATATAACAATTTCATCTCAGTCATCATATGTAAAACCAACTGTTCATGAAGATGGATGGAAAATTCTTATTTTCATCTCTATATCTAATGTTTCTCCACAGACATACAGTTTTAAACCATATATTTGATTACAAATAACACTCATATTTTCCTATTTAGGCCAGGACTAGTCCTAGTAGCATGTTTCATTGAAAATAAGACCCTGCCTTATATATTTTTTTGCCATCAAAAAAGGCACCAGGACACACCTCACTTGCGTGCATCAACCCCCGGCCTCCTTTTCGCTGTCAGAGGACTTCAGGAACTTCTTTGGCTTGGAATAGTTGCAGCCATGTCTGTTACACCTTGACCCATTTCTTCTGCAGCCAGCAAGGCTTTCCTGAAGGCCTCTGTAGCCGAAAACAAAGCTTGGAGCTACTGAGGCCTTCAGGAAAGCATTGCAGGCTGCAGAAGAAATGGGTCAAGGTGTGCAAAGCCTGGCTGCAACTATTCGAAGGTAAGTAGTATGATAGCTCCACCCCCCCATCCCCACCCTAGCTTAATTTTTAACCGTGCAGCCTGGAATGGGTGGAGTCTTAACTAGAGCTTATTTTGGGGTAGGGTGTACGTGTAAAAATCAAGCTAGGACTTTCTGAGTAGGTCATATTTTCAGGGAAACACGGTATTAAGACATTTGCACATACAGTATTAGCTGTGATGTAAAGCACAGTGGTAAAAGTAGTGTTTTGTTGGAGCCATAGTCCCATGAAGCTTGTGTTGCTGCAACACTGTTGTCCCTATTGAAGTATTCATTTGTGTGCCCTGTCAGCTTTGCCAGAGAGTTGCCCTACTGTGGTAAGATGGGTGGCCAATAAATTTAATAAAATAAAATAAAATAATGAAGAATGAAAAGAAGGACACCAGCTTGGACTTCACTAAGACAGTAAAAAGTCTTTAATTGACCATGAAGAAACTACATTTAATAATATTGTCTGGAAATAAAATATCATTGAAATCAGTGGGCTAATCTATTTCTATATTTTTATGTATTCAGGAAAAGGTGGCATGTAACATAACAAGAAGTTATATCAGATGGACTATATGGCATTAACTAATTTTTATAAAGCTCAAGCCTCAAATTAAATTCTTCCTATCAACTCATTGATATTTATTTCTAGAAAAGTAGGTAATGGCTATTCTTTGCTCTATTCATTTTTTCCAATTAAACTATAAAACATACATTGAATCGAGGTACAAAGATTTTTTCTTGTTAAAATACCAAGGGAATTATAAAAGGTTCATTTCTGAAATAATTATTTTAAACTCTATATACAAAAAAGAATAGGAAAGAGCGGTGAAAGACCAGCAAGCAAAGATGGCAGTAGTGAGTTTCTTAAAATACTGGCAATTATCCCCCTCATCCCCAAAAAATACACATCCCAGTACAAAAATAAAATTTAAAATTTTGTCTCATGTTTCAAAAGTACTTAATTTTCCTCTACAATTGATACTTTAGAAATCTTTTGAATAAAATATTAGAATATTCAACATGTTCATTGTAAATGTACACCTAGTTTTTTTCTACCTAGCATACTGTACATATATCCCATGTTGTTGTGTTTAAAAAAAAGATAGAATTGAATTAGGCATGAAAACATCTTTAGTGAATCCTAAAGTGATCCCAGTCTTGGCTTAAATAAATTGATATACGCAGAGCAATTTTCTAAAGCATGACACAACTGTTCTGATCTGGATATTTTTGGTGTCAAATATGGCGTGGGGTTTTGGAACTTACATAGATCCCTAATGTGTAAAAATCTGCACAACTTTTGTTTTTCTTCAGCTTCTTTGCCAGACGTGTCACCATTGGGCTTTGAAAAAAGATTTGAGGAGGCATCGCCGCTGAAAGGAACTGCGTTGGATTTACCAACGCCTTTTTTTGAGACAGAGTAACTCAGTTGCTGCTGTGGAAGGAGCAATCGGGAGTTTGTTCTGCCTTTCCTTCCCGAACTGCCTGCCAAAACCCCGGCCAAAGCTTCCATGCCAGAAGATGCACAGACCTGGATAAAGACTACAATTCAAGGGCATTGGCTCCATCCTTGGTTCTACAATCCACAGCCACTGCTCTTGCTTCTGCCTTGAGCGCGCAGTGGGATGCGGGATGCGCGCCTTCCTGAACCGGCGCCTCCGACCTTCGAAGGACCGTTAGTTTCGTTGGGGATACGTTCTTTCTCCGCCTTCCTTTTGCCTTAACGGCCAGCAGGATACGCTACTTTCTCGGGAATGGCAAGTTTTTGACTTTTCCTGCTAAGGAAGCCCCGCGCGGATTTCTGCAGGATGGGGTGATGTTGCGCGCCTAGCCACGAGAGGGATTTGCCCATTGGCTCCTTTTGGTTACGGAATTAAGAAAACGGCTCCCAACGACTGAATTTCGATTGAATTTTAAGGATTTAAAGGAAGAAGCTTCCGGTCCACTCAAAGGGCGCCCATTAGACATTGTATAAGCTTAAGGGCTTGCTTTCTGCAGTTCTTTCTCACCCCTTTACTCGGTGCTCGCGCTTTGCCCGGGCGAGCGAATTAAAACGTTTCGGGCGCCTCCGCCGCCGCCTCCTCGCCCGTCGCAGGTGGCGGCGGCCGCGGCGGCGCTTCGCTGAGGGAAAAAGAAGACAGCGCAGCCGCCTTGCTTGCTTTCCCGCCTGCCCGCCCCAGCCGGCCTCAGGAGCAGCAGTTAGCGGCGGCGGCGGCGGCAGCAGCAGGCGCGCGCGCTCCTGCCGGCGAAGGGAGGAGAGGCGAGGAAAGAGAAGGGAGTGCGGCGGCGGCTGCCACAGCATCGTCTCTTAGCGGGGCAAGGCTGCCAAGCTGAGGTGGCCGCACAAGAGAGCGCCGCTGCCGACCCCGTCGTGAGGATAAGAGAGCGGGATAGAGATTCAGCCAGACATCAGCCTCGGCTAGAGAAAAGAGCCAGCCTCTCGGAGCACGCCAGCGTGTGTGTGTGTGTGAAAGAGCTCGCCTCGCTCGGAGCGTTTGGCGAAGCACGGGAGTTTCGCAGTCGGAGAGGGAGGCGGTGGCGAAAAGGACGCGGCGGCCACGGCAAGATGCTGCAATTGGGCAAGGTCAGGACCTTGCATTGAAGCAGCCCGGGGGGCGTGCAGCCACCTCTCTCCAGCCCACCTTGAGGATTTGCCTTTTGTTGTTGGTATATGCTCGGGAAACAGCAAGCAAGGGCGACGGCGTTGGGTGAGTCGTGCCATTGCCAGCAGCAGGAGCATCATGGATGGTGCCCAGGCTTTCTCCTTTATTCCCCCCCCCCAATTCCTTGTGCAGAGGGATTGCCACTGGCAGCAGCAGCAGGAGGGGCCCGCATTGTAGAGGTCTTTCTCTCCCCCCCCCCTTCCTTTCTCTCCTCCACTCCTCCCTTTCTTTTTTAAAAATCCTCTCTTGGGATTTGGATGAAGTGCCCACGATTGTCTGGGGTTATAAATAGGTTTCGTTTAATTTTTATTTCGGAAGCTTCGCCGAAGAGGCGTACGAAAAGCAGCCTAATTCTACCGCCTGTTTTCCCCATATTTTCCCCCACCCCCTTTCTTTATACGGTCCCTCCCTCGCTGGTTTTATGTAGGGCATCGGCGGCAACACGGCTTTTCTTATCACCTGGCAATAATATTCTCCCTAGAGCTGTGAAATCGTAAATGCGTACCGGGGGAGGCGGGGGGGGGAAGCGAAGAGGCGAGCAATGGAGAGGCGGGTGGGAAGTAGACCTTATTTAGTCTCGGAATGCTGTGAAGCATGGCATTCGGATCTTGTAATATTTCATCTACGTGGAACCGATACTTAAGTCATACATGTATGTGTGGAGCTTCGTCTGCATTGGAAACGGGGAAGGGACCACCTCCCATCTAGCCCGCCTGGATCTGAAGGGATTTTAAATAGTGCCATTTCAGAAGAATCGTCTCCTGACTTTTTCGGGCGTGTGCGTTATATCACAAACGGAACGGAGGCGGTCCTGGTTTTGCATCAGTGCCTGTGAAAGGGCTGCCTTGATATTTGGCTGATTTATAATTAATGGCTGAAAGGAAAGACGCCTCTCGTTCGATCCATTTCCTCCCCCTTCCTTTCCCCTTTTTCTGGTGTGTAATGTGCTTGCATCGATTGCTTCTAACCTAGTCTCCACTGTGAGTCAAGTCGCTACTGAGGAGGTGCAGCAGACGAGACAGTAAATGGTGATGCACATATTCAGCTTTTGTTGGAAATGTTGGAGAAATCTTTTCCCAAGGAGATTATATTAGTAACTATGTAAAGTGTTATTTCTTTTTCTAAGTGCATACATCAACATGGAAAAGAAGGTGCATCTTATGTAGGATACATTTTGAAGCACCCTTTAAATGTAAAGTCTAATTTATTTAACCAAGAAAAGTATGGCTAACCTTAACCATCTCATCCAGGAAACTTTGCAGTAGCTTGCTAAAGATAATTGGGAAAAGATTGATAAGCCTATATTAACTTTTATCAACTGTAAGGAAGTGCATGCATTTACAAACACTTTTCAAATGTTTGTATGATTTATCATGGAAAGCAGTTGGAAAAGCTAAACTTTTGGATCTAAAACAATCTGTATACAAAAAAAAGTGACATTATGCAGCTTGGTGCATTTCTAAGTCTTTGCAAGATATATATAATTAAAAGGATTTTCCCAGTATGCTGAAGAACATATTGTCCATCAGAAACAAAGGATTTTGGCATGAAATACAAAGTCTTAAATCCTCATCCTGTGCCATATTTTTAATTTAAGTGAAGATCCACAGTCTAACTTTCTCTTAGCTACATAAATATAGTGGTTGATTGACTATTTGTAATACTTCAGATTCTGTTTTTGAAAATGAATACATTTCAGATTTCTCAGAAAACAGTTTGAAATTTTCACAATGATGTAAATCTCTTCTTGGTCCTTGGATTATCTGATGGCTATAAGCATAGTTGAGTTTCTCCAGTTTTTTTACAAAGATATGAAAAAATATTTGTTGTTTTCTAATAAATTTTTGAAGTTTTTAGATGTGTTTCTTTAGAAATCTGAGGCAACAGTTCCTGTCCTATATTTGATTGAATTCACCCTTTTCACAGTACACAGTGAAAATGACTATTAAAATTGCATTCTTCAAATCTACTTGTGTGGTTCAGATTAATTAAAAAGGGTTTCGCAATACTTTTCTGTTTGTTGTATTTGAGAAACTGTTTTCTATTCTATTACTATGTGACTGCTACAATATAAAAACATGAGAGTCCATCTTGAGCATGTTTTCCAGAGGTAGTATTTTTACAGACTGTTATATAAGAAAAGCTTTGGATTTTTTTTTAAAGGTAGATTTAAGCAGTTGCTAGATACAATACAATATAGCTAATCACTGAAAAATATACATTGTAACCATTTATTACATTGAATTTGTCATAGTAAATTATAAATACTAGATTCCAAGGAAGTATTACTATTATAGCTGTATTGAAGTTCTTTTTTTAAAAAAGTAACAAAACTATTTCAGTATGGGTTGAAAATATGTATCAAATATTCCTAAATTAATGAATGCTTGTTTTTATTCATGGTTGGCTTATACTGCATACAGCTGCAGAGAATGAAATTTTATTTATAAATAGTAGCATAATTTTTATTTGAATAAATTACTGTGAGTCACAGCAATTACTCTGATTTATTCCAATGGTAAAAATAAGTTTATTATGATTGAGTATAAGTAAAATCTCTTATAATATCAAGGAACATGATGAACCAGTTATTCTAAAATAGTGTTAGATATAATCTTAATATAGATCTGGCTCTGTTAATAACACGTTTTTGCCTACAATATGATACTATAAAATATGTCTGTTTTATTGTGGTTATTTTAGTATTTCGTTTGTAACAAGTTTCCAAACATTTATTTATTTTAAATAATAATACCACCAAATATTAATTATTTAAAAAGAGATGGAAAACATAGTTACAGAAGATTCATTTGCTTTCTTGTTACTCTGAAATAATTTATTATAATTGAAATATTATTTTCAACTATATGTTATAGTGAATTCCAGAAAAATAAGGTAGGTGGAGGAAGAGCACTTTTCAGCAACATTTCTTCAGTGCCTTTTATATAAAAGTTTTCAATGGGGTGGGAAGTAGCCATTCATATTCTACTCCTGCATTGAAGCAGTGGCTTGTTCCCATGAAATGTTTAACTGAGATGTCTAATCAAAATGGGTTAGAAAGTAGCCCATTTAACACAATCCCAGAACATTAAATTGAGGCCTAAGCAGGTCCTTTCTTGCATAGGTTTAAACTTAGCCCACCAGTCAGCTTTGTCACAAAACATCAAAATCCAGTTGGTTGTCCTGTTTTGCTTATACATTCCTTTTAAAAAAAATAGCTAAAAGGGAAGTTGACAGCAGGGAAATCCAGCCAGAGTGTGAGTTATACATTTTGATGTGAATTGGGTCTTAGGGCACTGCCAGTTTCCTTTCTTCCCAATTACCCCATTTTCTTTTTCATAATGTCAATTCTTCAGGGTAGGCCAGATATTCCAGAGTTATAATTTATTGAGGTGGGCTATAATAACCAAATCCTCCAAGCCCTGTTGTACTTCTTCTCCTCTTTCTCTTATATCTCAATAAATCATGGAGAAGTCTCTTCTTCCAACCCAGAAGTTAAGGGATGTTTCTGTCTTCTTTGTTTACATAAGAGTTTCTGAACATTTGCTTGAAGGCCATCTCCCTGGCTCTCTGCACATGCTGTTTCCTGCCTCCTTGGCCCGGAGGAGAGGGAGTACAGGTAATCCTCAACTTACAACCATGATGAGCCCAACATTTCTGTTGCTAAGTGAGATATTTGTTAAGTGAGTTTTGCCCCATTTTATCACTTTTCTTGCCATAGTTGTTAAGTGAATCATTGCAGTTCTTAAGTTAGTGACATAGTTGTTAAATGAATCCATATTCCCCATTGACTTTGCTTTTCAGAAGGTCACAAAAAGTGATCATATAGCCCCAAGACACTGCAACCATAAATATGAATCAGTTACCAAGAATCTGAATTTTGATCATGGGGATGCTGCAATGGTCATGAGTGTGAAAAATGGTCATGTCACTTTTTCCAGTGCTGTTGTAACTTTGAACAGTGACTAAATGAACTGTTGTTATTTGAGGACTACCTGTAGTAACATAGGAGTGGTTTTCTGACCTCAAGTACATGGAATCCTAGGTACATGGAGAGTGGTGATTCTATATTTCTAAAATGGCACCTGTTGACCCAGTTAGTTCAATTGCAGGTTGGAAGGATCATTGGTGAAGACATTCATATGGATTAGAACTGGCTAGGTCAAGGGTGTTATGAGCTCAAGGCTACTTGGGCAATCAAGAATATATGAGTTCATAGTACAGACAAAATTGACAATCGTAGGTAATATAAAACTGGGTGATGGGAAGTAAGCTGGACTTGAGTGGATTTATTTATTAATTCTTGCTTCGATACTCAACATGAGACTAATTTGAACTAAGTCTTCATTTTAATTCAGTAAAAATTATTTCTAAGAAATATTCATAGCCTCAAGAATTTAAAATTCTGCAATCATTCTGACTGATTGTTATTACTGTAGTTCATTTTATGGCTAGGTAAGGAGTTAATTTGCTTTCTTCCAGTTGTGGAAAGTACAAAGAAGAAAATGTCTCAATAGAAAAAAATCCACCATCCTCTCATTATCAGATTTGGAGCATTTGTTGGAAGCAATCCAGTTTGTTGTAAAACAAAACCAGACCATCTAGTTTGGAGATAACCCAACTGGCCTGTCAATTTTTTTCTCTTTTTGATATGATGAAATTCTGTTCATATAACTCCTTTTTAAAGTTAAATTTCTGAATTTGTGAGAAAAATTATTATGAGTACAGTATTAGATTGTCATACCTGAAAAACAAATGGAATAAGTACAGCAGAAGTGAGAAAGCATTTGTTTAGATACTGTATTTACTACTTTTTAAGAGACTCAGGTTCAGGGAGAGGGGGAGAAAGCGGAGTAGGAGTTGCAAAGGAGGAATTGTCATGTATGGGAAGCCCTGGAAAAAAATTGTTGCCCTTTTTCTTATGTTGCTTTTGAAGAGGTTTGATAGTTTGGCTTTTGGTTTGATTCTAGCTGAGGTAAGTCTATTAAGAGTTTACATTATATTTTTGTGTTTCCGACCACATTGATAAGAAAGTGTGGTACTGATTCTCACCAATTATGATTAAGGTAATTTGTAGGCTGCAAAAAACAGAATATAGAAATTATATACTGTACATCACTGGAGCCCCAGGTAACTCCACTGACCTCAAGAAAGAGAAGTAGTAAACCAGTGTAAACTTTATAAAAATGCTTCTTGGAGTTATATAACATATAATGACAATCCCATAGATGTGGAGAAGCAATAAGAACTAGTGGAATTCTTTAAATTATTTTATAATAATTTTTCAAAATATAATTGAAAAAAATCTCTGAATAGAAGATCCTTTGTATGATTTTTATAAATATCTGTAGTATTTTTTTCAGCCCCGTGATCAGTGTTATAAATGTAGTACTGGAGTGTGATGTTTTAATGGCTACTTTTTGGATATGGAACCCATAGCATGCATTATATATATATATATATATATATATATATATATATATATATATATATATATATATATATATATATATCCTTTCTGTACTTGTGTTTGAGAATTCTTAAATTTCTTTGGTTTTTAAACTAAGTTTTATAAATATTTTATCCATATGTGTTGTATTCACATTTATATATCTCTTTTGAAAAGTGTGAATAATACTATATAGCCACTTATCTAGTACTAGGTATACAGAACTGTCACATTTCAATAAAAAAAATATTTCTTCAAAAGTTTGTCCTTTCCACTTCAGTATTTTTTAGAATATATTTTCTCTCCCATTTTTAATCCACTACTACTTTCTTTAAAAGAAACTTCCCTTATTTAATCCTGAAGCTGTTTGTCATGTGACCTAGTAAATATGTAGAAGACTTGGCTGCAAAGAAGAGAGTAAAGCAAACAGGAAAGAAAGTGATTTTCTGCCATTTTACTTCCTCTCTGAGAAGTTGGGATATGTTTGTCTGTGCAGTGTTTGCTGGCCAAACAAAATTTAGGAAAAACAAAATATTCCAATAATTGAGCAAATTTTTATTACAAATTTCCTAGAAATACTGTATTGCAAAATGATTGAGAAGAATGTAGAAGTTATGAAATCTTGTGGGAGATGATGAAAATGTCAGAGAATACCATGGATGTACCAGCATAAGGAATAGAGTATTTTCTATCTAAAAACTATAAGATTTAATAACAGCCTTTCCTGGTATTCTTTAGATGATGGTATAACTTTTAGAATTTGTAAACAATTTGGAATTCTGGGCATTATAGCCCCACATATTAAGGGAGTATTAATCTGGGAAGGCTAGTGATCAGAAATGAAAACCTGATTCCAAATAAGTTTGTTCCTTGCTAAGATTTTTCCAAAAGCTAGATAATAGTCTACTATCCTATACTACCACTGACTTGCTATCAGAAAATAACATTTGGGAAAAAGTATAGGACAAATCATAGAAATCTGTTTAAAAACAATGTTTTATCTCAGACATTGCAAAAATATAGGTAATATGTAAAATACATGTACAGTTTGTGTATGTGTTATATTTTAAATTTCTCCCTTTAAAAATTATGGAGGGGGGAAACTTGCACACATTGCATAATTAATCTGCCCAGAACAACCCTTGTGCTTGCTAAAAATGCCAACTTGACAAAAAGATGTGGATATTTTTTCTATATAATATGGTATGCAACATATATAAATGTAGCTTCTATACCTGTGATTTTATCATGTTAAAATATTTTGTTCTATCAGGTTCTCTTCTATATGATTTTTAAAGTTTATTTATATTCTCTATTATTTATGGTCCACGTCACAGCCTTTCCTATATCAAAGCTGTTAATAGATGGGTCCATGAATAGTGACATCCATTATTGTAACATAAGATTTTATGAAATATGAAGTAGATTATCAACCTAAGACATATCTATGCCACATGCAACATTCCCTGCCAATGGTTAGAACAATAGTAGTTAATTGTGGCACATTTTGACAAGTATGCTACAGGGTCAAATAAAGCCCAATATATTAATTCACTGTGGAGAAAGAACTGATCTAGAAATTACCTTTTACAACAACAGACTTTTGACTGCATCTGATCAGCTAGGAGATATAGTAGTACTAATATACAAACACATTTCAAGATATAGTAGTGTACAGTAGTGACTCAGGGTGTTAAAGAGTGTCAAAATATCTATAACTGGCAAACATGTAAGGATGGTGATGATGATGATGATATCCATTCAATCAACTCCGACTCTTCACAATTCTATGAGAAAAAGCGAGAATTGAGATGGCAACAGACAGCAGATACCACCTCTGCAAAAAAGCTGAAGAAACAATGGACCACCTATTCAGCTGTTGCAAGAAGATCATCTGGACTAAATGCAACTAACAGCATAACAAAATACCAATACTTTTTTTCCATCTGCAAGATATATACCAGTGATGGTGAACGTTTTTCTGCTCGGGTGCCAAAAAGGCATGTGCAATAGCGCGCATGTGCATGCCCACACCCATAATGCGATGCCCTCCTCCACGCATGTGTACGCAACTCCCCGTGTTCCTCCCGCGCATGTGCACAGGCTGCACTGAAGCCTCTGGACTTTCAGTAGGCTGGTTGGACCATTTTTTGCCATCCACAGGCTTCGGAGGCTTTCCTGAAGCCTGGGGAGGGTGAAAACGGCCTCCCCCACACTCCAGAAAGCCGAAAATCAGCTGGCAAGCATGCACATGTGTGCTAGAGCTGACATAGGGCAACGCCTTGCATGCCCTCAGATACAGTTCCGCGTACCACCTGTGGCATGCAGGCCATAGGTTTGCCATCATGGATATATACCATCTGCAAGAAATACCATTTGCTTGCAAACAAGACCTGGTGGACAGTGACGGGTTTCCATTATTTTTACTACTGGTTTGCTCGTACACTTGCAATGTTTCTGCACATGCACAGAAGTATCCAGGTAGGTGGGCAGAGCCTCCCACTGCTGCCACTACCAGTTCACCCAATCTGGGCTGAACCGACAGAAACCCACCTCTGCTGGTGGGACAAGCTAAAGTGCTCTGAGACTTTAAAATTCAAACACATAAACACCTGGCATTAACACCACAGATTTAACAATTGTTAATGAAAATCTTAAAAAGTCTGGATAGTGCACATCAGTGGTGGGTTGCAGGTGATACGCCCCGGTACTGTTCAGGTACGGTGCTCCGGAGGGCCCACCCGCCTGCCCAAGCTCCTTCCCTGTCCTTTAAGCCTTGGGCGCTGCCAAGCAGCTGGTCTGTCGCGGAGGCTTGCGGAGGCGTTGCAGGCAGGAACGACGCATGTGCATGCCACACGTGAGTGCACGTGTACCACGCGCGTCCATGTGGGCGATGCCAGGCTCATTCCAATCGTACCGGTTGGAATAGGATCTGGAACCCACCACTGGTGGACATAGCAGTACCTGGATACAGCAGAATAGAAGAACTGAAGAAAATCACAAAATACAAAGGCCTGCAAATATAAGAAGAATGAATCTGGCAAAAAAGCAAAGATAGTATCTAATACTGATAGGCACTTGGGACATAATGCCAAAATGTCTTGAGCACCATTTGAGAACCATTGTCATTGACAAAATCACCATCAGTCAATTGCAAAATATAGCTTAACTTGGAACAGATTGCATCTTGCAATGATAGATTTAATATAATTAAACAGTTTCTGTTCATTCCAGATCCTTGGGAAGGACTTGATAAGTGGGTAAAAGTGCCAAATACAGTCTAAACTTCTGTCTGACTATGTGACCAACAAAAGTAATAATAGTATAAAAATTTTAATGATACCTCTTCTCCATCAATTATACATTGGTTGAAGAATTTTTGCTACATTTACTTGTTTATTTTGCTATAAACAAGTTTTTTTAAATAGTTGGGGGTATTAATGAGAAACTTAGTTAGATATTTCAATATGAATAATACATTTAAAACTCTGAATAGGTGTTACATCATTTTTCTTTGAACTTATCCTAATTTTAAAAGTCTACTTACAGACAGCCATCTGTCTTTTTGCAAGGTACTTTTCTCTGGCTCTTCCTTCTTGTTTTGTTCCACCCTCAGTTAGTGGCTGAAAATGGACATCTTTGATTTGCCAGAAACACAACCTGGTAAGGTCTCATCAAACCTGTCTCTGTCTCTCTCTGCGTCTCTCATTCTTTCTCATTTTCTCAGCAAAGTGCCAGTCTGAGAGAACTGAAACTACTCAAAAAAAGAATTTTCAGCTGAGGATTTGTTGAAATGACTCTTTTATAGTTGGCAGTTAGGCAGGAATTCACCAAACATTTTCAATTTATCCCAATTTGCCTGTTTATTTCTTCAGCTAGTGTCCTTCCCCAGGTGTCTTTTTTGCCTCCTTTTTCCTTGGAAAGCATACGTGATGTGCCTGCCTCCTTATAATGATGACTTTAGGCATTTTATTGCCTTTCCCTTAAGCAGTTGGATTTAGCCTTTTTAGGGGGATCCTTACATTTCATTATGCAGACTTTTTGGATATTTCACCATGGTCTATATTATTTCATATACAGTAACCAAAGAGCTTCTACATCCCTAAAATTACCTTTTTAACAAAATCCATTTTTCTGGATTTCACTGACTTGAAGAAGCATATTCTATTACCTATCAAAGGTAATAGAAAACATATAATATAACTGTGGAGATTTGTGTTGTCAAATATATGATGGCCACTAAATCTGATTTTAAAATGGGAGTGAACCAATTTCTAAATGCATGTGGCGAGCCTTGGTGGGTGGAGAGATGATGTATGTATGTACGTGTGTGTAGATAGATAGATAGATAGATAGATAGATAGATAGATAGATAGATAGATAGATAGATAGATAGATAGATAGATGATAGATAGATGATAGATAGATAGATAGATAGATAGATAGATGATAGATAGATGATAGATAGATAGATAGAAAGATAGATAGATAGATAGATAGATAGATAGATAGATGATAGATAGATAGATAGATAGATAGATAGATAGAAAGATAGACAGACAGACAGACAGACAGACAGACAGACAGACAGACAGACAGATAGATAGATGATAGATAGATGATAGATAGATAGAAAGATAGATAGATAGATAGATGATAGATAGATAGATAGATAGATAGATAGATAGATAGATAGATAGATAGATAGATAGATAGATGATAGATAGATGATAGATAGATGATAGATAGATAGATAGATAGATAGATAGATAGATGATAGATAGATAGATAGATAGATAGATAGATGATAGATAGATAGATAGATGATAGATAGATAGATAGATAGATAGATAGATAGATAGATAGATGATAGATAGATGATAGATAGATAGATAGATAGATAGATAGATGATAGATAGATAGATAGATAGATAGATAGTTTTATTCAGCTGTCCAAAAGCTTCAGGATTGCCGCCATATGCAGTTCAGAATGCAATTTCCAGTCCATTTGATTTCTGTAAATTGGAAAGAAAGGATGCCATTTCCCTGGTAAAATTATGCAAATTGACTTTATTATATCATCACTTTTTCTTTTTCATATTAGAAACATATTGGCAATTCTATGTATTCTCTTACCTCAGAAAACTCACTAAACAATGCTTGAAATGCTTCTTCAGGCATGTGAAAATATTCACATAAATCAACTTTCCATTTCAAGTTATCCTTAATATGAACTATTCATAATCAGAGTTAAATGCTTCCTATATTTTTGAATGTATGCCAAAGGAACAGCTTTTTATTTTAATATGAAGTATTAAACATGTTGCAGATTACTATTTTGTCATGAATTCAGTGTTAGCCTATCTCATTGACTGAAAATCTATTTTTATTTAGATAATTCATGTACAGTAGTAAATTATACAAAAAAGCAGATTTAATATGAAGGGAATAAATAACTATTACAAACAATTGTCTTAATTCATTTTTAAAAGCTAACCTGCATTAGGATTTTAGTTAGCAATGGCCATTGTATTTGAACAATTCAAGTTTATAGCTAAAACTGGGACTGATCTGAACAAATTTTCCCTTTCCCTTAATGTATGAAAATAGCTATGTTTTTAAGAGCTCTATGATATAGAACAGTACTAGAATAGGAGATAAATACATTGCCTTATATGAAGCATATATCTTCAGAGTAATCCTTATGATTTGATCCTCTTTGTTACCTCCTTATAATTCTGAGGGATTTCTAAAGAACTTTTTATTTATCTTTTGAATCCCTTCACATTTATTTCACTGTTCTATTACAGTAGCCTGATTCGTACAAGCTAAGCCAAAAAGTGGGTTTTGTCTTAGTTTCTATGAACTTGCACTTTATGGATTGCAGAACCCACACAACTTGAGCTTTTGAATTTTATTTAATCAACTATTGTTGTGGGTTTATTACATCCACCATTATGTATAAGTCTAATCAATCCAGGAGTGGGTTTCTACTGGTTCGGACTGGTTCAGATGAACCGGTAGCTCTGAGTATCAGTTGTGAGCGAACTGGTTTGACCTGACGATCAGATGGGCCCAACTGCCCACCCGCGCTATTTTCCTACCTTTATCTTCTCAGCTGATTTACGCAGCAGAGCAGATTGCTGAACGAATCAGCTGTGTTACTCCTCCAAAGAAACCTAGAAGTGAAGATTTCTTCAAACTGCGCACATGCGCACAGCGCATGTCTGGCATGGGTGCCCGCAAAGTGCATGCACATGCGCAAATCGCACAATCACTGAACCAGTTGTTAAACTGGGAGGATCCCACCACTGAATCAATTGCTTGTGAACTCTCTTTCCTTGTTCAACCTGGCTTAGAAACTGGTTCAATTCATTTTTCCTACTTTTCCCTCAATCCTTGCCAGTCAGTTTCACTAAATTCCTGAAGGGCAGTACATTTCCTTATGACCACCTGTTGCATTTTCATAAAAACTCCCAACACATTTCTTCGTAATTATTATGGTGTTCCATAGGGACTCTTTCATTGAAAATGTAGCTCTATTCTTTGCTCTAGCAGTAATTTTCATAAACACTTATTTTTTTTTACAAAATTATATTTCAAAAGCAGCATTGGCAACATCTGTGAAATTTGACATGATCCACTTTGTCCCACTCTAGTTTGCCTGAACATATCCTTAAATTCTTTTGAGGAACCTTTGTATTTTTTATAGCAGTTGTTTTTTTCTCTGATGTTACTCCTGATTCCTGAATTTAGCTTCCAGAGAAACTCAGTTTGAGCCATTTGTAGAACTTTCCCCCCCTTTATTTATTAAAATATATGTTCCACATTCCCCTAATAGTTTGGGCAGTTTAAAAAAAATAAAAATCATAAAGACACATTATAAAAAAAACATAAAATACACAAAATGATACATTTTGAGAAATCTTTGTTTAAGTATGGTAATGAGGGAAACCTCAACTTGCAGGACAGTTTGTTTTACAAAACGGACCTTACCAAAATGAAATTCTAATTAGCTTTCATTATGTATGTTTATAGATTACCAACAGGACATAGCCAGTATGCTTTCCTCCTCCTATTTTCCCCACAACAACAACCTTGTGAGGTGAGTTGGGCTGAGAGAAAGTGACTGGCCAAAAGTCACTGAGCTGCTTTTCATGCCTAAGGTGCAACAATAATTTATTGTATGTTTCCTGCTTTCTAGCCTAGTGTAAACCAAATTGGCTGCTCCAGGGGAACAAAACCTTTGAGACAGCATAGCATAAGAGTTGAAAAAAATTAAAAACTAGAGTTACCCATAAGAAGAGAGAAGGCTTTTTCTTATCAATGCAAAGGGGAGCCTGGATTATGCAATGAGGATTATTCCCAGGCCAATGTACAGTGGGTGAGTTCCAAAATCCCAAATATAGCATAGGATTTTATAGGTTCATGATACAAAGTACACATGGTTTTAAACCATCTTTCTACTTTAACAATCACTATTTACAGTACATAATAATTCACCCAACATGCAGATTCTGTGATGGCTGATCTCTGTTTGTATTAGATATGTAAATAATTTGCTTCTAGTTATCCAAGATTCAGGTATTACCCCCTCTTAATGATGGATTTAGATATATTGTACTTTTAAGTTAATTTTTAATTTTCATGTACAATCATTAAGAATGTTTTCTTAATGGGCAATTCCCTATAACAACAATTTTGTATATGGCTATAGTATAGTATATTCACCAAAAACGGCCCCATTTTCACCAAAAACATGCCCATTTTTGGCCTGCAGAGTGTTTCTAGGGGTTGGGGAGGCCAAAAACGTGATGCATGGAGGACTGGGGAGCCCAACACCGGACCTGTTTTTTGTGAAAATGGGCCCGATTTTGGTGAAAACTGGCCATGCAGAGCACTGCAGAGTGCTTCTGGGGGCCGGGGGGGGGCAAAAAAGCCCGTATTCAGTCTATAAGACCCACCTAAATTTTCACCCACTTTCAGGGCAAAAAAAGTTTGTCTTGTACTCGGAAAAATATGGTTAGTTACTTTTTGACTTTGCAGAAGGTATTTGCTGCATTAGTTCAGCCTTTGCCAAGTAGTGGCAAGAGCAGTACACAACTAGAACTATTGCCTCCACACAACAATTCGGAATAAGATACACACTTGTAAAAGTAGTGACATCTTTTATCTTTCACATGAGGCTACTGGATAAGTTCATCCAATACCATAGATGAGGTATTACCAGCATGCTGATGATTCTATATCTCTGAAGGGGTGACACAAATGTTACTGTCACTGCCCTCTGTCAGTACCTGGAAGCTGTAGAGGTCTAAATGGGGGAACAACAGGCTTCAACTGAAGGCTGATAAGACTGAGTGGCTATGGGTGTATGGAGCCTTGGGATCTGCAAGGTTAACAACTTTAGTTCTGGATGGGGGTCACACTGCCCTAGACAGACCCTGTGTGCATCTTGGTAATATCCTAGACTCATGACTCTTGCTCAAAGAGCAATCGTGAAATAGGAGCACCTTTGTACAACTTTTGTGTTGTGGCCAGTTGCTCCCTTTCTAAGACCCTGTATTCAGTTACTCATGCCCTGATCATCTCACATTTGGGGCAGTGCAATGCTCTTTACACAGAGCTACACTTCCAGAAATTACAGCTGGCAGAAAATGCAGCAAGAGGACAGTTTTAGGGGCCCCTAGGGTGGCTCATGTAACCACCATTAAAGCCCTTTATGATATGAGTCCAGGCTATCTGAGGAAATGTTTCACTCTAATACAAACTGTTTCATCCCTAGCCACTCTGACTGAAGACATGCTGGATAAGACTTTTTTTCTCCCATGGTCCCACTTTGGAACATTGTGCCCCTTGAGGTCAGATCCATCCCTATCCTCTTGACTTTCCAAAAGGCTTGAAAACCTGGCTCTACTGGCTTGGGCCCCCAATGATGGTATCCGACTCTGAAGGTAATCAGGAGACTAAAGAAAATCCCATATCCATCCTATTTATATATTGGTTTTTTTCTTATCTGGTTTCTTTTGTTGTTGTTAATTTTTAATTGTTTAACGTTTTAAACTTACTGTTTTATAATGTTTTATGATGTTATAAGCCACTGATTATTAGATGACAGTGAGATGGATGACATGAATTTCTTAAATAAATAAAAATTCTAGTAACAGCAGTTGAAATGGAAAGTTGAATATCTATATACTTCCGTAACACCACTTTTGAAACAAAGTCTGTACTAATCTTGCATCAAGTATCCAGCTAAAGGGTCCCTGCCAAAACTCTATGATACATATCAGGTTGTTCTTTTATCCAAAGAACACATAAGGTATTCCTTGACTTACAACGGTTTGTTCAGCAGCTGTTCAAAATTACAATAGTTCTGAATGAAGCGACTTGTGACCTGTACCCAAAGCCATGGGTATTGTAGTCCTCCAGCAGTCACACAATCAAAATTGATCACTTGGCACTTACAACAGACTGCAGGGATATTGCAACTCCTCCCACCTGCCTGTACCTGTATCTCCCTCTCCCATCTATGTCTGTAAATGCCTGGAAAGGCAGGCCAAGCCAGTGAAGGAGTTTGGGTTGGAGCATCCTAGACATTTGGGCTTCATGAAAAGAAGGGAACTGCTTTACACCCTTGGAGTCTCCTGGGCATTTGGAGCTTCCCTTTGGAGTTCCTGGCAGAGCAGGTCCTTTGCACCCTGTAAAGGCTTATTGGGGGTTCAGACCATGTGGGGGTGGCTGCTTCGTGCCCCACTGTAGAAGCTTCCCAGGTGTTTCGTGCTTACTTTTCACTATGCTGCTAGAGGAAAAGAGGAAAACTCTATACCTATCCATACATATAATTTCAAAACAACTAACTGTTCTTCATACATGTACATACTATTTGATTTATTTACCATCTCTGTTGATGATTTCAGGAGACACTATAGATTGCTAAAAAAAGAGTTTAGGAACTACTGATCTTGAGCAATATATTACAATGAGCTTAATTTTCTGCATTAGGTGATCACATTTTAAAAATCTGTCTTCAGCGGCTGATGAACATTGTTTCTTGAGATTCTTTTGGGAATTTACTGTAGTTTCTTATTTCTCTTTGGCACTGAGAGATAGTTGTAGACTATCAATACGATAATAAAATTGCTTTGAGATTTCTTAATGGGAAGCAGCAATACAGATAAATAAAAAATAATATATTCTTGGCTCAGTCAGAGAGCTCTGCTAAGTTCTTGGTATTTAAAGAACTGAGCACTATGAAATAGCTTGATCCACAAATTGCCCAGGTGGCAAAATATGAGGATACTAACATCTTGAAACTAGATTTGTTTGATGGCATCCAAAAAAAGATGACTCCAAGTGAAAAGATAAGTTATAAATTGCTGTTGTAACTTTGTACCATTGTTAAATGAACTTGAGGATTGCCTGTACAGAGCCTTAATAAATGCATGATTCATTTAACAACCACGTGATTCATGTAATGACTCAGTAATTTGCTTAATAACCACAATAAAATTGGAATCAGTCATCTGATGACTTGTTTTATGACTGTACCAAATTATGATATAAATTTAAAAACTCAAAAGTCTACTTGTATTCCAATTTACAATTCCTAGTTTCCATAAGATAGTAAATTGTAGGACTCATTTACAATTGGCTATGTTATTTGTTTTGACCATATGTATTACTGCCTTAGTAACACCTGCCTTGGTAGGTCCCTTGGGAACACCTATGATTTGAATAATATTACAGCATGTTTTTTAGAAGCTAAGCCAATAATTTTTAATTTAATTTTTTCCATTTCTAATTGCAAGGATTGCCTTTTAGAATGAGTTAGGCAGCATATTAAATAAATAAATAAATAAGTTTTATTGCTAATTAAAATTTTATACAAGAAATTCAATATCTGAATTCAACTTTGCTGTTTTACTAAATCAGTAGATTCCAATTGTTAATTTTAAAAAAGTGGTTTTTCTAAACAGCAAATTTACCAAAACATTATTTTTTGAATTAATCAGATTATTTTGCAAATGTTTAAAAAAGATTGGTTGTTGATAATCATATCCATACATGGTTACTGAAAAGCAATATTAATGGAACAAATGAAAGACTGCATGATAAAATGGATGCAAAGTTTCAAACAAGTAATCACAATCAATGGGGATCAATGGAAAGCTGATGCAAAATGTATTATAGATGGCAATATACGTCTGTTGATGATTGCAAACATGAACAAAAGATATAAAAATAAATGCTGGAAATGGTATAACAAGGTAGAATATTCTGATAGTCATGCAAAAAAGAAACAACAACCAGAAGAGTATTCTAAAAATACATCAAAATATTCATGGAATTTTGAAAATAAAATTTAATTGAAAATGAATATTTTATTAGTAACTGAGAGCATAAATGAAAAGTATCACAATTTTGAGATACATATCAACAATAAAAATCAGTTTAGCACAAGACAAACCTTGTTGCTGATACAAGATTGGGAAACCAAAATTAGAGAATATAAGTAGCAATGCAGAAATTGATTGCATAAATTCACAAAAACAAAAGTTTAACCAAATTCAAATAGAAATAACTGTCTTTCATATTACACAACAAGGCAGGCTAAGACATTTAGAATCTGACTTTTGAAGAAAAGAGAAATTGATTTAAAAAGAACTGAAATGATAAATATAAATTTCATTAGCAGAAGGGAGTGAAATGGTAGTGTGTTTAGTATTGCATATATTAATCTTATATATTTTTTAAAAAACACATTCATTTTAAAACACATTTCTTCATTTTATATATAATGAATCAATTAATTATCACAGGTTTTGTTGACAGAACAACTTATGGATGATCCTGAATACACTTACATCAGTATGAGGAAAAGGTAATGAAATGGATAATGGCAGCGTTTCCTCATGTGTTCAGCAAGAGAGCAAAATACAAAACAGAATCTATAGTTTCAATATACTAAGCTCTAGGGTTAACTATAGAATACAAGCAATGTAATATTAAGCTTATTTAAGATACATTTAAGATATAAGATTTGTATCGTAATGTTATGCTAAATTGGTAATTCTCTCTTTCTTTCTCTCCCTCCCTCCCTCCCTCCCTCCCTCCCTCCCTCCCTCCCCTACTCTTCTAAAAGTATGCAAAACAAAAACTATAAATAGACCAAAAAGGAAAGGACCCACATGTTCATTTAATGGCTGCATCAGGGGGAAGCAGGTTTGGGGTTCTTAAGTATTGTTTTGCCTAATGGCCTTTGAAACATGCAATTGTAATGAGCAGGCTCCATTATGGCAATATGTCAAGGACTGTCTGTAATAAAATAGCTGGACCTTGAGGAACTTCTGGAACATTAATAAGGATGGTGCTAATGTCATATCTGGCAGGGAGAATGTTCAAAAAGGCAGGAGTCATGTCAGAGAAAGCATTGTTTCCTGGGATCAGCCAAGTGTAAGCCTGTAGCAGATGGCACCCGCAGTAGACTTTCTGTGCTGGATTTAATCGGAGGAGCAGATGTAATTGGAGAGAGTTGGTTACTCAGATAACCTGCCCTATGCCATGAAGAACTTTAAAAGTTAAAACCAGCACGTTGGACACAGAAGTAAACAGGTAACTAATGCAAGTTGCAGAGCAGTATATAACATATACTGTTTTAAGCCACACATACAAGTGCCTGCACTAATGCATTCTGCACTAGTTGAAACTTCTGGATATTCTTCAAGGATAGCTCCATAAAGAAGGCATTACAGTTGTCCAGTCTGGAGATGACTAGAGTATGAGTGACCATGAGCAGAGCCTCCTAATCTAGGAATGAGTGCAATTAGAACACAACATGAAGCTATGCAAATGCTCTCCTAGATATATAGTAACTGCTACCTGCTCTTCAAGCAGGAGCCATGAATCCAGGACTCCCGGGTTGCACCTTGGGTCTCTCTGGGGCAGTGGAACACCATCCAGTATCAAAGATGGCATAGTCTTAGAACTGGCAGTCCAAAGCCACTTAGCCTTGCTGGATTCCTCCTCCTTTTCTCTGAAATAATAATCATTTTAACCTTTTCCTCAAACTTTTCATCTCTTTTTAATCCCCAAACCCTCAGTTCAATCTTTTCTTTCAACAGAAAGTCCATATAACAGTGATGGCGAACCTATGGCACGCGTGCCACAAGTGGCACACGGAGCCATTTGTCAGGGCACGTGAGGCGCTGCCCTGTTAGCTGGCCAGCGCGCATGCGCGCGCTGGCCACCTGAGTTCACCTTTTTAAAAGCTATTTTTCGCCTTCCCCACGCTCCAGAGGCTTTATAGAAGCCTGGGGAGGGCGAAAAGAGCCTCCCTCGCCCCACCAGGAGGCCCTCTGGAGGCTTCAGGGACCGTCCGGAGGCTTCCCTGAAGCCTTCGGAACGCTTAAAACCACCCTCCGAGCAAACCGGAAGTGACTTCCGGGTTGCTCAGAGGGTCGTTTTAAGCGCTCTGAAGGCATCAGGGAAGCCTCCGGACGGTCCCTGACGCCTTCGGAGCGCTTAAAACCACCCTCTGAGCAAACCGGAAGTGACTTTCAGGTTGCTCGGAGGGTGGTTTTAAGCGTTCTCAAGGCTTCAGGGAAGCCTCCGGATGGTCCCTGAAGCCTTCGGAGGGCCTCCGGGGGGGGAGGCTCTTTTCGCCCTCCCCAGGCTCCTATAAAGCCTCTGGAGCCTGGGGAGGGCGAAAAAAGCATGTAAAATGGGGGGTCGCACGTTGTGCGCGCATGCGCACTGGGGGCGTCGCACGTTGCATTATGGGTGCGGCACGCCTGCACACGACCCCCCTGCGCTCCCCCCACTTGTGGCACGCGAGCCAAAAAAGGTTCGCCATCGCTGCCATATAAGGTTTCAAGATATTCAGAAAACTGTTCATCAGTTTTTCCTCTGATCAAACTGGTTTGTGATTTCTGCAAGTTTTATTTGTTTTTATTTATTTTTCCTATTTGTTATTAATATTTGTATAATCAATACAAGTTTAAAAACCAAAGAATATTCCAACATGCTTCTGGTAGACTAATGGAAACTGAAGCAAGCTTTATCATTGCTCCCTTTTAATATATTGTTCCATAACTGAGCACTCTTGAATAGGAATAGCTTTATTTTCTACACTTACATGTTTTATCATCGAGTTCATCAGTTGTCCTGCCATTCAAGGGCTTTTTTTTGTCCTATCATTCAAGGACAATTTACTGCTTTTTATTTTGTTGATGTATAGATCCAAGTAGTAGGAATAGAGTTTGAAATAAATATGCTTCAACATGTCTCATAATATGCACATCAAGCCTCAAACAGCTTGTCATACCTGGGGTGGGGGAGAGAAAGGGGAAAACAATGCCCAATTGATTGAAGGTTAGAGGCCAAACAGAGACCGGAAGCACAGGCACTGGATGGTGGACTGCTAATGAGAAATGGAATGCTGATGTCAGATACTGGTGGGTGGGAAGGGGCATGGTCTTTCCTATATATATAGAACGCTGGAGGCAGTAACTGCCAGTGCTGACTTTGCAACTGTCAAATACTCATTTGTGCCAGGCCTCAGGTTTGAATAAAATGTTACCAACCATTCCCAGAGTGTGTTAATTTTCTGAGTTCATAAGGCCTGGGGACTGGACATTTGAGAGGAAGTCAGCACTCTTTTTTTATCTTCACACCTCTTGTTGACTGGTTGGTCTCAAGGATACATTGGATCTAGGGGATGGCAGAAGGACTGGAGCTTATGTCTGATGTGGGGACTGAGGAAGAGGCGCATAGGAATAGGACTCAGATCTCTTTACCAGGACCAAGTCCAGGGAGGAGGGGAGAACAAAGCTAGTGGTGGTGGGAAGGAGGACCCCATAGGACCCCAGATGGAGGCTTGCTCCTAGTATCCCTCGGTCTAAGCAGACCTAGAGGAGGTCTTTAGTGAACAAGAGTGCAATCACTTACCCTTTCACCTCCCTCCCGATTGTGCTATACTCATCCTTGGAGTAAAACTTCCAAAACCCAGGATGTACTCCATGACACTGAATGAGATGTTTGTAAAAGAGCCTATCCTACAACATCTAGACCTTCAATGACCATTTGTTATCCAGGCTGATGTCAGTGATGTGGCGGTGGGTGCCATCCTTCTGCAGACAAATGCACAATGACAGTTGCTACCTTGTGCATAGATATCCAAGAAATTAATTAATTACTTTGTGCATACATATCCAAGAAATTAAATTCTGCAGACGAATGCACAAGGACAGTTGCTACCTTGTGCATACATATCCAAGACTGAGCGAGAGTGGGCAATCTGGGAGAAGGAGGCTTTTACAGTTCGGTGGGCTTTGGGGATGTGGTGGCATTTCCTGGAGGGTGCAAGGAACCTGTTCGAAGTTTGGATGGAATCCAAGTACCAATGAAGCAGCTGAATGGACTAATGCCATGGTGGAGCGGTACCTCAGATGTTATGTCACTTACCAGCAGACCAACTGGGCAGATCTTCTGCCATTTGCAGAGGCGGCATACAACAATGCAGTGCATAGTAGCACCGGGTTCACCCCATTCAGAGTGGTCAACGAGGTGGACTTTGTGCCTATTCCTGAGTAACCACAGGAATCATTCTCTTCTTGCCAGCCCAATGAGTGAATTGACACCATACAAGACATATGGAGTGCCATAAAGGCAGCACTAACAAAAGCCGCTGAAGCATATAAAGGCCAAGCAGACAAAAATTGCCCCCTCACAAACCATTCCAGGCTGAGGGGGAAGTGTATCTTTCAATCAAATACCTCTGGTTGAAAATACCATGTAAAAAGTTGGGTCCAAAGTTTCTTGGACCATTTCCCATAGTGAGGGTGATAAATCCAGTTATAGTGGAGTTGAAACGGCCCTGCCTGTTGGGGCGCAATCACCCAGTGTTCCATGGCAGTTTGCTAAAGCCAGTAGAGAATATCCACATCAGGACCCGCCACAGTCATCAGGGCCTATCAGCAAAGATTAATATGAAGTACTTCGAATACTGGATTCCTGAATCTACAGGGGTAGAATACAGTACCTGGTGTGGTGGAAAGGGTACCCTTTGACAGAGGCCACCTGGGCGGCTCGACTATTCTGAAAGTTCCACAAGGCCTCTCCTCCTAAACCAGGGGGGGGAGGGGTGGAAATCAGGCAACCATGAACAACTGTGATTAACATATATATATATTTACTGTCTTCCAGGTGAAACCCTGGTAGGGGGAGCCACCTGTCAAGCCCCAAACGTCTTGCCATACCTGGGGGAGGAGGGGGAAAAACAAAGCCCAATTGATTGGAGGTTGGAGGCCAGACAGAGACCGGAAGAACAGGCACTGGATGGTGGACTGCTAATGAGAAACAGAATGCTGGTGTCAGATGCTGGTGGGTGGGAAGGGTGTGGTCTTGCCTATATATAGAACGTTGGGAGGCAGTAACTGCCTGTGCTGACTTTGCAACTGTCAAATATTCATTTGAGGCAGGCCTCAGGTTTGAATAAAACATTACCAACCATTTCCAGAGTGTGTTCGTTTTCTGAGTTCATAAGGCCTGACGACTGGACATTTGAGAATGCAACTGTTCTAGGAGGCTATACAGAAAGAATGATATTTCAATATATAATGACAAAAAAAAAATAGTTTGCCTAGCCATTCTGGTATTTAGTAAAACAAAACTATTTGTAATGATTTTTCTACAACTTTGAATGGATTAAACTCCCTTTAAAAAAAAGAAAGTGTTTTGTTTCCAGTGTTTTGAGTTTTTCACCCATTTTAAAGTTATTTTTAAAATTATCAGTTCTGAAATAATATCCATACCTCTTGGAATTAAAATTCATTTGCCTAGGTGATTTAGCTTCTTATTAAGCCAGTGAGTAGTTCTTTAGCAATTTTCTTGCCATCTTATTGTGCAGGATACTTTTTATATTTTTTTCTAGATCAAGGAAAATATTGTGAAAGGAAAACATTTTCTGTTTTTTTATGTCACCTTTTAATCTTCACTGTGTCTCATTTTTTTCTTCTTTGACATGAAATAGTTAGAAATCTCTTTTTGCAATTAAAACTCCTCCTCTATGGCACCCATCCTTCAGTTCAACTTGTTGTAACTGAAGTCGCAAGCTATTTAGGGGTCATGTAGATGCAGTTAATGATGCCTTCAATACCAGTGTTTATTTATTTATCAGTCCATCCCTTTTGAACTTCTTTTTTCTTATTCAGAATGTTTTTGATTATGGAACCCTACGTAGCTTTTCTATGAGCTCTCTAAGAACTTTAATAAATAATTAATCCATTGGATCTGCTGCTGTTATACATTATTATTTTTTAATGTAGGACAGCTGGAAATTCTGGAGATTGAAATCTAATATGGAGGTTACCAGTTTTTGAAATGCTGGTGAAGATTCATCTGTTTCAGGAGTTTACCAATGGACTTCTATATTCTTGTACAACCTTCCCCCCAAACCCTTTATGGATATAAAAACATCAAGAGCTGAACTTAACCTGATAGCAGCAACCTGCCTTTTTAATCATACTATTTTAATCGTTTAGATGATACCTTGCTCATTATATCCTGGACTATATGTAGAAATTATTTGGGAAGACATTCCAAAGCTGTTGTTCAGAGCATTGAAGTAAATGCATTTGTTGCAAGTTCAGTCCAGCTGTTTTTAAGATTCTTACCTAGCCTTATAAATATTCAGGTACTTACATTGGGATCATTACTGAAGGAAACACATGTATGTATAAGTTCAGAGGATCAGGAACTGGCTGGCTGCAAAGCAATCATTCCAAGCTTTAAAGAGAGATGACAACATTAATGATTTCAGTAGCAAGTACAGTAGTAGCTTTGTACAATCTTAATATGAGTACACATTTTACGTATATGAATTTTCAATTAACTTTTCAACAACTCTGTCTTTCTATATATGTAGTTTAGATATGTAATTGTTGTATTGTTTTTTTCCTTTCACTATTGTTTAATAGATCACTGTTCTATTACATAAATAAAATGGAAAAGGAAACATTTCTGAAGCAGTGTAAGATGATGGCAATGCAGTATATTTTGTAGATTTTGGTACTATATGTTTTATGACTAACTAGTTGTGAAAAATTTGATCTGTGGGGATTTTCTTTTCTAATTTTAAAAAGATAATGCAAAGAATTTGCTATGATTTCATAATATGGTGGTAACGCTAAAGTTCCCTAGGTTAGTATATGAATTGTCTGCCTCAATGACAGAAGTTTAAATATATTCAGGCTATGAATTATTTCATGCAGCAGAATATTTCTTTAAGTTTCCCCCCTTTTTTCTGTTTTCTTAATGATACATTTTTAGATTGGTGTCTGTGACTATTTTACTAATGAACTGATGATATAATATGACAAGTGAAACGTATTTTATTTTAGGAGAAACAAAATTATAATTTTCTCTCTATATTTCCTCTCTGATGAAATGATATGTCATATCTTATGAGCTTGATACTATTATATTTACTAGTTTTCCCCGCTCCTTTTGGCTTATATCTTCTTCAAATAAACTAAACTATTTTCCTCACAATTCATGCCTTGAAATGATAGTTGTAGTAGTCAAAGGAAAGCTAGAACAAACCTCTAGAGGGTGCCAAAAATCTTAGTTTAACATTAGAATTGATAATTTGACATCTTAGTTAATGTTAAAAAAAAGTCATAGAAATACAGCAAAAATCACTTGAGCAACTTAAAAAAATATTTTAATTGCTTTTATTTATTTAGAGGGTAACTATTTGTGACTGATTATATTATTATTGTGCAGCTTAGCTTCCCTATTATCTTTATTGAGACAAATTCAGTAGTATTTCTTATCCTAAAAAGTAAGTGGATAGAAGTGGGATCTTAATTTGATGAATGAATATAAGATTTCCTTCAAAATTATTTCAGAAAACCACCAAGAACTACCCATTAAATGAATCCATAATTAAAACTATATTGCACTAAATCATATCAATCTAAAATCATTTTAAAGTTTGTCTGTTTTAGTAAAGTTGGTACATTTTAACATCATTATTTACAATCACTATTGAAGATTTTGAAAAGTTTTTAAGCAGTTTGAAACAAAAGCAGTGCCACTGAAGATTGACTGCCTATGTGTTCCAAGATTTGTAAATTGGTGCAATGCATTTTTTCCTGGTTCTAGGTTGATTATTTCAAAATTGGAAAACTAAAGTAATTCTTTCATTTGATTATTGGTATTTGACTGTGTGAGAAATAAAATTGATAAAGCATTAACACAAAATCCTTAAGAATCTCTCATTTTAGGATTATTTTATTTAAATTTGGTATCCTGTTTTATACATATTGATGAAATAGATTAATTTCAGCTGGACAAATATATTGCATATGTTTGCAATTCATTGTATTTTTCTTTGAGATTACACTCACATGAACACATTCACCTGAGTGTGCATGCCGCAGGTGCACACGCACAAACGCAGATATAAATGTGCAGGTTTAATATTTCGTATACTTTTTTAAAAAAATCTTGTTTTAAGTGTTTATTCTGTATTTTTTGATATATTTGAAATTAAATATTATTTAATATTAAATAATATATACAAAGTGTTAAAGAATTTACTTCTACCACATATAGATAACATCACTGCTAGTCAAAATAAAAATATATTGCAGAGTGAGGGAGTTGGGTAGTATTGTAAAATTATTTTTTCAATAAAATTTAACACAGATTTTACTGTCATATGCAGAGGTGCTGTTTTGCTTATGGTGTCTGTCTTTTCACAATACTAAGTGGCGGGGGGAAAAGCCTCAAGAATGCATAGAAGATTGGAATCAAAATACCTTAACATTGATTTTAAATAAATAAAATGATCATCATCTGTTCTAGGATGTCTAATCTAGGAATCTATAAAATAACCTGCAAGCCATCACTTATATGTTCATACCACTTCAGAGAAAAATGTAGTACATTGATAGGAAGAAAAGATTAAAAGTCAATGTATGAAATCAATATAGGAATATGTAGAGGCAAGAATGATTTGCGAAGTTAGGGTTAGGGTTGATGTGAAGATGTGAAAAGATATAAAAATATTTGTATAAATTAGATTTACAATATCTATATTTCTCTTCCTTTATTACTTTTATTTGGTTATCTTACTTTTTTCTGCATTTTGAATAATGGTGCACTTTGCATATCTCCAAAAGCTATGGCAGGTATGCATTTGTGTATATACTTCTGTGTCATTAATAAGTGATCCTTCTGACACTATCCTTGTCTTGCTCCTTTTTTATTCATTTCATGGGAGGGAATACTCATGAGCACATGCATATTTCTCTCATGCACGTGCAGTATACTCCTGTATATAGATATTCCTCCCAATTCTCAAATAATGGAAAAAGAAACACTAGTGGAGAAATGATGGTGAGGAATGTGAGATATTGTGGTATTGGATTGTTCATTGCATAGTTTTAATTTACAAATATTTCATTTACTATTTTTAGTGTTAGAGAAAGCCTCAACCATTTTTGGCTATGGTAGGTTCAAATCCAGAAAATTTATGGAGTAATTCTTCAGTGAGTAAGAGTGATTAAAATTATGTTAATCCAATTTTGCAGTTCATTTAGGCTGTTTTTCTTTTCTTTTTTCCCCAACCTCTTTATGTTTGGTACATGAATTTATATAACCAGGGGTGTCCAAACTTGGGAACTTTAAGACTTGTGGACTTCAACTCCCAGAATTCCCCAGCCAGGCTGGCTGGGGAATTCTGGGAGTTGAAGTCCACAAGTCTTAAAGTTCCCAAGTTTGGACACCCCTGGTATAGACTGTTAGGAGTACAATTAGTTCAGACCAGAATATGGTTCAGACAATTGGGACTATAGCTGTTTCAAAATCCACTTTAAGAACAGGTTTTCTCTCTCACCATTGCAGAAAGCATTTGGGGGAAATATATTTAACATGTTATTTTGTGATGGAATATGCAGCTAGAAAAGGATGGAGAGGAATGTCAGCAATAATACTGCAGCTTTCTAGACATGAGGCATCGCATCACAGAGGCAGGCCCAAAATAAGAGAATGCACAGTCATGAACTGGATGGGGGAGTTAGGAAAAGGTTCAGCATAGCCACATCCTAGAATTTCCCAGGGTATAGAAACTTATAGCTTTAGTCTGGTTTCTGTTGATTGACTGAAAGCAAATGAAGATCTGGACACAACTGGATTTCACTGTGTCATCTTTGGGTTTAGGCCTGATATATTTATTTACTTTCAAATTAATTTTATTACAATATACATTCATCATGATAATTTGGTTTTCATGCCAAATGATTCGAAGTTAATAATGCAAGTGCAAAATCAATATTTATCTATAGGAATGATCTTATTAAAACATACATGCACATATACTGATTTTTTATCAGGTTGTTATTACTTATAGTACAGATGAAATTGAGTTTTAAAAAAACCCAAAATACTAATTTAGAAACTTGCATTTATTTCTGCCTGAAAACGTAACTTTCTAAGAGATAAGTTTGCTCCATACTCACAGGAAAAGTTTTTTACGCTGTACTGTCTTTTCCTTTAACATGCACATCTGACAAAAGGAATTGCTGGCCATGGTGCTAGTCTGCTTGCTATAATACTGAGTATATGCTTACTTCTGTACTTTTACAACTGATTGTGTATATTAGATTAGTGATATCATTATTATGCATTATTATTACCCCACTTTACCTTACCTTCTTATGTAGCTATCACTATTGGATGGAGATGACATAAAATCCAGCACCAGTTGAAATATGGTATGGGATGAAAGATAAACTTTTATCATTTCTTTCTTCTTTCAAAAGAGCTTTGTACCTGCTTCAAACCAGTGTAGAAGTTGTCCTCATCTTCCCTCTTCTAGTAAACAATTACTTCATCATTCATTCCTATCTATGATGTATTCATCTTATTAGAATTTTTAATTTCTTCATCAATCTCGAAGTACAGGAAGTACATGCTTGGAAATCCAACCATCTCCTTGGAATCAGTAGACACAAACAGATAAACCTGCAAATCTCTACATACTAATTATACTGAATACTTTTCCTCTCAAAGGTTTCATATAAAATGAACAGTATTTCATTTAATATTTACAAGAGACAGCTAAGAGGAATTATTTAACAGTTTGGGGTATGGCACCAACTATATGTGAAAGGATGCCATTGTCATGTAACATGGTGACCTAGTGATGAAGATACTCGCCTCCCACTTGGAAAGTTGAGAGTTCAATCCTAGGTAGTGGCAAATGTTTTTCTCTCAGTGCACAAAGAAAAAGAAATCTGCGAACACTGTGGGGTGTCAGGAAGGGTATCCTGTGAGTAAATGCTCAGCTCTATCCAGTCACCTTGACTCTCTCTTAAATTAAGGGATTACCAGGTCATAAAAAGATTATATGTAAAAGGATACTCAGCTGGGTATTTCTACTCTTTTGATCAGCATCAACCCCCCCTCCCCAGGAAGACTACTGAAAGCGGCTGCAGGGAGTTTGGCTCTCTCGGGCCATTCCTTGCTTTACCACTGGGCAGATCTGCAGTGCCTCGGAACTTTCGTTTTGGCGCCAAAATATTGCTGACCGTTGCTGATCCCGGCAAGGCCCCATTTACCTCTGGATTGGAACTAAATTGAAGGGGCTGACTTCCAGAGCTATTTCATTCCTGGGATTCTCTCATCTAAAGCTCTGACTGTGCAAAAGTGTAACATGGCCAACAAGAACGTGCCTGAAGCCAGGGATCAAGCTGAGCCTCCTAACAAACGCAGCAGGCTCAACCCTGCTGTCAAAGGGAACAGTGCAGGCCGCCCTGCAAAAAGGAAACAGCCCCAGGCCAAGAAAGCCTCCAAAGCTGCAGAAAAGTTGGCTGAAAGGAGACAGAAGGCCCTGGAGAAACAGTTCCAGAAGGCAGCTAGTGCCCAGGCACAAGCTGTGCAAACCAGGGAACCACCTATTCCACCTGTTTCTGCAGACGTTCCCTTGGTGCAGACTTCACGGGAGGACTCCCCTTCTCTGGCAGACAATGGGGATTTTGGATTCTCTCCCAACCCTTCCAGGGCTTCCCCCAGGTCTCTTATTTCCTCTCTGGAGGAAGTAGATGTGGAAGAGGCCTGCTCCCTAATGGGGGAAGAGGCTCCCCTTGCTGGTCCTGCAGCTAGGAAGGCTCCCGAGTTATCCCAAGCAATGCAGGAGGTGGAACGGGCAATATCACAGGGGATTGCCAATGGCATCCAACAACTGGGTTTATCCTTGCCCCTCCTGAGCAAAGCCAAAGCTAGAGGGCAGAACACTGGAGTTCTCCCTCAACCCTCTGGGGCCTCCCCTCTTGCCTCCTCAGTGGTCAGCGAGGTGTCTGATGAGGAGGAGGGTGGACAGGATGGCCCTGATCTGTCGGAGGATGAGAATTCGGCCCCCGACGCCCTGGCCTATTTAAGCCTACAATGTTCAAGGCCATTCTGACCAAGGCTAGGGCTTCATCCATCCAAATGGGACTTCCCGCCCAATCGGATAAGAATGCCACTGATCAGGGTAACAAGGAGACTATAGGGCTGGGGGATCCAGGCGCGGCCTCTTTAAAGAAATCACTCCTCCTCAGGAGTTGGTTCCTGCACCGCAGCTGTTCCTCCAGTGACAATGGCTTCAACCTGGGTCATTGGCCAATCCTAGTGGGGTAGACAAGAAGCTCTACTCGGTAGAGACAGCCATGGAGGAGCTCTTGAAGCTCCCACTAGTGGATGACCCCATAGTGGCTCTGACCTCCAATTCGGCCCTCCCAGCTGATCTGCTGGGAGGTTTGAAAGTGGAAGACAAGAAGATGGAGAAGGCCTGTCATAAAACTCACATGGCCACTGTATGGGCCATGAAGACCACCTCCTCCTCTTCCTACTTCAGCAGGGCAGCTCTATTTTGGTTTCGCAAGTTGTTAGCCAACCACCCTGCTGGGGATACTAGGTCACGCCAGGACGTGTACAAAATCATCGCAGCAGTCGAGTACTCGGCCGATGCTTCACTTAACAGCACAAAATTTTCATCAAGGGCTGTGGTTTCAAATGTGACCACCCGCCGCTTGTTGTGGCTACGACACTGGCAGGCAGACATGAAGGCTAAGTGGAGGTTGGCTTCGGCACCCTTCAAGGGTGGGAAGCTATTTGGGGAGGACTTGGACTCTGTCCTGATTGAGTCCAAGGACAAATGGAAGATTTTACCAGTGGTCACCAAGAAACAGGACCACAAAGGTTGGCCCTATTTTCGTAGGCAGTTCTTTCGGAACAATGATTCCCATTTCACATCGGGGAGCTTTGCCAGGTCCTATTCTCAATCACAGGACCGCACCCAGGATAGGGCGCCCTTCAGGGACAGACCCAGGCAGCAAGGGAACCGCAGATCCTTTCAAGGGGGGTTCTCTAACTGCTCCTTTTGTAGATCCAAGTGACCATCACTGGTCCCCTCCCATCGGAGGTCGACTACAGCTTTATGCCGACCAGTGGGAGGAGACAACGGATGCTTGGGTACTGAACACCATCCATCACGGCCTCACCTTAGACTTCCTATCTCTTCCTCCTTGGTCCTTCATTTGTTGCCCCATCCCAAGATCGCCCCACAAGCGACAAATGATGCAGGTGGAGATCCAGCACCTACTGGACATAGCAGCCATAGAGCAGGTGCCCCCGGGTTCAGGAAGGCAGGGGGTTCTACTCGATCCTCTTTCTGGTCCCCAAAGCGTCGGGAGGGGTGAGAGCCATCCTGGACCTCAAGAAGCTCAACATCCGCATAGCGTACAAGCGCTTCAAGATGCAGTCCCTCCAGACTATCTTGGGTTGCATTAGGCAGGGTGACTTCCTGACTTCAATCAACCTGAAGGAAGCATACCTGCATGTTCCAATCCATCCATCACATCGCAAGTTCCTGAGGTTCCAGTTTGCAAAACAGCGTTATCAATACAAGGCTCTCCCCTTCGGCCTATCTTTGGCCCCAGGACTTTCACCAAACTCCTGGCTGCTGTCGCTGCACACCTCAGGGCTCATCCGGTGAGGATCATTTGCTACTTGGATGACATCCTGTTAATATCGGTGTCCAGACAGAGGGTGTGTCAGGATCTCAATGCCACCATCCATGCACTACAACAACACAGCTTCTCCGTCAACCTGGAGCTTGGAGCCTACCTCCAGGTTTTAACACCTGGGCACCGTGATCGACTCCAGAACCTGCAGGGTCTTCCTCACGCAGGAAAGAAAGGATAGCATCGCATCCCTTGTCCGCCAGGTCAGGACATCCAGGTCAGCTCCTCTGGTGACTCTGTCTCAGCTGCTGGGGAAGCTGATCTCGTGCATCTCTGTTGTTCCATTGGCGCGGCTGCATGCACAAGAACTTCAGTGGTTTCTTCTCCCCATACAGTGATGCAACTCCAAGAGGGTGGTCACGATCCCCCCGAGAGTGGTTTGGTCGCTCGGGTGGTGGCAATCCTCGGCACTTGCGAGGGGGTTCCTCTTCAAGGAACAAGAGCGCCTAGTCATAACAACAGCCATCAGCTTGTATGGCTGGGGCGCCCACCGACAGACTCATGTGGCCCAGGGCAGCTGGTCACAGATGGAGCTCGCCCACAACATAAACTGGCTGGAGCTCAGAGCTGCCAGACTTGCCCTGCGTCGGTTCATTGAGGGCCGTCATGTCCTCATTCTGATGGACAACATCACCACCAAGGCTTACATCACTCATTCAACAGCCCTGATGTCAAAGGCATTGGGGCGTTGGGCAGAACGCCACCTTGAGTCCTTGAGGTCAGACCACATCTCCGGGGAGGACAATGTGACAGCAGACTGGCTGAGCAGGACAACCATCAGCAGCTCGGAATGGCAGCTACATCCATCTCTGTTCCACCAGCTGACCAAAGGTCCAGTCTACTGGTGCTCAACCTGTTTGCCACTTCCGAGAATGCTCAGCTCCCCCGGTTCATTTCAAGGTTCCAATGCCCCGACGCAGAAGGGGCGGACGCTCTTTGGTGCCGCTGGCATTTCCGCCCCAACTTGGGACTTACCAATTGTCTTGCAGACCCTAACATCACCGCCATTCGAACCCATTTGTTCGGCTAGTTTACGATACCTGTCGCTCAAAACTGCCTTTCTCATCGCCATTACTTCAGCGCGCAGAATCTAACAGCTGGCTGCGCTCTCTGTGAGGGAGGACCTTTGTATCATACATTTGGACAGGGTCATTCTGAGATTGGACCCAGCCTTTTTACCAAAAATTAACAGCTTATTCCACAGAACGCAGGAAGTGATCCTCCCTGACTTTTGCCCGCGCCCTAGCCATTCCAGGGAGCGGGTTTGGCACAAACTGGATGTGCGCAGAGTTGTGCGGGTGTACAAAAAGAGGACGGCCTCATTTCGCAAGTCAGAATCGTTCGTGTCATTCCAACCTACATCAATGGGCAGGAAAGTGTCATCTTCCACCATTGGCCGCTGGCTGTGTGCATGCGTAAAGTTGGCTTACGAACAGCAAGCCAGGCCTGTTCCTCCTCGTATAACAGCACACTCCATGAGGAGCACCGCGACAATGGCCACCTGGGCCACTTAGACACCCATTCAGGAGATCTGTCGGGCGGCCACCTTGTCTTCGCCGTCTCCATTCATTCGAAATTACAGACTGGACATCTTCGCCTCGGCTGAGGCTTCCTTTGGAAGGAGGGTCTTGCAGCGGGTTCTTGCAGCCTTTGTCAACTGGACCGTTCCTTCTTCCCACCCTGAGGCCACATAGCTTGGGTATGTCCCATGCTTGGACACTCCAAGCAGCACTTAGGAGAAAAACCATTAGCTTACCTGAATGGTCGTTTTCTAGGCGCTGCAGGAGTGTCCAACCCCACCCTGAGGAATCTTCTTGGATGCGGGACCTTGCACTATAAGACACGGACTTTTCCATACAGCAACCTTGGATCGGATACCTTCGTTTTTAAAACTGAGCTCCTGAGGGGAACAGGAGGCATGGCTACACAAAGATTTGAACTCAGTCCTTGGGCAGCAAACTGAAGTTAACCCATGCTTGGATACTCCCGCAGTGCCCAGAGAACGACCATTCAGGTAAGCCAACATTCTTTTTCTACCAGAGCTATCCTCTTGTGGAACCATTTGCCCCCAGAAATAAGATCAGTATTTTGAATATTCTGTTTCTTGAGAATCTAAAAATAAAAATATGCTGTACCTAATGGATATATCAAATTGCATAACTGATTTATAGTTATAGATTCTAGGAAAAATGTTTAATAGTTAAGTTGCAAAACATTTCACTGCTCCAGCAAATATTAATCCATTACACAACTGAATGGGGATTATCTGCTGTCTCATCTATATGTAGCTATCTAAGGCCTGCATTTAATTATAGAAAAAGGACAAATAAACACATGGCAGTGATTATACAGAAGATATGTAAAGAGTGCATGGGGAGGGGCAGGCATGAAATATATTTTTCTATGTGTTTTGTTATTATATGATTTATATCTTGACTGTTTTAATAAAATTCAAGATAATACCATATTTTTCTGAGCATAAGACGTACCTTTTCCCTCAGAAAAGAGGGTGAAAATCTGGGTGCATCTTATACACTGCATACAGTATTTTTGGCCTACTGAAACCCCACCCCTTTTGCAAAAATGGACGTGCAGAGTGTTTGGGAGGCTTGTAAAATGCTCCTGAGGACAGGGGAGGGCAAAAATGAGCAGAAGCAGGCCATTTCTTGCTCATTTTGCGCCCCCCCCAGCCCCCAGGAGCACTCTACAAACCACCCAAAGCTCTGCATGCCCGTTTTTGTGCAAAAAAAAGAGGCATGCAGAGGGTTTGGGAGGCTTGCAGAGTGCAAATACTTTTTTAAAATTTACCTTTTCAAAATCATGGTGCGTCTTATACTCCAGTGCATCTTATACTCTGAAAAATATGGTATATAATATGTACTTCTGTCAGTAAATCTTTATGTATACCATAAAGATTTTCCATTGTTGGTAGTCCCATTCTTTGTTTGCTTATAATTTTCCTATTTCACTTGTCATGCTATGCATCTCTACTTCTCCAGTGACTTATAACAATGAAACTAATTATATATAGTGCATTAAGGAATAACTAGAGTCCTCCGAAAACAGTGGGAGAGTCCTCAAAAAATGGTGTGCTGAGCGACAGGTTAATCTTTTTTTCCTGCCGACAAACACTTGATTTTGCTCCCAAAACTGGTTCTTTAATGACACACACCCCAGATTTGAATGGGAGCTACTAGGAATGACCGAAGATGACTCTAGGATGACCATGGACCTACCTGGGAAGAAGAATTTTGATGGTTGCAATTTTCAGTAGAAGCAGCTGGAAGGTGGGATCTCCATCTTTTCCTGTACACCGCTTGGAGAGTCCAAGCAATGGGTTAATTCAGTCTGCTTGCCCTTAGGACTGAGGAACTATTTTTCCTTTAGCCACACCTCCTCCCGGTGTGATCAATCCCCAGAATACTTCCTCAGTCAGCCCGTTTGGACGTAATTAGCTAGAGCTCTGAGCTGAATTAATCCTTTTTTGGCTTGGACTCTCTATTTGCGTTTTTTTCCTCTTTCCTAACATTTCCCCAACATTGTGAGACGTTTTTCTTCTCATTGCTGCGTTTCTCTCCAGCAGAATCTTCATTTGAAGGCCAGGAGGTAAGCTGGAAGGTGGTGGGGGGTGCCCCTCAGCCGATCTCTATGGGACGGCTTCGGAGGCCTGCCGCTTGTCGTTTAAAACGGCGCGGCTGCAGCTGCGAGGTTCCTACGTTCCCAGGCCCCTCGTTTGTTATTTTAGACGTAGTTTTTTCGCTCCCCGGCCTGCTAGAGGACCTCTGCCGCTGGGAGGAGTGAGCGATCGTCGCCATTCGAGGTGCGTTCGCTCCTCGCTCTCCCTTAGCCCCACGCTGTTGTGGTGGCCATTTTAGGCGCGAAAAAAGCGTGCCCAGCCATGGCCGCCATTTTGCATCAGCCTCGTTATCAGGAGACCGCTGGAGGTGGCAGGGCCTGGCAAGGGTTTCTCAGGCTGGGGTCACCACCTTCATCTTTTTACCTATTTTTGCGAGCGGTGCTGGTTCCTGGGCCATACCAACGGTCATTATACCGGCTCAGGGAGGAGGCCTAAGTAAGCGCAGGCCAAAGCCTTTTTTCTAGTCATTCTCCTCCCTGCTTCTCCTGCGGAGCCTTGCGCCTCGGTGCAGGCCCCAATCCTACCCCTGGGCCTCTGACTGGTATTAAGCATGGGATGATTTCATACGTATTGACTCAATTACTGTGCATAGAAAAATTTTGACAAATCCTTTTGTTTTTGTTCCCCCTGCAGCAACCAGTCTCTCTCTCTAGCTTCTGCCTTGTCATAGCCTTGCTCCATCTTGTGTGGTCATTGACTATGGACCTGCCCAGTCCCCCCGATTCCCAAGATACTAGGCCGAGCCTCTCTCAGGCCCCTAGCAAGGGTTCCTCCTCATCGGGGAGTGGGGGTGCGGGCAAGAGTGGTGGGGGTAGTTCTGGGAAACAGCGTTCCAGAACCCCTTCTGTGGCTGAGGCCAAGGATGCTGAAAGGCGCCAGCGGGCCCTTGACAAGCAATTTGAGAAGGCCAGACGCCAGGCAGACAGGGAGCAGTCCCACTCAGGAATCCCTCCCTCCCGGGAGGATCTCCAAATGGTCCTTGCCGAGGAGGTGGAGTCCCAGGACCTGTCCCCAAACAGGTCATTTGTGGAGCCGACTTCCCCGGTCCCCTCGTGGGCCTGCGAGCAGGCCCCTCCCCCTGGAGATGCTAGCATAGATGATATGCCGGGTGAGGTTCACCCCCCCTGGAGGAGGGCCTAGATCCTGACTCTGACTAAGAAGAGCTATCTCCCCGCATACAGGAGCTGATGGCCCGTGCCATTGCTAAGGGCATCACGGAGGCCATGAAGTTTAAGAATCCCACTGCAGTGGCCCCTAGGGGCCCCAAAGGTGATCAGGCAGCTCCCCCTCCTAGCAAGCGTGCCCGCCATCCTTCCCTGGAGTCCTCGGTGGTCAGCGAGGTCTCTACCATAGAGGACCCGGACCCAGAGGTGCTAGGTCTTTCGGACGATGAGGACCTTCCTCCTGAAGCGCCCGCCTTTGCGGGTCTGTTCAAGCCCAGCCTTTTTAAATCTGTCCTCCACAACGTCAAGGCTGCCACCAGGGTGGGGATCAAACCCAAACCGGCCGCGCCGGCGGCGGATGCCACTCCGGCTTATCCCAATGCAGTCATGTTCGATGTTCCAGCTCCACAACACGAGTTGGTACCGGTCCCGGGGCTGTTTCTCGACCTCATCCAGCGCCAGTGGGCTCAACCAGCCATGCAGTCCTCTCCTAGCGGGGAAGATAGGAAGCTTTATACTATGGAGCCAGTGCTGGAAGACCTTCTGGCCCTTCCCACTGTCGACCCGCCCATCGCTGCACTCACCTCTAATTCCTCCCTACCGGCCGACCTTCTGGAAGGCCTTAAGGCGGAGGACAAGAAGGCGGAAAAGGCGTGCCACAAGACCCATCTGGCGGCTGCCTGGGCCATCAGGGCCTCTTCATCCACCTCCTTTTTTAATAGGGCTTCAGTTATCTGGCTACGTGAGCTTCTGACCAAGCTCCCGGCGGGAGACGTCCGCCTCCACCAGGACGTGTCCAAAATAATCGCGGCCTCCCAATATGCCGCTGACGCATCCCTTAACGCCACTAAATTCACCTCCAGGGCACTCGGCTCTAATATTACTTCTCGCCGTCTGATCTGGCTCCGCCATTGGCAAGCGGACCAGAAAAACAAATGGAAACTGGCTTCCGCCCCCTTTAAGGGGTCCAAATTATTTGGCGAGTCCCTGGATCCTCTACTCATTGAGTCCAAGGACAAGAGGAAGATCCTCCCTTCTCTAAACAAGAAGCAGGAACGTAAGACCGCTCCCTATTCCAGGAGGAAGTCCTTTCGTGCCTCCGAGCCTTCCACCTCTGCCTCTTCCTTCTCTCCCTCCAATGGGTCCTTCGGTCAGCAGGGCGACATTTCCCAGGACAGGGCGCCCTTTCGGGACAGAGGCAGGCAGCAGTTCGGCTTCCGCAAGTATAACCGTGGTGGGGCCTCCAACAGGCCGTTCCGTAAGTCAAAGTGACTGCCCGGGCTCGGCGCCCATCGGGGGTCGGCTCCAGTTGTTTGCCTCCCATTGGGCCCAGACAACCGAGGATGCTTGGGTTCTGCAGATAGTCAGGGAAGGCCTCTCCCTGGAGTTCCTGTCCCTCCCCCCCGGACCTTCATCCGGTGCCCCGTCCCATCCTGCCCTCAAAAGAGGGAGCGCATGGACCAGGAAGTCAGGCATCTACTAGACATCAGGGCTGGGGAACCCGTTCCCCAGGGCGAAGAGGGGAGGGGGTTTTACTCCATCCTCTTCCTGGTACCAAAGAACTCGAGGGGGGGGTGGAGAGCCATCTTGGACCTCAAAAACCTCAACAGGCACATCGCCTAACGGAGGTTCAAGATGCAGTCCCTGCAGACCATTCTGGTGGGGATTCGACAGGGAGATCTCCTCACATCTATAGATCTCAAAGAGGCATACCTCCACATTCCCATCCGTCCCCAGAACAGGAAGTTCCTGCGCTTCTATTATGCCGGTCGCCACTTCCAGTACAAAGCTCTCCCATTCGGCCTCTCGTCCGCTCCTCGGACGTTTACCAAAGTTCTGGCGGTAGTGGCGGCCCAGCTAAGACGCAGGCCCATAAGGCTCCAGTGCTACCTGGACGACATCCTTATCCAGTTGTCGTCCAGGCAGCAGGCCTTGCGGGATCTCCAGACCACCATGAGATCCCTCAGGAATCACGGCTTCACTCTAAACATAGAGAAGAGCCATCTCACTCCAACAACCAGACTTGTACACCTGGGGGCGGTGATAGATACCAGCTTGTGCAGGGTTTTCCTTTCCCAAGACAGGTTGGACGGTCTAAGGTCCATGACCCACAAGGTGAGGAGCTTGAGGCAGGCTCCAGTGGTCCTTCTGTCGCAGCTGCTGGGGAAAATGATCTCCTGCATCTCCATCGTGCCGTGGGCCCGCCTGCATTCCAGGGCGCTTCAGTGGCTGCTGCTGCCGCACCAGAGGGCATCCGCCCCGAGTCCCTTTTTGGGAGAGGGGGCGGTCTAGAAATCCAAGAAATAAAATAAATAAATAATAAATAAATAAATAAATAAATCCAGGAGCAACTCTCCCAGGCCGATTCGCGTCCCGCCGGAGGTGAAGAGGTCTCTCCGCTGGTGGGTGTCTCCGGCCGTCCTCAAGGGCCACCTATTCAAGGAGCCCGAGAGGTTAATCATCACCACAGACGCCAGCCTCTCCGGCTGGGGAGCCCACATGGGTTCCCTGGTTGTCCAGGGCAAGTGGTCCCAAGTGGAAACCAGTTACAGCATCAACCTACTGGAACTGAGAGCTGCTCGCCTGGCCCTGCGCCATTTCAGCCGGTCCATCCATTGTCAACATGTGCTTCTGATGACGGACAATGTGGCCACCAAGGCTCACATCAACCGCCAGGGTGGCACCAGATCCAGAGCACTGATGAGGGAGGCGGAGTCCCTGGGCCGCTGGGCGGAGCGCCACCTGGAATCTCTCCGCTCCGACCACATCTCCGGAGTGGACAACACACAGGCGGACTGGTTGAGCAGGACAACCATAGATCCTGCGGAGTGGAAACTGGACCCTCGCCTGTTCCACCAGCTGTCCAACAGATTCAGAACTCCGACCGTAGACCTGTTCGCGTCCAGGGACAACAAGCAGCTCAACCGCTTCTACTCCCGGTTCTTCACCCCGGGGGTGGAGGGGACAGATGCACTGCGTTACAGGTGGCCCCGCGAGCTACTGTATGCCTTCCCTCCCCTGCCTCTCCTTCCTCAATTCATCTCCAAAGTCATCGCAGAGGGGGCAGTAGTTCTCCTCGTGGCCCCACACTGGCCCCGCAGGTCATGGTTCGCCGACCTTGTCCACCTGTCGGTGTCTCCTCCGTGGCACATCCCTCCAGACCAGATCTCCCTCAGCCAGGGGGCCGTGGTTCATCCAGAGCCCCAGTGGCTCCAGTTGGCCGTCTGGCACTTGAGGGGGACCAACTGAAAGGCGAAGGCCTGTCAGAGGAGGTAGTGAGCACCATTCAGGCGGCTAGACGTCCTTCAACCACCAGAATTTATGACGCGTCTTGGGCCGCCTTCGCAAAGTGGTGTGAGGAGCTGTTCATCGAGCCGACGACCGCGCCTGTTTCCAGAGTCCTTGACTTTCTTCAAGCGGGGCTCAACAAGGGCCTGGCCCCGAACACCCTTCGACGCCAAGTGGCGGCCTTGTCCACCGTCTGGTCGGGCGACCCCCTTTTGCCTCTCAGCAAAATCCCGAAGGTGCGCCTCTTCCTCAAGGGCGCCTCTAACCTTTGCCCTCCCACCGTTCATCGCTACCCCACTTGGCAGCTGTCCATGGTCCTACGGGCCATCTCTGGCCCTCCATTCGAACCTCTACAAACTACTTCTCTCCGATTCCTGATGCTGAAGACAGCCTTCTTAATTGCCATCATGTCCGCTCGCCGGATTTCGGAGCTGGCGGCTCTGTCTGTTCGCCAGGACCTGTGCGTCATCCACCCTGACAGGGTCATATTGAGGTTGGACCCGACCTTTACTCCCAAAGTAAACTCATGGTTTCATAGAGCGCAAGACATTGTGTTGCCTAATTTTTGTCCTCATCCGTCGCATCCTAGGGAGCGTTCCTGGCATAATCTTGATGTCAGGAGGGCCCTGAAGATTTACATCGCCCGCACTGCGGAGTTCAGGAAGTCAGAGGCTCTCTTCCTCTCCTTCCAGCCTGGTTCCCCAGGGAAGAAGATCTCTTCCTCCACGATTGGCAGGTGGCTTCGTGTCTGCATTGCGTCAGCCTATGAATGCCAATCCAAAGCCGTCCCGCGCGGCATCACCGCACACTCCACACGAAGTGCTGTTACACCGCAGGAGAGTCCAACCCACCCTGGCTATCGAGGCCGGGATTCGGGTTCTTCGTGTCAGCAGTACATCATCTTGGACGCTTCGCTCCATCCGCACGAACTGACTCCTTCTAAGAATTCTGGGGATTGATCACACCGGGAGGAGGTGTGGCTAAAGGAAAAATAGTTCCTCAGTCCTAAGGGCAAGCAGACTGAATTAACCCATTGCTTGGACTCTCCCGCGGTGTACAGAAAAGGACCCTTCAGGTAAGCCAATGGTCATTTTCCTTATTTTGATTCTTGTGTTTAAATCTTAATTAACTGGTTGAATGTTGATTTATTCTTACCTTGCTGGACTTTAACCTTTTTTTACTGCTTTATTTTGCTATTACACATCACTTTCGCTTTCTCTGTATGGTGTTGATGGCAACTTCCTGGGTAGTGAAACTGATCTGATTGGATTTACATTTAATCAGATTTTCACTACAGAGCTTTTTCAATTTTATTAAGTTTTAAAAGTCTGGTCTTATTTTTTTAACCTCAGGTGGAAATTTTCTCTTTTTTCCATTCATTTTTATTGTGTGAAATATTATCTCATCATTCTCTCTAATTATTTTGTTGTGGTACATCTAATTTCCTTGTCAAAGAACCAGTTATGCTTGGCTGTAAAAACTCAGTTATAGGAGAGTCTTGGACTATATCAAAAATATAAACAATGCATCAACTAAGGATAAAGCCCATTGGGAAGCCTTTGAAAACAGTGCTTTTCAACCTTCAAGTCCAATTGAAAACAAAGTGATAAAATAACTGGTTTTAAATCAATCCAAAGATAATATCCAAATACAAGTAATAGCAGTTAAAGCAAACCTATAATTGGATGGGATGGAATGGAATCTAATTTGTTGCTAGCAAATTTGAAGGAGAAGGAGTCTGGTCTCAATGGGGGAATGAGATCCAATTGTTGGGAAAGATCCCAGTTAAAATTTTAAGGAAAAGCCTTATTATTGAGAATCAATGAACAATGTTTGATACTGGACAGACCAGAGACAAGGGCTATTATGGTGGTTTATGATAGATTAGAAGCTATTGTGGACTTTCTGTGAGGGCAATCTATAACAATAGATTGTTAACAGAGGGCTTTGAAGTTTAACTGTTGTTGGCTTTACTTGTTAACTATGCTTTTTAAAAAAATATAGTACCAGTAGATAGATGTCAGGAAAAATTGGTTCGGAATGGGTAAACAGTTTAGAGGTTCATAAAACATGGGCCAGTTTCACAAGGGAAAGAAAGTATTCTTGAAATATATTTATCAGTATTCAACTAGGAGGAATAATCTATGTGTATGGATTTTTCTTTTTATGCACATCTATTTTTTTGTGTTGCCTAATTTTGTTTAATTTTTGCATTTTTTCCCTTTTTTGGAGTTTGTATTTTAATGTTCTAAATCAAATTTAAGAAAATTAGAAAAGAATAATTAGAGAGTAATGGAAAGCATGCATGTAAATAAATAAGAGAGATCTTATTTCTTGAGATAACTCCTATATTCTTTGATAAAGTTCATATTGGGTGATAGGCTTTATTTTATTTCTTCACCTCAGAGAAATGAATATGACAGGATCCTAAATAACCTTTATTCTGTCATAATAGCGACCTGTACATGATATTTAGAAATACAGTTACATGTTTTTTGAAAAAATATAGAAATACACTATTCATTACAACATGTTTTTAAACTGAATTCCAATTTACAAAATAGATATAGGGATGTTGCCTTAGAATGTTAATGAAAAGTAGAAAAAGATGAGTTTCCTATACCTTTGTAATAAGTATAAACTAACTCTGTTGGAAAAGCAACACATTGAGAAGTTTGCCTGCAGACTTAATAGATTAAATGTGATATTCCCACTGTACAAATCAAATCCTACAGGAGCATGCTGCAGGCAAAACAATTTAATTTTTACAACTTTGATGTGCTTAGTGATATCTGCGTCCTTATTTTTTTTTTTTTTGTTACTCCTACTGCAGAGTATGTATCATTTGGTGGTAATTGTAGATAATATTCAAGTACATGGAAACAAACGATAATAGTCCAAACTCATTCTGAATAGAAGCGTTTTTTAAAAAAAGATAAAAAAATGAAAAAATATTTATTGATAACTTTTCAGAATTATTATGTTTATATATATAATTGCAATCTTTTTAAACCAAATTTCTAAAGTGCCTATATCACAGAATATTAAGAATTTGAGCATGCTATATAAATATCATTGTATTGAATTTTTTACTAAAACTGAGAAGAAGCAATAGATGGTTTATGGTTAGATTTAATAATATGTTACAGTTTGAGCTAGTTCTGTAAGGATACTTTTAGTTTCTAAAAGTACCAATGTCATTCATTCATTATTGTATGTATTTTTTGCTGATTTTATTAGCATTGACCTATTCTTGATTGTACTTTAGCATATCTTCTAGTGCAGTGATGGCGAACCTTTTTTGGCTCGCGTGCCATAAGTGGGGGGAGCGCAGGGGGGTCATGGGTGGGTGTGCTGCACCGATAATGCAATGCGCGACCCACAGTGCGCATGCGCGCACTACAGGCGCTCTCCCTCCCATTTTTACATGCTTTTTTCGCCCTCCCCAGGCTCCAGAGGCTTTATAGGAGCCTGGGGAGGGCGAAAACAGCCTCCCCCGCTCCCCCAGACACCCTCCGGAGGCGTCAGCGAAGCCTCCGGACAGTCCCTGAAGCCTTCGGAGCACTCAAAACGACTCTTCGAGCAAACTGGAAGTCACTTTTTAAATGGCTTTTAAAAAGGGTGAACTCGCGTGCCCTGACAAATGGCTCCGCGTGCCACCTGTCGCATGCGTGCCATAGGTTCGCCATCACTGTTCTAGTGTATATATATAGAAAGAGTCGGGAATGACTAGCATATATGTGTGAGGGAACCTTTCCATCCATCCATCCATCCATCCATTCATCCATCCATCCATCCATACACACACACACACACACACACACGCACATGGTTTTGTAGATTTTCACAGGTGTAGGTATGCTGGTCGAATACAACAAGACCATATATACACATACATACGTACATACATACATGCACATACACATATACATATATATGCTGGTCTTTGTCAGGGAAAAAATGCCCTGGGGAAATCTGAGATCAATGGACCGTGGCTGATTCCCTTCTGCATATCTTTTGAGATATTGAGAAAAATAAAAGTCTTTAAAAGTATTCTAATTAATAAACAAACTTTAATAATAAAATAAAAAGTAAATGAAACAGAAATAACTAATGGTTACATTTTGATAATGAAAGCTACGTCTGCCAAGCTGGCAGCCAAAAAAAGAAGAAAGGAATTTTTGGAATGTGTAAACGCATGCGCAATAAATCACTTTCAGATAATAATTTTTTGTTTTATGACCTGCGCAATAAAGCTTTCTTAGTTTAACTCTTGAGTGTCAGTTTAGGCAGTTCAGGCCTAGCAAACTTTTTAACATCGTGACACCCCTTCTTTTGTTAGTCTGGGCTGACGTCATCAAATCATCAATTAAGGCACATCTTCTTTCGCAGATACTCGTGTTGATTTGCGGCGAGTGGTTTGTTAAGCATGTCTGCAATCTGATCATGTGTAGAAACATATTGCAATTTAACAAAACCTTGCTTAACTAATTGCTTTGTGTTTTGATAATGAATGTCAATGTGTCTGGACCTAGAACCTGTAAAATGTGACTCAGAAATATAAACCACAGATACATTATCTTCCATCACGGTGATTGGTCGAATCGGACGTGTCCAGATATCTGTGATCAAAGCATCAAACCACGTTAGAGAATTACAAGCATCTGAAACACAAGCATATTCAGCTTCAGTAGATGAACATGAAACAAAACTCTGTTTTCTCACTTGCCAGTAAACAGGACAACCATTTAGGAACATCATGTAACCAGAAGTGCTTTTGCGTGACTTCTTGTCGCTCGCCCAGTCGGAATCAGAAAAACAAATCAACTTTGGTTGATCAGCGTGTGTTGGTTCTAGCAATAGCTTCATGTGTTTAGTGTGTTTTAGGTATTTCAATGACTTCTTAATGCATGACCAATGAAATTGTGTTGCCTTACCTACGTGTCGTGATAAAAGATTAACACTAAGTGCGATGTCAGGTCTGGTCCAACTACTAATGTATAATAGTGAACCAATGACTGAACGATAAAGTGTTTGATCCTCGAACTCAGGACTTGGTTCATGTGTTAAGTTGTGAAAATCTGTTTGCATGGGTGTCTTTGTTGTGCTAGCATCTTTCATGTTGCAATGATGTAGAATGTGGTCAATTTTCTCTTCTTGTGAAAGACTAAACCCCTTCTGTGTCTTTTCAATTTGAACACCTAAATAAGTGCTAATGTGTCCTAAAGATTTTAGTGTGAAGTATCTCTGCAAACTTTTAGCAAAAATCTCACTCATTTTCTTATTTGGACCAATATAAACAATATCATCAACATAAACAAGAATTATCTCATATGCATTGTTAGATCTTTTTGTGAACACGCATTCATCAGTTTCGGACTTAATAAAGCCCATTGAATTTAGTTTGTCAGTAAGACATAAATACCACATTAAACCTGACTGTTTCAGACCATAAAGACTTTTGTTCAGGAACCAGGTATCCCCTTCTTGCTTTCGGAATCCTGGAGGGCTTCTCACGTAGATCTCTTCATCTAGGTCTGCATGTAGATAAGCTGTGTCCACATCAAATTGAAAAACTTCTAAACCAAGAATAGTTGCAGTGGTTAAGGCAATTTTTACACTTTCAGTTCTGACTGTTGGTGAGTAAGTATTTGTGTAGTCCTCAGGATAACGTTGAGCGAAACCCTGAGCTACAAGTCTGGCTTTGTATAAAGACTCACCATTTGGTTTCTTCTTGATTCTGTAGACCCATCAGGTGCCAATGACTTTCTTGTTTGCTGGAGGTTTTGCAGGTGTGAATACATTAAGTTTCTTTAAACTGTCCATTTCATCCTGCATTGCATCATACCACTTGTCTTGTTCTGAATCAGGAAGCTGTTTGATTTGTGTGAATGTCTCAGGAGGAAGAGTAACGTTGCAAATCAAAGGTAATGGTGATTTTGTGAGTTGCCATGAATAACGTTGTGGAGGGATTCCTTTTGTGGCCCTCTTGGAGCGTCTAGGAGCAACAGACCAGTCTTCTTCTTCTTCTTCATCATCCTCGTCCTCACGTTCGTCGCTAGCATCAGCATCCGCGGCTTGCGAAGACGGAACATCAGGTTGTGAAGAACTGGTAGAAGGAATATCTGCCTGTGAATTATCATCAGGCTGCGTGGCATCTGGAACACCATCTCTAGGAAAATAAACTTCAGGATCATTGGAATGAATCCTGGACCAGTCAATGTCTTCCTCAAAATTAGCAGATTGTGAAATGACAATCACATGTTTAGTATCAATGAATTTGTACCATTTTGAATTATCATCAATACCCATAAATCTCAGTCTCTTTGCTACTGTACCTCCCTTTCTTCTTTGACTTAAGGGAGTGTTCACCATAGCATATGAACCAAAAATGTGGAGGTTCTTGAGATCGGGCTTGTAGCCATACAGCATGTAGAAAGGAGTTTGATTGATTACACTGCTCCAAGTACGGTTGACAATGTAATTTGCATATTTGATTGCTTCACCCCAGTATGCGTTACTGAGATTGGCATCTTCTAGAAGACAACGCATCATGGTTTGTAGAACCCCTTGTCTTCTTTCTACGACTCCGTTATGAGCCGGTGTATATGGAGCAGATGTCTGATGAAGAATTCCATTCTTACGCATCCAGTCCTGGAAACGCTGAGACATGAATTCTGCACCACGGTCACTCTGGATTCTGGCGATGTGAACTTGGTATTGTGTAGAAACAAACGCTGCAAAGTCTTTAAAGATCTGAAAGGTCTCAGATTTCTCTCTCATAGGATATACAAATCCATATCTAGAATGATTATCTACAATTGTTAAAAAATACTTTCTGCCACCAAGTGTTGGTGGGAAAGGACCCACTATGTCAGTGTGTGCCAAATCAAAAATGCGTGTTGACCGGCATGTAGCGTGTTTTGGAATTGGAGCCGCCTTGGATTTAGCCTTTTTGCAAACCGCACAATCCAAAAACACCTTACACCCCTTTAGATCCAAACCTTTTGCGAACTCCGGCATCTTTCTAAGAACACGGAAACTGGCATGCCCCAATCTTCTGTGCCACTTGTGAATACACCTGGAATGTAAAGGTTTACCAGTTAGTGAATTCTCAACATTAACAGTTTCATGAGGACCCTCAGGCTTGCTGTGAGCAACCCGTTTTTGTTTTGTCTGTTTGTTGGCTTTAGGAGCCTTTGGCACAGTAACGCTTTCTCTCTCTGGGACAACTCTCTCTGGGTCTACGTTGTGCCTTTTTGGAGTTTGCATACTTGCCCGTGCTTGCCCTTTAGGCTTTGGCTTTAAGTAATAAACACCACCAATCAGCATGGTTTCAGCAACAATATCTCCATCTTTAACTAAGTAACTTGCTTTTTCGAGGTGGTGAACCTGGAACTTTAAATCTCTAAACAAGTGACTTTGACTAAGCAAATTACTGGTTGCTGAAGGTATGTAATAAACATCAGGGATGTGTGTATCGAGCTCTTCAATGTAAACAGTTCCTTTTCCCATAACCTTGCAAGTGTGGTTGGTGAAGGAATACAGTTCTCGATACTCGGGCTCTGGTTCGCCCATCTCTGTGAAAAGTTCCCTTCTGTGGGTAACGTGCACAGCTGCTCCACTATCTAAAGTCCACAAAAGACATCTGTCGAACTTTGGATCAGGTTGTGGAACATTGGTTATGGCCAGTGTCACAAGTGGAGCTTGTGAATCACGCCTTGGACCACGACGACCTTGTCTTCCGCCTCTACCTCTGCCTCTGGAATCTGTTCCTCTGGGCTGGTATGTGGCGGGAGCTGGAACTCGTTGGGGACAATCCCGGGTGTCATGTCCCACACGGTTGCAGGTGTAGCATTTTGGCATCCTTGGAGCGTAGCCTCTTCCTCGGAAGGGACGTCTGGCTGGAGCCTTCGATGCTGGAGGCCATTGCAGATGTGGTGTAGCTAACCTGATAGCTTCGTCTTCCACTAAAAGTCTGCAAACGTGGTTAACTGTGCGTTGAGCAATAGGCATGTAGTTAATCTTTGCAACAGCATCTTTCCATTCATAATTCAATGAGTTAATGATGATGCTAATCATTTGGATATCATCGATTACATGGCCATTTTGTCTCAATTCACTTCTCATTCTTTTCAGTTTGGTCAAATGTCCACCAATTCGTTCACCAGGTTTCAACTTCGAACCATGGAACTCAGACATGAGCAAACATGAAGATTCAATTGAAACGGGCCTGTAGCAATCTTCCAAAATAGCCCAAATTTCTTGGGCAGTTGCATCAGGTGGAAAGATACCTTGGATCTCAATTTCCATTGACATGAGTAAAGTCGTGATTGCTCTGTTTTCGAGGTCTCTCATTGCAGGCGTCCAGGGCTGAGGGGGAGGATTAAAAACCATGGAATGTGTGCCTTCTCTTCGAAGCAAGAGCGCAATTTCACTGACCCAGGCTTTATAATTCTCTCCTGACTCCTTTAATTTGGACTCACCAGTCAAGGGGGTGACTGTGAATACCTGCTGAGGAACAATTTGTTGCTCTGGTTGCAAATCTGGTTGTTGAACCAGGGGATGCTGGGGTTGCATCATTGGCCTTTGCATGGCAACATCAAATTGGCTTCCTCGAATTCGCCTTTCGCTTTGCCTTTTTCCATCTAGGGAGGATTCGACACCGCCAGGGGGTGTTGAAGACTTAACCTTTGGGGGCAAAGTTTGGGCTTCTGTAAAACTCATAGACAGATCTCTAAAAATCTGGTGCAACTGCTTCATCTTTTGCTGTAATAATTTTTCTCCGCCAGCAGATGGCAGTGCAGCTTCACTTTTTGGCTGCCTCACCTTTCTATACGTATGCGGAAGTTCAGTTGACTCAAAGGGACCACGTGACCTCGGTGACGTGTACATGTCTCTTTGTTCTAATTGACCAATGAACTCTGTGGGGTGTGTCTTAGGCTGTTGTTTTGAAGACAAGATGGCGTCCTCAGACATTTTGGGAGTGGGGGAGCTCCTCCTACTTCGCTTTATTTCGTTAAAGCACTCTCTCACGTCCCTAGCATATTTTTCGAAACGTTCTATTTGATCAAGATAGCTTTGCATTTCTTGCTCATCATCTGGGGAGATTTCATAAACTTTGCTTTCTGCGTGGGAGGATTTTTTCTCTGCCGGCAGTTGTCGTTTAGACTTTTGCCGTTCATTAATTGTATCTTGATAATGAGGGAGGTTTACTGACCTCAGTCCGTAGATCTTGCCTTCTGTAGCTCCTTCCCCCACATCTGGCTCGGCACCTGAAGAATCTTGCTCCTCTGTGTCTGAGGGAATGGATTCTTTCGAGCGCTTTCCATGTCCGTGTTTTTTTCTTTTCTTTCTCTTCTTTGACATGGCTAATTAGCCTTAGTCGGTTATCTTTAGATAGCGTGAAGGGAAAAAACAGCCGTAAATTGTAGCCATCTCAGCTGGTAAGTTGTCGACCAACCTCTGCATACCAAGTTGTCAGGGAAAAAATGCCCTGGGGAAATCTGAGATCAATGGACCGTGGCTGATTCCCTTCCGCATATCTTTTGAGATATTGAGAAAAATAAAAGTCTTTAAAAGTATTCTAATTAATAAACAAACTTTAATAATAAAATAAAAAGTAAATGAAACAGAAATAACTAATGGTTACATTTTGATAATGAAAGCTACGTCTGCCAAGCTGGCAGCCAAAAAAAGAAGAAAGGAATTTTTGGAATGTGTAAACGCATGCGCAATAAATCACTTTCAGATAAGAACTTTTTGTTTTATGACCTGCGCAATAAAGCTTTCTTAGTTTAACTCTTGAGTGTCAGTTTAGGCAGTTCAGGCCTAGCAAACTTTTTAACATCGTGACAGTCTTGTATTTGGGTCTTTTCCCATGTAAGATTGCGATTGTCTTGGCAACGTTTCAGCGAGGTCTCACTCGCCATCTTCAGGCTGGGTTTTGGGCTTAATGCGTGGTCGGAGCTGCCGTCCTTCTATAAATCTTGGTGGGGGTGTGTGGAGTGCTAGCTTTGTTTCAGTAAGTGGAATGATTGGTTGTGTGGTTGTATCATGATTGGTGCTGGCTGTGTGTCTATTATTGTTTTGTGTTGTAATGGCCTGGGTGGTGGGTGGGGCTCATTTGTTGACTAGAGCTTCCAGATGTCTGGTAGGCGGGAGGTATCATCACGTTCATTCATGTTGTGGGGGTGTTTCTCTATTTCGATAGCTTCCATAATTATTCTCTTGTTGAAGTGTTCAGTTTTGGAGATTAACCTGGTTCCTTCAAAATTAATTTCATGTCCTGTAGCTTTAAGGTGCTGGAAAAAGGAGGAAGTTTTTTCTTTTTTTCTTACTGCGTTCTTGTGTTCTGCGATAGGTACATTTATTCTCCTGTTCGTTTGTCCTATGTCTGTTGCAGTGCATGGTATTTCATAGACTCCTTGGTTTTCAAGCTGGATTTTGTCTTCTGGGTTTCTTAAGATGTTGGCTATTTTTTGGTCAGTGTTGAAGGCTGTTTTGATATTGTGTTTGTGGAGAATTTTGCTGATTTTATCTGTGGTGCCTTTGATGTAAGGGAGGAGGGTGATGCCGTTGTCCTGTTCTGTGTCTTGGTTCTTGGGGGGGAGTCTCCCTTTGGATTAGGTTGGTAATTGTTTTTCTTTGGAATCCGTTGGAGATTAATACGTTTGTGAGAGTGTGTAATTCAGTTTTCAGGTGGTCTTTGTCGGCTAGGCGTTTGGTTCTGGAGATGAGGGTCTTGGCTACAGAGTTGATCTGTGCAGGGTGGTGATGGGATTGTGCGTTTATGTAGCGGTTGGTGTGTGTGTGTTTTCTGGTAGATGGTGTGTCCTAGGGAACCATTGGTTTTTTTTTAGATTAGGACATCCAGAAAGGGAAGTTGGTTGTTTGCTTCTATTTCCATAGTGAATTGTATTTCACTATGGAACACTAAACAAAACCCCCCTAAACACATCCTGGACCTGACCAACCACTGCCTAACCAACACATACTTTATCCATAATGGACAAAGATACAAACAGATAGAAGGAGCACCCATGGGATCACCCCTCTCACCCGTCATCACAAACTTATACATGGAACATTTTGAAACTAATTCCTTAGATAAATCTGAACACCAACCCAAACTCTGGCTAGATATGTTGATGACACTTTCGTGTTTTGGCCACACGGGAAAGAAAAACTGAAAAACTGGACAACTTCCTCACACATCTCAACAGCCTACACCCCAAAATACAATTCACTATGGAAATAAAAGCTTGACTTCAAGCAGAAAATATAAGTGGAACAGATTTTCTTTCAATTTTTCCAATGCAGTTCCTCTTTTTAACGCTGCAGTGGGTGTCATCTGAGGAATTCCATACAACTGTGTTACAGTAGCTGCACCAAAAAGGAGACAAAAATAATTGGTTATGTAAAGCATCTGAAAGGGAAGAGGAAAGGAGAGTATTATGTTTAGTGACTGATAGATCTTCCAGATAAACCAGACTGGAAATACAATTAGATGAACTAAATCCATTTTATCGTGAGGCTACATTAAGAGAATCTTGCAAATCTAAAAGTACAAAACCTTCCTCTACCTCTTTTAACTTGATGATCCATTAGGACAGGTTCTTTTTAAATTTCTTTATCTGACCATTAAAGCACTGAGGACTCCTGCCTCTTTAATCTGATTGTTTCCTGAGCAGCATCTTTTCCTTCGATTTTCCCATGTTCCGTTACAGATCTGACCTCAAATGAGAGATGACTCTAGCAATCAGGCTATCATTTATTCCTCTACTCATACTGTCATGGAGGAGACTCTTGAATTGCAAAACAAATCCTTAGTTTTACATCATGTTCTACCTTATTATCCAGTCTCTCCTCTTAAGCACCTGCGTTATAATGTTTTATGACACTTCTTCGTTGATTTATTTAATGATTAATTTTCTTTTCCATAAATTAAATCAGTTTCTTCTGCTATAGCCTGACAGTAAATGCATCCATATTCAGGAAGACTATCCTAATTCTTTATGAACTTCTTCATTCTGCTTACAGTTTTGTTGTATACATGATGTACAATGGAAACAAGGGCTATACTATACAAAACCTCCTCAAACTATCAGGTGTTTTTTTCTTACCATTGAAGGTCTTTATGTTGCAAATATTGCAATATTTTATTCCAAAAGAAAATTACTAGAAAAAAAGAAAGGGTTTTAAAGGAATGTAGCTTTGTAACCATTAAGGAAAGATGGGTGAGAGAATAGGCATTGCATGGTTGTAGATCTCCAAAGATGGAAGTCATAGTGGTTATTTTTAGGGCCCTTTTCAGAATTTGTAATCAACTAAAGTACTTATAAAGCATTAGAATACAGGTAATACTCACCTTATGACCATTCATTCAGTGACTTTTCAAAATGACAGTGTTGAAAAAATGGACCTATGACTTGCATTCAATATTGTGGCCTTTGCAATGCCCCCTGCAATTACACAATGAAAATTTGGGTACTTGGCAGATCACCTGCCCTTATGACTGACCATAGAGATGCTGCACCTGCCTCCATCTGCCTGTCTTTCTTCCCATATCAGCTGCCCACCCATCAGCAAATGCAAAATTACCATACCTTTGGAGATCTTGGCCCTGTTTCCCATCCTGCAGGTCTCGGGGGACTTGGGCTTGCTTTCCATTCCACTGGGTCCCAAAAGGCTTGGGTCTCCTCCCTACCTTTTCAACACCTGGGAGATATAAATTGGTCCACTTACCTTTTCTTTCTTTTCTTTTTTTTGCAGTTGCTAAAAGGCACACCCAGCCAATGTAACACACAGCTTTTCTACAGAGGCAAGTGGCTGTCACTCTCAGTGATCTGATCTGTGATAAATCCAGCAGGGTGGGAAGCAGGCCCAAGGCCTGTGGACCTAGTAGGGGGAAAGCAGGCCTAACCCTTTAGGTTCTAGTGGGGTGAGGAGGCGATTCAAACCTCATGGCTCATGGCATCCTTTTACCAGCCAAATGTCTCTCCAGGCCTCTGCCATCCTGCAGGACACCCTACACTCCTTGTAACAATCCAGGTAGTTGCTTAATGACTGCACCTGAAAGTGCTAGGATTGCTATTGCTATCACTGAGAGACATAGTCATGTGGGTGCCTTGCTTAATGACCACAATGACCTTTGACCAAAGTTCTGGTCTCAATTATCATTGTAAATCATAAATCAAAATGCGTAGCATTTTAACCTGAGAACCATGTATATATGCACAAGCTTCCTTTAGCAACTTGTTACAATAAATTACACCCTGGGCTTTTTTTATATCAGTTGTCTGGCAAGTTCCTTGAAATTGTTTCAATTATACTCTACCCACCAAATGTTTGTGAAGCTTGTGCAGGGAGCCACAGTGCCCAAAGAAAAGGATATAGATTTCACACAGCACTAATTGCTATATGATATGGATTCTGAAGACGTAAAATGCAATTTCTAATGCACTTCTTCATCATAACTTTCAGGAAACCTATTTATTTCTCTCCCTCTCTCCCAAAGAGAAACTGTGGCCAAGTTATAGATTGGCCAATCAAATGCTGGAATCATTGAACTGGTTGAAAGATCCAAGGATCACATGCAAGTTGGGAAATTGCAGCCTGATTCTTCTGTACAGCAAAAAAGACATGCTCTTGAGATCCAAGTTACAAATCAAGAGCTCTTAAATTAGCAGTGTCTTTATACATTTGTAAAATCAAAGGCACTAGAGGCACATGGTCATTAGCAATCAATAAGCAAAAAGCAATAAATTACACAGAGCCCAGGTTGGGTGAGAAGCAAGGATTCCTTGCTAAAATATTGCAGCTTCCATTCTGTCTCGACTGATAAGGCTGGTAGCTAAGCATGTAAAACTTTTAACTAATTTATGCACAACAGGAAAAGTGTCAGTCCTGAAATCAATGCTGCTCTGGGTGTGCCTTGGATAATAACAGCAATTTATATGATTGCTGCAGGAATTTGCAAGGCAGGATAAGGGCCCTAAGGGGAATAATAAAAAAAATCAAGGGTAGACAGAATGGAATTTCCAACAAATAGAGTTTCTCTGGCTAAAACTAGTTATACTTGCCTATCATTGCTACCCAATATTATACTTACCATATTTTTGGAGTATAAGATGTACTGGAGTATAAGATGCACTTTAATTTTGGGGGAGTAAAACAAGAAAAATAGTTTCTTCCTCTTCCTTCCAGCATCCATCAGTATTAATCTGGCTAGTGTCCTTGCAGCAAACAGCAGCTGTAATATCCTCAATCAGCTGTTCCAGGCTGCAGGGATTGCCACACACCATCACCGCTTCTGTGCCTTGCATTTTCAGGTGGTTCCAGGTGGCGGGGATCCACTCTTCCACTCAGATTTTGATAATGATTTTTTTATCTATTTAAAACAAACCCTATCACCCTATGCATATTTAACTGGAGAGGGTGGGCTGGGCTGGGGTATGATTTTCATGGGGGCAGAAGAGGGACTTGACACCGAAGGCTCCACTCCTGAGACATCCTGTCTTCCTACCTATAACCGTAGGCATTGAAAGCCTGGCTTTCTTGCAGCAAGCCTGATAAGAGACACAGCACTTTAGTCCTTCTGGATGCTGCCATCTCATAAACATGATGCCAGGCTTCCCAGCAGGCCCCCTACACTTTTGCTGCTTCCCAGCAAAGCAGAAGCTGGCTGCTTTGCCTTTTTCCATGCGTGGTGGGGAAGAGCTCAGGGGGAGCTTGGGCAGGGGGGGGCAGGGAAAGAGAGTGTGGAATGGGGGATCCATCTCCCCCAAACCTGATCAAGCAGTCGTTGCAGGCCACTTGTCAGGGGAGTGATCCGTATAGTTCTACCAGGAAACTTTGTAATGGGAAGAGTGAGGTTGAAAACCCCTCTGGCTGCGAAGCCTGCACCACTCAGCGACAGGAGCGAAAGCAGCCTTCCGCACACCAGGTTTTTGGAATTGGGAAGAAAAGCTTTTTCGTGTGGCAGCACCACGATTCCTTCCCAGATTGCAAAAATGGCATGTGCAGTGGGCACTTCAGATTCACCTTCTCTACTCCTGGCCACATCTACCACCTGAAATGCCTTGGTTTCATATCTACCACTTTCCGCACGCACCATTTTTGCAATCGGGGAGGGAATCGTGGCGGTCGGAGAGAGGAGGGAAAGTCACGGGATGGGGGATTCCTTCATGGCGCAGGTGGCTCCACTCAACCTGCTGGAGCCCGCGGTGGCAGTTTCCCCATCCAAGTGGAGCACAATCAGAAGCGGAGGAAGTTCACCATCTGTTCAAACGGCTGTCATGAGAATAAAGCTGTCCTATTGTATGAATATGTAGGGAAGAGGGTGGTGGATCTTCAACCGGATGTTCAGAAAGCGGCAGATCTGAAACAAAGGCGTTCCAGGCAGTGGAGATCACGGCAACTGCCTTACGCTTCCTGGGCAGTGCCCGCTTCACCAACCGAGTCCCGATCCCCATGCTTCCTAGGACCTCTTCAGGGGAGCCCGGCAACGAGATGGCAGTGTCCAGAAGAACTAAAGTGTGTATCTCTATTGGGCTTGCTGCAAGAAAGCCAGGCTTTCAATGTCTATGGTTATAGGTAGGAAGATAGGGTGTCTCGGGAATGGAGCCTTCGGTGCCAAGTCCCTCTTCTGCCCCCATGAAAATCATACTCCACCCCACCCCCTACAATTAAATACGCATAGGGTGATAGGATTTGTTTTAAATAGATAAAAAACTCGTTATCAAGTTTTGGTGGGTGGGGCTACATTGGGAGTATAAGATGCACCCAGATTTTCACCCTCTTTTTTGGAGTAAAAAGATGTGTCTTATACTCTGAAAAATTGTGACAGCTTGGACCTTTCCCTCATGTACAAAGCAACAACAATGATAAAAAACCCAAATTGTAATGTTCAGTGTTACCTGTCCCTCAGTCAAAGCAACAAAGCAACAAAAAGAATTCTAATGTTGATAGATCATATTTTTAGTAGGCTGTTGCTGCAAGTCATGTACAGATTTGCACTGCCAGTGTTGCATGACAATGCCCTGGGTCATTCTGTGTGCACAAATAAGCCACAGTTCTTGATGCTTGGTAGATTCCTTATATTAAGGATGTAGCTAAGCAGGTCATATATGTTCTTAACCAGCATTTATCATTCTAAAGTCATGTAAACAATCCCATGGATTTCTGCTCCAAAGTAATAATAGTAGTATAAAGGTAAATAAAGGTAGTCCATGACTTACGAACATTTGTTCATTGTGTTCAAAATTACGATGGTACTAAATAAAGGGAGTTACAACCTGGGCCCAAAGTTATGATTTTTGAAGCATCCCCATGATCACATTATAAACATTTGGGCACTTGGCCGGGTGCCTGATCTTATGACTGCAGGGGTGAGGTTAGTCATTGTGCAGTTCTAATTTTAATTGGGAGTTAACGTATAAAACAGTTGGTTTTTTTAATTCTGCTGAAATAAATTTTTATTCCAGATTTTTGCAAGTCAAAATATTTTACGTCCTTTTTTGTAATATGAGTCTCTTATATCTTGTTTTAGTTTTTTTATAAATAATAAACATTTTTCTTTTTTGAAGAGCATTTGCTCCATTTATATTTCACATTACACATTTATAATCCACAGTTGTGTGTGTAGTTTAGAAAAAGCAATACCTATAACACCTAATTTGGAGTCATCTATCACAAAATACTTTTGCATCTGTTGTGGTTTTAGAGCAAACTTCTCTACAATCTTCATTTGAACCTTTTCTTGGATTACCTTTAAATCTTTCCAAAAATTCTTTGGCATTTTCAACAGAATTCAGTTGGAATCTTTTCTGAAAGAAAGTAAAAATTAAACACTCTAATTTGTCTCAATGAAATGAAATATTCTGCTTTTGTATTTCAGTCAAAAATAATATTCCTTTCTCTTCTGTAATATCCTAATTGGAATTTCTTTTAAGATAATTATATTTACATTTACAATGTTCCAAGTTTTGCAACACCATTTTAATATAAGATTGATAATGAATGAATGAATGAATGAATATTTATTTCTTAGCTGCACCCTCTCCCGAAGGACTCGGGGTGGCGTACAATAAAACATATAAAATACATATCTGGACAAGACATACATATAACAAAGACGTGTACTAAGACGTGTACAAGGAGGAGGTGGGCTGATGGATAAAAACAATTAAAATCACAATATTTAAAACCCCCTAAATAAATAAATAAAATCAATTAAATTACACAAATAAAAAACCCGTCAGGAGCGATGATCTAACTGTATCGCTCCTGACGGGTTTTTTATTTGTGTAATTTAATTGATTTTATTTATTTATTTAGGGGTTTTTGAACATTGTGATTTTAATTGTTTTTATCCATCAGCCCACCTCCTCCTTGTACACGTCTTAGTACACGTCTTTGTTATATGTATGTCTTGTCCAGATATGTATTTTATATGTTTTATTATACGCCGCCCCGAGTCCTTCGGGAGAGGGTGCGGCTAAGAAATAAATATTCATTCATTCATTCATTCATTCATTCATTCATTCATTCATTCATTATCAATCTTATATTAAAATGGTGTTGCAAAACTTGGAACATTTCTTATTCTTGCAAAACATTAATGTATCAAACATAGTTTTATCAATATGAATTGGGTTGCAGGCAGTAAACCCCGGAACGGGCGTACTGGAACCTGCCTGGAGCACTGGATACCGTTCTGGTACAGTGCTCTGGGGGGACCACCCCCCGAGCTCCTTACCTGTCTTTTAAGGCTTCCGCGCACGCCGCATACAGACCTGCGCGAAGCTCTGTGGAGCAGCTGGAGCGTCGCGGAAGCTCGAAAATGCATGTGCGTGCTGCACGCATTCATGTGGATGCCGCCGGGCCCGTTCCAATCATACCGGTTGGAACGGGATCTGGAACCCAGCACTGATATGAATAGAATAGAACTGGAAGAGATCTTGGAGGTTTTCTAGTCCAGCCCCCTTCTCAAGCAGGAGAACCTATACTATTGTAGATAAGTGGCTGTCTAGTTTCTTCTTTAAAAGCTCCAGTGATGAAGCGCCCATGATTTCTGAAGGTAAGCTATTCCACTGGTTAATTGTCCTCACCTGCATATCATCTGAACTTCCCAGTCTAAAAAATATATCAGTACCTGAACCTTTCTTCATTCCCAGCCTCTGGTATGGCTCTAAATTTCAGACAGAATTCCTTCTAAGTTCCAATAGAACCACATTAGCCATTCCCCTTTCTAATCCTACATCCCTAACTTCTAATTTACTCTCTAAGATTTCCTTTATGTCACTAACTTGATTTATTATTTCTCTAACTTATATGCTATTCATCTTGTGGTGTGAGACAACACTAAAATTTTATTTCTCCAAAGATTTGTTTTCTATCTTCATGTATTTGTTGGATCTTACCCAAACTTTTCTTTCCCAAAGGTCATAAATTTAGCTTCAGGTGACTGAGACAATTCAGGTGCTAATTGATCAAACATTGACTGAAATCACTTGTAAAGGGTTATATTATTTTTTACTGTTATTTTCTTTCTCTAATTGCTGTTCCGAAGAGCCTCTTCCAGCCTCCATTCTTGCTTTGTAAGTCATCATCATTAAAAAGTGAAAATATTGGGCAGAAAAGAAAGCAAACACACATTCCCTCAAATTACTGTGTTTTTTGCTTTTATAAGCCCAGCCCATTATCAATCGTGTTAAAACAACAAAACAAAACAAAAAAGGATTATCAGGTAAGAACTAATTTAAGTTAATGCAGGTAACTAATTTTTTAAAAGTAAGTCTTGGCCTTCTTTTGTTAATAACTTTAATAACTTTCTTTTATCATCCTTATCCAGCTTTTTGCAAAATATTCAATATACTTTAAGTCTCTAAATCTTGTTTTAATTTATATAATTAGTCCCGGCTAACCCCAACGCGGTCGTGTTCGATGTTTCTACGCCTCAGCAGGAACTGGTGCTGGTCCCTGGATTGTTCTTAGCTCTCATCCAACTCCAGTGGACCCAACCGGCCACACTGTCCTCTCCTAGTGGGGTGGACAAGAAACTGTGCACCATGGAGCCCACTCTGGAGGACCTCCTGGTTCTCCCAGTCGTGGACCCTCCCATAGCCGCCCTTACCTCCAATTCTTCCCTCCCCGCAGATTTGCTGGAGGGCCTTGAGGCGGAGGATAAAAAGGCAGAGAAGACATGCCACAAGGCCCACTTAGTGGCTGCTTGGGCCATTAGGGCGGCCTCCTCCGCATCCTTCTTCAATAGGGCCTCCGTCATCTGGCTGCGCGAGCTGTGGTCCAAGCTCCCAGCGGGGGACATGTGCCTCCACCAGGATATATCCAAGGTCATTGTGGCTTCCCAGTATGCTGCTGGTGCATCCCTTAATGCCACCAAGTTTACATCCCGCCGCCTGATCTGGCTACGTCACTGGCAGGCGGATCAGAAAAATAAATGGAAGTTGGCCTCTGCCCCCTTCAAAGGATCCAAATTGTTCGGGGAGGTCCTGCCATCCTTGTCCAAAAAGCAGGAATGCAAGTCCGCCCCTTATTCCAGACTGCAGTCCTTTCGTGCCTCAGAGCCCTCCACTTCCTCCTCCTTCAATTCCCCCAACAGACCATCCGGCCAATCGGGGGACAGAGCGCAGGACAGGCCTGCCTTTTGGGACAGGGGTAGGCAACAGTTTGGGTTCCGCAAGTACAACCGTGGTGGGGCATCTAACAGGCTGTTCCGCAAGTCCAAGTGACTGCCTGACCCCATCACCCATAGGGGGTCGCCTTCAACTGTTTGCCTCCCACTGGGCCCAGACCACCGAGGATGCCTGGGTCCTCCAGATTGTCAGGGAGGGCCTTTTCCTGGAATTCCTGTCATCTCCTCCTCGGAATTTCATCCAGTGTCCCACCCCCTCCTGTCCCCTAAAGAGGGAGTGTATGAACCAGGAGATTCTCCATCTCCTAAAGATAAACGCGATAGAGCAGGTGCCCCCCGACCAGGAGGGGAGGGGGTTCTATTCCATCCTCTTCCTTGTACCCAAAAGCTTGGGGGGGTGGAAGGCCATCTTGGACCTCAAGAACCTCAACAGGCACATCACCTACCGGAGGTTCAAGATGCAGTCCCTCCAGTCCATCCTGGCGGGGATCCGCCAGGGAGACCTCCTCACCTCTATCGATCTAAGGGAGGCCTATCTCCACATCCCAATCTGTCCTTATCACAGGAGGTTCCTGCACTTCTTCTATGCCGGCTGACACTTTCAATACAGGACCCTTCCATTCGGCCTATCGTCGGCACCCAGGACCTTCACGAAGGTCCTGGCGGTCATAGCGGCTCAGCTCAGGCACAGGCTCATAAGGCTTCAATGCTACCTGGACGACATCCTCATCCAGTTGTCATCCAGACAGCAGGCCTTGCGGGACCTCCAGGTCACCATAAGGACACTCAGAAGTCACGGCTTCTCCTTAAACCTGGAGAAAAGCCACCTCACTCCTACCACCAGACTTAACCACCTGGGGGCAGTGATAGATACTTCATTGTTTAGGGTGTTCCTTTCCCAAGACAGGTTAGAGGACTTGGTGTCCATGACCCACGCAGTGATGCATGCGAGGCAAGTTCTGGTGGTCCTCCTGTCGCAGCTGTTGGAGAAAATGATCTGCATCTCGATCGTCCCCTGGGCCCGTCTCCATTCCAGGTTGCTACAATGGCTTCTCCTACCTCACCAGAGAGCCTGCAGGAGCAACTTGCCAATGCTGGTGTGCGTCCCCCCGGCTCTGAAGAGGTCCCTCCGATGGTGGAAGTCACCTGCGCTACTCAAGGGCCACCTCTTCAAAGAGCCCGACCGATTGATCATCACCACGGATGCCAGTCTCGTCGCCTGGGGGGCGCACATGGGCCACCTTGTGGTTCAAGGCAGGTGGTCCCCAACAGAGGCAACCTACAGCATCAATCTTCTGGAGTTGCGGGCCGCGAGACTGGCTCTACGCCATTTCCACCAGTCCATCTGCCAGTGTCATGTCCTGTGGATGACAATGTGGCCACCAAGGAGCACATCAATTGCCAGGGCGGCACCAGATCCAAAAAGCTGATGAGGGAGGTGGAGACCCTGGGCCGCTGAGTGGAACGTCATCTGGCATCCATCCGATCCGACCACATCTCGGGAGTGGACAACACGCAGGCGGACTGGTTAAGCAGAACCACCATAGACCCCGCCGAGTAGAAACTGGACCCTGCCCTGTTCCACCAATTGTCCCGCAGGTTCGGCCGCCCTACAGTCGACTTCTTCGCCTCCAAGGACAATGCTCAACTCCAGCGATTTTTCTCCCACTTCCACTCTCCAAGGGCAGAGGGGACGGATGCCCTTCGGTGTGGCTGGCCCTGGGGCCTACTATACGCCTTCCCTCCTCTCCCTCTCCTTCGCAGTTTCTCAACAAGATCATTGCAGAGGGGGTGGAGGTGATCTTCGTGGCCCCCCATTGGCCCCGGAGATCATGGTTCGCTGACCTTGTCAGCCTGTCGGTATCCTCCCCGTGGAGGATTCCCCCGGATCAGGTTTCCCTCAGCCAGGGGGCCATCGTACATCCAGAGCCCCAGTGGCTCCAGCTGGCCATCTAGCACTTGAGGGGAACCTGCTAAGGGGCGAGGGATTGTCAGTGGAGGTGGTGCACACCATTCAAGTGGCTAGACACCCCTCTACTACAAGGATCTATGACTTCCTGGGCTACCTTTGCCAAGTGGTATGAGGACCTACGTCTTGACCCGGTCATGGCTCCTGTGTCCCGCGTTCTGGATTTCCTGCAAGACGGTCTCGGCAGGGGGCTAGACGCCCAGGCACGCTCCGCCGCAAGGTGGTGGCTCTTTCCAACATTTGGTCCGGCGACCCTGTCCTGCCACTCAGCAAGATACCCAGGGTGCGCTGCTTCCTCAAGGGCACCTCCAACCTACGTCCTCCCACAGTCCACCACTACCCTACCTGGCAGCTGTCAGTGGTTTTGTAAGTGCTCACCTCTCCACCCTTTGAATCTCTTCGCACGGTGTCTCTACGTCACCTTATCCTCAAGACAGCCTTCCTCATTGCTATAACATCCGCCTGTCATATATCGGAACTGGCGGCTCTGTCTGTCTGCCAGGACCTCTGTGTCATCCACCCGGACAGGGTGGTTTTGCAGCTGGACCCGACCTTTGTCCCAAAGGTAAATTCCTGGTTCCACAGAGCACAAACTTTTGCCCACATCCGTCACATCCCAGCGAGCGCGCCTGGCACAAACTGGATGTCAGAAGAGCTCCGAAGGTTTATATTGCTCATACCTCGGAGTTCCGTAGATCAGAGGCTCTCTTCATCTCCTTCCAATCGGGCTCCTTGGGCAAGAAAGTCTCATCTTCCATGGTGGGCAGGTGGCTATGGGCCTGCATCGCTTCTGCATATGAGCTCCAGTCCAGGTCGGTGCCTCGCGGCATTACCGCCCACTCTACGAGGAGCGCGGCCACTTCAGCGGCCTGGGCCACTCAAGCCTCGATCATAGATATGTGCAGGGTGGCCACGTGGTCATCCTCGTTGCCCTTCATCAGAAATTACAAACTGGACGTGTTTCCCTCGGCTGAGGCATCCTTCAGCAGGAGGGTGCTCCAGGCGGTTGTCTCTACGACCAAATCCCGGGACTTTACTTCTGCCCACCCAGATGGACAATAACTTGGTATGTCCCACTGCTTGGACTCTCCAAGCGGTGCACAGGAAAAAGACCATTGGCTTACCTGAAGGGTCCTTTTCTGTGCACCACGGGAGAATCCCACCCGCCCTGGATAGTCCGTCCAGGGATTCTTATCCTTCATATCAACAGGAACTGTACTTCTTGGTCGCTCCTGCTCCATCCTCACGGTCCAGACCATATCAAAATTCTGGGGAGTGGCCACACCAGGAGGTGTGGTCAAAGGAAAAAAAAGTTCCTCAGTCCAAGGGCAACCAGACTGAATTAACCCACTGCTTGGACTCTCCCGCGGTGCACAGAAAAAGACCCTTCAGGTAAGCCAATGGTCTTTTTCCTCAGGAAAAAATAGTCCAGTTGCCTTTTAAAAAAGCATCTTGAGACAACTATGTTCTGGATTACTGAGAATATCCATAGACAATTTTATCAGAATTTGAAGTCTTAGTCCTTGCACTTTGACACTATAATGCAGAATGCTTAGTTTTTAGAACTATCTATTAAATTTTTTATACCCATTATCTTCTATGGAACCATTTTATTCTCATTATATCAGCTGTCTCACTCAGTCAGGCAGGGAAGGTATCTTGCAGACCTTGTCAGCCAAGAATTGTGACTGGCAGGGTCCAGGAAGAGAGCTTTCTCTGCTTTTGCCCCTAGCCAGTCCAACACCAGAAGTGAGGCAGACCCTCACTCTCCCAGCCTTCAGGAAAGGTGTAAAAACATGGCCTTGTGGCCTTGCTTGGAGTGCACAGAAGAACACAAAGACCTTGGGTTAATCAGGCCTCCCCCCCCACTTTTCCATTAATTTTACACAATTCTTGACTCTTTAAACATTTATATATTGTTTCTATGTTTTAATAATTTATTGCACACCTCTCAGATTGGAAGTTCCTAAATATGATACATACAAATAAAATAAATAATGTCTTTGGCTTCAATGTCACCAAGTTGCAGGAAGGGAAATCTATAGATGCTAAAATATACATTCTCTATGTAGATTTTTCTGTCTGATTTACTGTACTTTATGCAATTTTAGAATTATGTGTTAATTGATTTATGTTCCAAGCTGATAAAACCACTAAAAATGTAGTAGCTGCTTACTACATGCTGCCACTCAGCCTAATGCAGGACATGAGAAGGAAAACTAAACTTAATTTTAATTTCTGTAAAACACAGCTATAACAAAATTCTTTGTAAGAAACCTAGCTTATTCACAAAAGTGTTGACCCTACTTTGGATCTGATCCTGATGCTGAGGCTGATGAAGAACACCAGATTTGCCTTTATAGTTTTATTATTTCAGTTAATGTTAAAAATACATCACATCTCTTTCACATAGTTACTAAATATTGGTGTATATCAGAGTTGGGAAGCTTGCTAAGGTCCATTGACAGTCTATAAATATATTTAAATAATGGGACAATTGTTTTTTCTCTGATACAGCAGACATGAGTCTAGTAATGCCTAGCACCATCATAATTAATGATGTTATAGATATAGGTAAAAATAAGTTCTGAAAATAATATATTTGTAGAATTGTAAGTGGCATCAAAATGTATATTTTAGTACTTCAAAGGAAAGATGCACACTGATTTTCAGCATGAATGAATTGTTTATTTGATTCAAAAGCTATTTCTGTCTGAAAGGCATTTTCAGGAAAAATCATATTTATGGCATAATGCTTGTATGAAAAATCCAGTTGTGGCTACCTAAAAACCTCAAATGATGAAGGCTGTGATTCATTTATTTATTTAAATTGAAGTCAGCCTTTTTTCTGGTATGTGTTTTGATCTCTATTAGAAAAAAATCAGAAATTAAAGACACAGAATGTGAATCTAAAGACATCAGAATGAAGATGATCTCATTTAATGAGTGGATGAATACATGCATGGATATGAAGGAGTGGTTTAATTCTGAAATAAAGTGTATATATATATATATATATATATATATATATATATATATATATATATATATATATATATATATATATATATATATATATATATATATTGGATTGTCTTATAAAGGTTGTTTTGGGAGCATATGAAAGTTGGGAAACTATAGATAGATAATAATTGCATTCAATTCCATTTCTACTTTGAGGGAAATGTGTAATATGACTGCCACACTTTTTCTGAGGTCCTGTAATTGCATTTTTGGTGGATGGCAACCTGTTTGCCAAGCATCCTACAGTCATGTGATCATCATTTGCCATCTTCTCTGCTGGCTTTCCCAGAAAGTCACTGGTGAAGCTGAGAGGGAAGATTGTAAGTTGCTGCTGCATGTGAAAAGATTTTCCCTCCCTTCCATGCAGTGGGGGAAAAATTCTGTGGGAGATTGGAAAAATGAAGCTCTTCAAGATGCACGCTTCTTTATTCCAGCCCATTGTCAGAGTGTCCCCCACCTACTGTTCTATGGGCCACAGAAAAGAATTATGTCAAGGTAATAATTTAAGAGCTGATCAGCTGATGCAATGAGGGAAATGAGTCAACATGGTCTTCAGCTATTATCCCTTTAAGAGCCGGTGTAATAAGAGGAGGCCCTGCTGGAGTGTTGGTTGGTTCATTGTGTTTCTTCCCTGCTGTAATTGCTGTTTGTTTAGATACTGCTTGTAGTATGTGTGTGTATAGTATACCTATATTCCTATTGTATATAAAAACCACTGTTTGATACAGACTACTGTTGACTGTACTTCCTCCTGGGCTCAGACATGTAATAGACTTGTGCACTCTCTGACAGGTTATGGATCCAGGGAGTAGAGACACCCAGTGAGAGCTCTGGGTTGGAGAAAAGAAGTTACATCCTGAAGACCTGAACATTTTTCCACTGCTCAGAAACATTGTGTTCTCCAACCTGCAGCCAGAAAGCTAGTAAGCACGATGTTCCTCAGCAGGATAAATGCTTTCTAGCCTTTCTTGCCTTCAGAAACATCATGAGAACTGGCACTATTCTTGCCGTTGTTCTGAAGTCTAGAAAGAGCCTCTTTCTATCATTCAGAAACATCACATTTATTCGGTTTCTGACTGAAAAGTTAGCAAATGCAGTGTTTCTAAAAAGTAGAAAGGCTAATGCATAGAGGGGAGTGGAACTGCTACATTAGACCAGAGAAAGTAGGTTTGAATGTTTGGATCTGAGCTTCATTTCTCTGGCAAAGCATGGCAGTTCCCTTCCACATACTGGAGGTGGGGGTAACATGTGGGCCAGAGAAATGAAGCTAAGATCTTTGGCATCTGACATTCGTTCCTCTGGTTCAGTGGAATTCCTTTATGTGCATGGAGGAGAGCTGTCTGCACTTTTCAGCAGGCAGCCCTTTTACTCTGCCCACTTAACAGCCTAAGTGGGAGGGCTGGCATTGCAATTGTTGAGTGAGATGGCCGTATGGCTACCTCAGTGAATGTTTGGATTAATGTGCGGCCAAAATACCATACCCAACTGTGATCATAAGTCTAGATTACCTGTACTGTGTGAGGGGGAATGGAGAGGTATCTCCATGGTGTATATAACACATGAGAGGTATCAGCATATACAAATATAAAAAAATCAAATTAAGAAAAATATAGACATCATGGTGTATATAGTAACATGTCAAATCAAATCAAATCAAATCTTTATTGTCACTGCACAATATGTGTACAATGAAATTGAATGAGCCTCCCTTGGTGCAAGCCCCCCCCCCCAAAAAAAAACACAGGATACATCTCAATAACTCAATAAATAAATAAAAAGAAATGCCTAAACCCAAATAAGTAATAACACACATTCCCATGTACGTATTTGTATATAACATTATATTACACTGGTATAAACATGTTGCACATTGCGCTGGCCCTGCAAGCCTATTATATTAAACCTGATTGTGGTGTTATGTTGCGTTCAGCAGTCTGATGGCCCACGGATAAAAGCTATTTTTCAGCCTATGTGAATCAGAGGTTGGATTATAATCCATAGTCAATCAATAATGTGGATCTCATTGAATTATGTGTAAAAGTAGATAATATTTAATTAACCATTGATAAAATACAGTACATACAATACACAAAGTTTTGTATATTCATACGTGCAACTGTAGAAGTAATGATTCATCTTGGAATAAAAAGAATATGCCTCTCTATTCTGTTTTGCTTAACTTGTTAACAGTATGTCACTGTTATCTAGCTTGGTGCGATATGTTTTTACTAATCTTTCTCTGAAGAATTAGCAGTTGCCTATGGCCAGTGGCAGGATGCCAGATCTGACAGTAGAATCATCTTGAGAGAAATAAATAACAGTTCTGATATGAATATTTCCTGATTTTAAAAATAACATTAGTGGGTGTCATATATCTATATCTTACTAGTTTCTGGTCTTTGCCTACATTGTTTATAAGATGATATTGTTATTAAAAGGGAAATAAAATTTAGCATAAGTTTTGAAAGCATTTCCTACAAATAACTTAGGTTTTCATATATAGTGAGCTTATCACTGAAATCTTGTTCATTTTAGCATATTTATTTTCAGAGAGATTGCTTCTTTCAGCTGGGATTGATATGTTGCTTCTGATGCTGGTATTTCTGCATTATACATTAAATTGAGGTTATTGCTAACTGCCTTTTTTCCTACTAATTTCTACCAGCACCACCCATTCGTGTTTTTTTTTAAATAAAGTTGTTTTGCAGTTTTTTAATTGTTTGCTAAGATGGGTAGCCATATAAATACAATAAATAAATGAATAAAACATTACATATCTTTTCAATCGCCATGTAAAATAATTACTGAGGAGCAGAGTATTTCATGAGTAAGATACATGGTATATAAAATGCTTCAATATGGAGTCTCTGTGTGGGAATTGATCAGGTTTTGTTCCTACTTACTTTAGTGTATGAGATAATACCCATCCCAAAAAAGAAGTGATACCATGTTTAGTAGAAATTAGAAATATCTTTACTTGTCAATATGAATCATTATTCCAAGACAGGAAAATATCAAAATAATGCATGTTATAGTAATTAGCAAGCTTTGATGCCACATTTCTAAATGCTATGCCTTAAATTCCAATCTAATCTACACATCAATCATTGTGCAGTCTTACACACTTTAGAGCACAGTGGGGAGAAGGAAGTGAAAAATATTAATATTCTCTGTTTTGTGTTTCATGTGTTTCATGGATAAGCTTATGGTCTATTTGTGTTTGATGAAACTTTACTATAAGAACACTCCCCGCAAAGTCTGTGTCATCATCATCATTTTAGCCATTGTCTATACACTAGGATGAAGGCCTCTTCCGCACATTTCCAGCTTTTTTTTTGCCAATTGGGCCCATAATACAGTGGGGCAAAAAAGTATTTAGTCAACCACCAATTGTGCAAGTTCTCCCACTTAAAAAGATGAGAGAGGCATCATAGGTAGACCTCAACTGTGAGAGACAAAATGTAAAAAAAAAGACCAAACAATCACATTGGCTGATTTGGAAATAATTTATTTGCAAATTATGGTGGAAAATAAGTATTTGGTCACCTACAAACAAGCAAGATTTCTGGCTCTCACAGACCTGTACCTTCTTCTTTAGGAGGCTCCTCTGTCCTGCACTCATTACCTGTATCAATGGTACCCGTTCGAACTTGTCATCAGTATAAAAGACACCTGTCCACAACCTCAAACAGTCACACTCCAAACTCCACTATGGTGAAGACCAAAGAGCTGTCAAAGGACACCAGAAACAAAATTGTAGACCTGCACCAGGCTGGGAAGACTGAACCTGCAATAGGCAAGCGGCTTGGTGTGAACAAATCAATTGTGGGAGCAATAATTAGAAAATGGAAGACATACAAGACCACTGATAATCTCCCTCGATCTGGGGCTCCACGCAAGATCTCACCCCGTGGGCTCAAAATGATCCCAAGAACGGTGAGCAAAAATCCCAGGATCACACGGGGGGACCTAGTGAATGACCTGCAGAGAGCTGGGACCAACGTAACAAAGGCTACCATCAGTAACACACTACGCCGCCAGGGACTCAGATCCTGCAGTGCCAGACGTGTCCCCCTGCTTAAGTCAGTCCATGTCCGGGCCCATCTGAAGTTTGCTAGAGAGCATTTGAATGATCCAGAAGAGGATTGGGAGAATGTCATATGGTCAGATGAAACCAAAATAGAACTGTTTGGTAGAAACACAACTCGTCGTGTTTGGAGGAGAGAGAATGCTCAGTTGCATCCAAAGAACACCATACCTACTGTGAAGCACGGGGGTGGCAACATCATGCTTTGGGGCTGTTTTTCTGCAAAGGGACTAGGACGACTGATCCGTGTACAGGACAGAATGAATGGGGCCATGTATTGTGAGATTTTGAGTGCAAACCTCCTTCCATCAGCAAGGGCATTGAAGATGAAATGTGGCTGGGTCTTTTAACATGACAATGATTCCAAACATACTGCCCGGGCAATGAAGGAGTGGCTTCGTAAGAAGGTCCTGGAGTGGCCTAGCCAGTCTCCAGATCTCAACCCCATAGAAAACCTTTGGAGGGAGTTGAAAGTCCGTGTTGCCCAGCGACAGCCCCAAAACATCACTGCTTTAGAGGAGATCTGCATGGAGGAATGGGCCAACATACCAGTAACAGTGTGTGCCAACCTTGTGAAGACTTACAGAAAACGTTTGACCTCTGTCATTGCCAACAAAGGATATATAACACAGTATTGAGAGGAACTTTTGATATTGACCAAATACTTATTTTCCACCATAATTTGCAAATAAATTCTTTCCAAATCAGCCAATGTTATTGGCTGGATTTGTTTTCTCATTTTGTCTCTCATAGTTGAGGTCTACCTACGATGCCAATTACAGGCCTCTCTCATCTTTTTAAGTGGGAGAACTTGCACAATTGGTGGTTGACTAAATACTTTTTTGCCCCACTGTACTTGCTGATGTTGTCAATCCATCTTGTCTCTTTTGTAGATGCTTTTTATCAAGTGGGATCCATTCTATGACTGCTGTGGTCCACCTGCCATCAATTCTTCTTGCTATGTGACCAGCCCATTTCCATTTCAATTCTTTTACTCTCTTGATGATATCCTATACTTTCATTCATTCTCTAATCCATGTGCAGCTTTCTATCTTGTCTTGTAATTCTGAGCATATATCTTTCCATGGCTCTTTGTGCAAGTTTTTGTATTGACTGTGAGGTTAATGTCTATGTTTCACTGACATATGTTACAACAGGCAGCACACACTGATTGAAAACTTTTCTCATCAGGCATAGGTAGAGGTTCTTCTTGAAAATTATGTTTAGCTTGCTGAATACTTGCCAACCACATTTAACACACCGTTCAATTTCTTTTATTGTATTCTCCACTGTATTGTAACTTCCACTGAGATCCATTGGCCAAGGTATATGTAGAGGTCTACTATGCCTAGTTTTTCTCTAGATATTATTTTTTTCATTCTTAGGTGAATTTATTAAACATAACCAGGCTCTTTTTTCCGGTTTATTTTTGAGCCAAATGAATAAATAATCAAAAACATCATTGAATCTGCTACAATCTATAGTGCCACCACAAAAATACTTTGTACACTCAAAAATCTCTGATGAAACTATTGATGTAATTAAATAAATGATGGACAGTGAGGTTTCACTAATAAAATGGAGTTTGTTGAACTTTGCAAGACCATAAGAAAATGTATCCAAGAAGAAACACATCAATTTAATGTGAAGTTTGTGAAAAAGGCAATTTAAGAAAACAAAGGGAATAACAGAGCAAAATGCAAGCTTATAAATACAAGAAAGAATGTCTTTGCATTAAAACACAAAGATGGTTCTGTGTGTAGAACAAGACGGGAAATGTTAGAAATAATTGGAAAATTCTATTCAGAGCTATACAAACATCAAGTTCACTCAAAACTAACAATACCCATAAAAGAGGAAATGCCAGATATTCTAGTGGAGGAAGTGTCAAGTGCCATAGAATCAATTAAAATGGCAAAGCTTCAGGAAACGACTGTCTTACAGTTGAAATGCTGAAAGCTGATGCTCACAGTTTACACAAGATACTAGCAAAACTATACCTCAGAGAAGAAAAAAATACATGTATAGAAAAATACTGAAGTGATTCTTATTCACAAGAAAGGGGCACAAGATAATTTAAAGAACTATCACCCAATAAGCTGCCTTTCAGTTATCTACAAGGTTTTCAAGATAATAGCAAAAAGAATTTTGAAAACATTAAATGATGCACAACTAAACAAATAAGCAGGCTTCAGAAGTGGCTACAGCACAATGGATCAGATCCAGACTGTTCAGCAAGTCATTGAAAGGCACGTACGTATAACATGATTCTGTGCATGACTTTCATTGACTACTCAATATTCCAGCAAGCAATAATTAAGGCATTGCTCAACCAAGATATAGACACTGTTTACATAAACTTATTACACTCAATATATGAAGGAACAATAGCAACAATTTGCCTTAGTGATCTTAAAGTGGAAAGCAACATAGAACAAAATGTATGATAGGGCAATACAATATCACCTATCTTTTTCTCAGCCTGCCTTGAAGAAGTATTTCGCAAACCAGACTGGGCAAAAGATGGAATAAAAATCAATGTCACCTATTTTAATCAGTTAAGATTTGCAGATATGCTGTTCTCTTCTCATAAGACCCAGAAGAGCTACAAAGACACATATAAGAGCTGCACAAAGCAGGAGAACCATATGGTTAAAAGTCTGTATGTAAAGATAATTTAAAAACATCTTGAAGGCATTTGCACAATATGTAATAGGGGATCTGCCCAAAATATATTTCAGCATTTTTACTCTTAGAGCTCCTGGCTTGAGCTTATTAACAATCTCCATTCCCTCAGGGCTTCTGCCTGAGGTGATATCTATGAAGATTCCCTGTTGGGCTTTCGGTCTAAATTAAGGCTCTGCCTATTAATATGTTATCAGAGAGCTCCTCTGAAGGTGTCTCTAGCCTTCCTTATCCTGTAAAGATAACATGTAGGATTGGTTATGCAACAACAAGATGGCTGATGAGTTGTCTTTTTGAAAATGATCTTCTGATATTTTGGTGCTAAATCGAGGTTTAAATCCTTTCTGTTTGGAACCTTCAGGAAAAATGAGAATATTTCATATAATAAAAATGTGCTGATTGGTTTTCCAAATCCTACCATTAAACTTGCATTTTTGCAAGTAAAAAAATAGTTTGTACCAATGATTCTAGTGATTCTACTTCCATCTGCTGGTTGAAAAAGTGAAAAGAAATCATGCTTCATTTATAAACTTCATTTATTTACATTTTTATACTGTCACTCAGAAGAGTCTGAGAAAAACATCCCACTTCTTTATCAATCCCTATACATTAAACCATGTTTTTAAAAACCAAGATAAATGTAAAAAGTCACACAATGATCACTACAGGCCAAATAGTCATTAAAAGGCCAAAATGAAAAAAGCCATATGCGCCTTAGAGGAGACATACGATGGAGGCAGCCACACAGAGGATTTCTGTTTCGGTTATGCCTCTCTCATAAAGGCAATACCTGAGTTGACCCTCTGAAGATCTATACAGAACAAGCAGAATTGTATTGGGTCAAATATAACAAACTCCTATCATTGTGACACTGACTGAATCAGCTCATTTCTCTGCACTTCTTTTGGATTCTAAAAATGGTTAGATTGGTACACTGGATTGATTCTAAAGACTCAGTACATAAATTATACTGTTTGGCTAGATGGCTAATTAAAACTAGGTGTATGAGTTATCTTTTGCAATTCTGAAATGATTTACATTGGCTACATTGTAATTACAATTCAGTGTGTTGGTTTTAGGTTTTAAAGCCCTAATTAGTTTGGAACTTAAGAGTGTTTCTTCTCTCATAAAGCTGAGAATTGCACATCCTCGGAGGCCCTTTTCTGAGTCTCTCATGAAGGTGAGGCAGGTGGTTCTTCAAATTTATCTAAGTTTACAACACTCTCACTGGAGAGATCCATTAACATCGGATCTGTTTTCTTTAAGGAATCATTTGAAAGCCTTTTACTTTTCCAAGTCTTTCTAGGCTTTAATTTTATGATTTATTGTAAGTCACTCTGAAATTCTTAGGGGCTGAAGGTCATGGAAATGCTCCAAACAAGATTTGAAATTAACCTGTAATTTCTGTAAATGTAATTCTATATATGGATTATCTTGAACATTCTTGATTTTTTTTTCTATTTGAAGAAGTTTTTCCACTGTATTAGATTTTTACATCTACTGTATATTCTTCCATAGTGCTTTAAAATGATATGCCATATATTAATGTGTCTTCAGCTATAAAATAAAAATGACCTTTCAGTGTCACAGTACTTTATTTGATAGAACTTCATTTTAAAAATTATCCAGTTAACTTTAAGGTATTTTAAATAAATAAAAACAAGTAATCTTATTAGGCATGTTCCATATCAGGGGAAGAAATTAAAAGTATTGGTTTTATTGGTAAAGAATTAAAAACATTTTTTCCTTAAAATAATTATTTCCCCATTATTTATTTATTTATTTATTTAAATTATATGCTATCGAAATGTATGACTCATAGCAGTTTATGTTTTTGGAACAACCAAGAGCATGGTCCCAAACCAGAAATCGCTGCCCTTAGTCCTTTCGGAGAAGGGCAGCATATAAATCCAATCAACAAACAAAAAACAAACAAACAATCAACGTAACACAAAAAATAATAACCGATATATGATGTTAACAACCCTATGCTGGGCAACTTCAGCGTTCTAAATTCCAGCCAAATTCTGTTTTACTGACAGAGTAAGTAAGAATGGGTATTAACCCAACCAGTGTGTGAATCCATTCCACAAACTGGGTGCATCCTAGAAAAAGACTATTCCAGTCCTATTGTGCTCACCTGTCATTAGTTAGGTGTCAACATTCTCATCAGGATAATGTACAGGTTAGTTATAATATGTCAGAAGTCTCATGAAAAGCCCCCCTCCAATATCTCCTCCCTTTAAATGAATGCAATGTGAATTTGGAGAAATTTGTTCTAAGACTACAGTATATAGAACCAATGCAGAGTTTTTCTTGTAGAGAAATCTTTACAGTATATGTAAAAAGGGGACTTGCACTTCTGTGTTAGATTAATTTCCCAACAGTTGGAAAAGAAAGAAGATAGGGAATCTATCAATAACTGTTGTGCTAATGCTCTTTGACTGGATTTGTTCAGTGTGTTTCATGGCTTCTGGATGCCTAGGTTCTCCTGCAACTGAGAACTCAGGCAAGTTTAAAGGATGAGTATTAGTATACACAGCCTTTGTCTAACTCTGCACCAGGTATTCTGGTGAAACTCTCTGCCTTTTCAAGGCTATGAAACTCAGCTCAGCAGGAGGACTTCATGTTTCTAAAAACTAAGAAGAGAACGAAGGAGATGCTTCATTCAACTTTTGTAAGAGCCATCAACCTCTCTGATGATGTAGTGCAAATCCAACTTAGTGGCGGATCTCAACAGGCCTCATTTTCATGTCTATGCTGATTGGCTCAGGTCCAATCTAGAAGGCAGGCACACTGGTTCCTGTTGACTCAAAGAGGTTCCCCTCTTGGAAAAGCAAAAAGCTGGCAAGTGAGGGCCGGGCTGGATGTTTTGTGAGTGGCTACAGTTATGGATTTTTTTTAAAAAAGGACAATAAATCAAAGAAAAGTGAAAGAGAGGTGAAAATTTCCTTCTGTAGGATGTACAAGTTTGAATTTTATTTTCTGCTAGCACATCAAAGAAAACAATTAAAATGTTCTGTTTTAATATTAATATAGCACATTCACCCATGGAGCACCATTAAGCAAGGAATAGGATAATGCTTTTTGCTGCTACAACTAACACAATGATCCCAAGGCAAAGAAGTGAATAGGAAGATATGAGATTAAATCAGCCAAACAAGGGGAAGTTGAAACAAGGCTATTACGGCTCAATAAATGGAACAAATAAAATTCCCAGCTTCTCTGCTCAGTGATGTAGATTAGGGGAAACACAAAACGTTCAGCCTCAAGATTACCTTGATACAGAGGATTTTAAAGATTACTATACAATTGAAGCCAGAATTTTTCCTTTTAGATTAATGGATAAACGGTTAGAAAAAAGTTAAGTAAGATTATTTCAATATATGATTGCTGGGACAAGATTATTACGTTCACAGAGATGGAAATATTCTACACTACCCACTATGGAGGAATGGTTGATGAAATTGACAGATCTTGCTGAGATGGATAAATGTTAACTAAATTAACATTTATTGGTGATGAAAAAGCTTTATGGACTTTTTGGATAAAAATGAAAAAAATGATTTATGGCTTTGATGATTAGGACAGATTGTAGAAAGAAAATTACTATATTGTGATGAAACTTTAGAGAGAGATGTTAAAATATAATTATAACTGTTGTGAAGAATATTGGAAGCCACTTCTTAATAACTTTTTTCTTTTCTATTTTTTCATTAATTTATTTTTTTGTTGCACTTTTTTATTTCTCTTGATTTCTTTCTTTTTCTCTTTTCTTCCTTACTTTATATTTGTTTGTAATAGTTTTATTGTTTTTTGAGAGAGAGAGAGAGAGAGAGAGAGAGAGAGAGAGAGAGAGAGAGAGAGAGAGAGAGAGAGAGAGATTGATTGATTTGGGTCCAAATATTTGTCTCATTTAGTGATGTAAGATTGGGTGCTATATTATATAATTAATAACACACTATCGTTTAGCACCTTTTCTATTTTTTCTGTATAATCCTCAGTGAGCTAAGCTCAGGATTTCCAGTTCATTTTGGTTGGGTTCAGTGATCACTGGATAGGGATCTTAATAAAGAAAATCAAATTCACATCACTGGTTCTCATTTTAGTGGCTTTTTCCTACAAATTTTTCTTTTCAAGAACCGAGGTGGTGCAGTACTGCAGGCTACTTAGAGTGCAGTACTGCAGGCTACTTTAGCTGACTGCTAGCTGCAGTTCAGCAGTTCAAATTTTACCGACTCAAGGTTGACTCAGCCTTCCATCCTTCCGAGGTGGGTAAAATGAGGACCCAGATTGTTGGGGGCAATATGCTGACTCTGTAAACTGCTTAGAGAGGGCTGTAAAAGCACTATGAAGCGGTATATAAGTAAGTGCTATTGCTATTTGATAAGAAATTTCTACCTAAGATGAAGAATTACTAATCTAGATCTACTGGGAAAAATGGTGTGGGGGGTGGGACAGGTGGTCCTATCTATTAAAAGAGGCCCCCAAAGAGACCCCAATATTGTAGTGGAGAGGAAGGGAATATTTATTATTATTATTTTATTCTCTTACATACCATCTTAAGTACCATATTTTTCGGAGTATAAGATGCACTGGAGTATGATGCACCAAGATTTTGAAGAGGCAATTTAAAAAAAAAAAAGTTTTTGCATCTGCAGACCTCCCCAAAATGGCCCGTTTTTCACAAAAACGGGCCCGTTTTCTTTTTTAAAAAAGGGTCATGAATAGCCTTTGGCAGGCTTGTAGAGTGCTCCTGGAGGGGTAGGCCCGCCCAAAATGAGCAAAAAACAACCAATTTCTTTTGCAAAAACAGGCGCATTTTTTGTCAAAAAAGGGCATGTGTAGTCTTTAGGGGGCTTTTAAAGTGCTCCTGGGGGCTGGGAAAACTGAGCAAAATGTGGCCCGTTTTTTACTCATTTCTGCCCTCCCCAGCCCCCAAGAGCACTCTGAAAGCCTCCTAAAGGCTCTGCACGCCATTTTGGTGAAAGGGGTGGGGTTTCAAGAGGCAAAAAATGCTGTATTCAATGTATAAGATGCACCCAGATTTTCAGCCTCTTTTTTGAAAAAGGTGCTTCTTATACTCCGAAAAATACAGTATACATTCAAAGCATTGTTATTCTTTCCTTTTGTCATTCTTATACATTTTTTATTTCATTTAATAGGTTATAATATACAGTTTGGATTGCTTTATTTACCACCCCTTCCTCCTGTTGCAACACCACCTTATTTTCCCTTTCTTTTCTCCCTTCCTTCCTTCTCTACTTTCCTTCCTCCTCTCCTTCCCCTTCTTCCCTTACCTTTCTCCTATTCCTACTCTTCTTCGTCCCCTTCCTACCCTCTCCTTCTCTTTCTCTCCCTTCCATCCTCCTCTCCTTACCTCTTTCTTCTTTCCCCCATCTTAAGAGGAAGTGAAGAATGATTCAAATGATTGGATTGCATTAGTGGCTTTCTTCCCAGGCTAAACAAAGGAGTTGCAAAAGTATTTATAGTCCTAAAAGGGTTTGAGGTTTTTTTTTGCAGATCTCTTGATTACCAGAAGAGGTTTTAAAGAAAAACAGACGAATCATTGAAAAGCATAATGCCTATTGATCTGATTAACGAAATGGCTTAGAATGAGTTGACAGGTAGTTCTCAACTTATGACCACAGTTGGTACTGAAATTTCAGTTGTAAAATTGTTAAGATTGTAAGTTGAATCAGACCTGATTTTATGATAATTGTTATGGTGATCATCAAACAGACTGCATTAATTCTTATGTGAATCATGCAATTGTCAAATGGATGCTTTTTGTTGGGTTTTGCCAGAAATTAGCAAAAAAAAAAAAAAAAAAGATTGCAAATTGTAATCCCATGACTGCAAGATTCTGCAACTGGTTGTAAATCAGTGGTGAAATTCATTTTTTTTACTACCGGTTATATGTGTGTGGGTTGGTGGGCGTGGCAGGGGAAGGATACTGCAAAATCTCCATTTCCACTTCACTCCAGGGGAAGGATACTACAAAATATCCATTCTCACCCACTCCAGGGGAAGGATACTACAAAATCCCCATTCCCTCCCCATTCCTGGGGGAAGGATATTGCAAAATCTCCATTCCTACCCCACTGGGGCCAGCCAAGGGTGGTATTTGCTGATTCTCCAAACTACTCAAAATTTACGCTACTGGTTCTCCAGAACCTGTCAGAACCTGCTGAATTTCACCCCTGTTGTAAATGCAGGCCAATTCAAAATGCCTGAATTGCAATCACATGACTAGGGTGTGGTACAATAATTGTAAGTGCAAGTACAAGTCATAAGTCACTTTTTCCAAGGCTGCCATAGTTTTGAACCCTTGTTAAACAAAATGATATAAGTTAAGGACTACCTATATAGTTTTCACAAAATTTATATATACAGATACCCTTTTGCTAGAATCAATGATGCAAGTGGAACTGTTGAGAAAGTCTGTGCAATCTTAGTTTTGAAAATGTCATTCTTGATTCCTTTTGAATATTTTTATTCCCCCATTGCTACTGGAATTGCTATGGACAGAAGCACATGGAAGGAAATATCAAAAACAATATACTAATCTTTTACCTAAGGTCCTTTTTCCAGCTAGACATCCTGTGAGATTCTTTTTAGTGCATAATAGTATCTGTTTTGATTGGGGGGGGAGAATTTCCCCCTCAATTGATATTGTTGATCTATTGGCTTGACCATCAAAATTACTTTTGAGCAAACCCTGAGCCAAATTGGGGGTACAGTTTGCAGTGGGAGGAGGATAGAGAAAAATCATGCAACAAAACATTAGGTTGCACGAAGAGCACTGTTAGATCGGGTAGTGAGAAGGCAGACACTGGCTTAACGTAACAACAGCTCTTTATTGTAATGCAGCAAGTCTGTACAATCCAGCAACTTCTTGGTCTGACAGCAGCCCTTTTATAGGGAGCTGTCAGACCTCTCAACCAATAGGATTCAATCTCTGTTCCCGCCTGAACAGAGGACCTGTGTGGAAACTCTGGCAGACAGAGTTAATATCTAACACCCCTCCCCTCTTAGTTAGGATGTTTCTATTGGTCACGTAATCCCGTAGGTAGGCGGGTTTTTGTTTCGTCCTACTAGACCTGTGCAGTTCATTTGGAACTGGTTCTTTGGACAGGTCGGACGGGCCTGTCTGCTCTCCAGCTCCGCTTGGTGGAACCTCCCGGAACTTTTCCCAGGCTGCGGCTGGAGCTTCTAGGATTTGCTCATTTGGAGCTCGCTGTGGGCCTGCAACAGATTCAGATAAGTCCCCCGGTACCCTCGGGCTTGAGTTGGCTGTAGAGGGAGTGAGTACTCATTTCTTTTGGATAGGGCCTTGGCTGAGTTGTTTAGGAGTTTCGTCTGGTGTTCTGAGATTGGAGTGGGAGAGGCGACCACGGAGTTGGTCAACATACCTCCTCCAATTTCTACCATCCTCTAGTTCTAGCAGATAAGAGCGAGGCCCGGTAATGCCTATCACCGTAGCAGGGATCCACAGAGTTTCCCCAGCGTAGTTGTGGGGGTATACCGAGTCCCCTATGCTAAAGTTTCGAATTTTGCTTGTTGAGTTAGGGGGTGATACGGCAGAATAGTTTGGGTGTAGCCGGTCTAAGTGGGACCTTAGCTGGCGACCCATGAGAAGCTCAGCGGGGCTTCTCCCGGTAGTGGCACTTGGCATGATGTGTTGTATTAACAAATAGTGATCAACCTGTGTTTGCCAATCCCCCGGGCCCATCCTGGCAAGGGCCTCTTTTGCAGATCGCACCATTCTCTCCGCTTGACCATTGGAAGCCGAATGGAATGGAGCAACCAGGGTGTGCTGAATTTCCTGACTTGCTAAGTAGGTCTCGAATTGAAAATTGGGGCCCGTTATCAGACACCAAGACGTTGGGCAGGCTGTGCATGGCGAAAAGTCACCATAGCACCTTGATGACTGCCTCTGCCATGGTGGAGGCCATCAGGACTACCTCTAACCACTTCGAGTACGCATCCACAACTACAAGGAAAGTTTGGCTATGAACTGGGCCAGCAAAATCTATGTGCACCCTAGACCACGGTGCTTGAGGACGCTCCCACTCCTCAGCGGGCGCCTCTGGAGGAGCTGGTCTGGACTCCTGGCACGGTGTACAGGTAGCCACTCATTCCTCTATCTCTCTGCCAATGTTAGGCCACCAGACATAGCTCCTAGCCAAGGACTTCATCCTTAAAATACCAGGATGCCCCATATGTAAAGCCTCCAATACTGCCTTTCGCAGTTTGGAATAACCACTCGGTCCCCCCCACAGCAAACAGCCATTAATCACAGACAATTCATCGCATTTTGTAGCATACAATTTGCAATCAGCCCCAACAGGCCCCTTGGGCCACCCCCTCCACACCAGTTCAAGATTTGCTTAATGGTGGGGTCGTTCGCCGAAAATCAGGCAACGTCATTGGACGAGACAGGTCCAGTGTCCAAGCAGTCAATAAGTAGGACCGGTGCCTCGGGAGTGGGGTCAGCCAATAGTTCAGGAAGGGGGCAATGGTTCAACGCATCTGCATATCCTAGGGTGGAGCCAGGGCGATGGATCAGTTTGTAGGAGTATGCAGCCAGGAAAACAGTCCACCTGGTCATGTGAGGGGATAGCGAAACTGGAGTAGGTCAGTCCCCAGCCAGTAGTCCTAACAACGGCTTGTGGTCAATCACAAGTTCGAAGTCCCGGCCGTAAAGGTACTCGTGGAACCTTTTGACACCTGCTACTGCAGCCAGATCCTCGTGGTCCATCTGGCTGTAGTTTCTTTCCACTGAAGACAAGGTTCGCAAGTAAAAGGCAATAGGGGCTTCTGTGCCATTGGGCATGCGGTGGCTAAGGACGGCGCCCATGCCGAAAGACGATGCATCACAGGTTAGCACCAGTGGCAGGGTCTGGCTGTATTGGACTAGCAGGGAGTCAGCTGTCAGCAGTCGCTTGACTGCGGCGAATGTGGCAGTCTTGGCTTGGCCCCAGGACCACTTGGCGTTCTTGGCCAGAAGACGGTGGAGCGATTCAGCAACGGTGGCTTTCTGTTTAAGAAAGACGCTGTAGAAATTAAGGAGCCCGAGGAATGCCTGCAGCTCAGTTTGCGTGCGGGTTGTGGGGGCTTTCTGGATTGCTTTTACTTTTTGTGATGTCGAGTGAATCCCAGAGCCATCGATCATGTACCCCAGGAATTCGACCCTCGGTACATTAATTTTGCATTTTTCTTTTTTAAACCGGAGGCCCTTTTCCTGTACACCGCTTGGAGAGTCCAAGCAATGGGTTAATTCAGTCTGCTTGCCCTTAGGACTGAGGAACTATTTTTCCTTTAGCCACACCTCCTCCTGGTGTGATCAATCCCCCAGAATTCTTCCTCAGTCAGCCCGTTTGGACGTAATTAGCTAGAGCTCTGAGCTGAATTAATCCTTTTTTGGCTTGGACTCTCTATTTGCGTTTTTATTTCTCTTTCCTAACATTTCCCCAACTTTGTGAGACGTTTTTCTCCTCATCGCTGCGTTTTTCTCCAGCAGAATTTACATTTGAAGGCCAGGAGGTAAGCTGGAAGGTGGTGGGGGGTGCCCCTCAGCTGATCTTTATGGGACGGCTTCGGAGGCCTGCCGCTTGTCGTTTAAAACGGCGCGGCTGCAGCGGCGAGGTTCCTACGTTCCCAGGCCCCTCGTTTGTTATTTTAGACGAAGTTTTTTTCGTTCCCCGGCCTGCTAGAGGACCTCTGCCGCAGGGAGGAGTGAGCGATCGTCGCCATTCGAGGCGCGTTCGCTCCTCGCTCTCCCTTAGCCCCACGCTGTTGCGGCGGCCATTTTAGGTGCGAAAAAAAGCGCGCCCAGGCATGGCCGCCATTTTGCATCAGCCTCGTTATCAGGAGACCGCTGGAGGTGGCAGGGCCTAGCAAGGGTTTCTCAGGCTGGGATCGCCACCTTCGTCTTTTTGTCTATTTTTGCGAGCGGAGCTGGTTCCTGGGCCATACCAACGGTCATTATACCGGCTCAGGGAGGAGGCCTAAGTAAGCGCAGGCCAAAGCCTTTTTCTAGTCATTCTCCTCCCTGCTTCTCCTGTGGAGCCTTGCGCCAATCCTACCCCTGGGCCTCTGACTGGTATTAAGCATGGGATACCTTCATATGTATTGACTCAATTACTGTGCATATAGCAATTTTGACAAATCTTTTTGTTTTGTTCCCCTTGCAGCAACCAGTCTCTCTCTCTAACTTCTGCCTTGTCATAGCCTTGCTCCATCTTGTGTGGTCATTGACTATGGACCTGCCTAGTCCCCCCGATTCCCAAGATACTAGGCCGAGCCTCTCTCAGGCCCCTAGCAAGGGTTCCTCCTCATCGGGGAGTGGGGGTGCGGGCAAGAGTGGTGGGGGTAGTTCTGGGAAACAGCGTTCCAGAACCCCTTCTGTGGCTGAGGCCAAGGATGCTGAAAGGCGCCAGCGGGCCCTTGACAAGCAGTTTGAGAAGGCCAGACGCCAGGCAGACAGGGAGCAGTCCCACTCAGGAATCCCTCCCTCCCGGGAGGATCTCCAAATGGTCCTTGCCGAGGAGGTGGAGTCCCAGGACCTATCCCCAAACAGGTCGTTTGCAGAGGTGGCTTCCCCGGCACCCTCTTGGGCCTGTGAGCAGGCCCCTCCCCCTGGGGATGCTAGCATAGATGATATGCAGGGTGAGGCTTCGCCCCCCCTAGAGGAGGGTTTGGATCCTGATTCTGACTCAGAGGAATTATCTCCCCGCATGCAGGAACTGATGGCCCATGTCATTGCCAAGGGCATCACGGAGGCCATGAAATTTAAGAATCCCACTGCAGTGGCCCCAAGGGGTCCCAAACCCGATCAGGCAGCTCCCCCTCCAAGCAAGCGTGCTCGCCATCCTTCCCTGGAATCCTCGGTGGTCAGCGAGGCCTCTGCCATTGAGGACCCTGACCCAGAGGTGCTAGGTCTCTCGGACGACGAGGACCTTCCCCCTGAAGCGCCCGCCTTTGCGGGTCTGTTCAAGCCCAGCCTTTTCAAATCTGTCCTCCACAAGGTCAAGGCTGCCACCAGGGTGGGGATCAAGCCCAAACCGGCTGCGACGGCGGCGGATGCCACTCCGGCTAATCCCAATGTGGTCATGTTTGATGTCCCAGCACCCCAACAGGAGCTGGTTCCGGTCCCGGGGCTGTTTCTCGACCTAATCCAGCGCCAGTGGGCTCAACCAGCCACGCAGTCCTCTCCCAGTGGGGTAGATAGGAAGCTTTATACTATGGAGCCAGTGCTGGAGGACCTTCTGGCCCTTCCCACTGTCGACCCGCCCATCGCTGCACTCACTTCTAACTCCTCCCTACCGGCCGACCTTCTGGAAGGCCTTAAGGCGGAGGACAAGAAGGCGGAAAAGGTGTGCCACAAGACCCACCTGGCGGCTGCCTGGGCCATTAGGGCCTCTTCATCCGCCTCCTTTTTCAATAGGGCTTCTGTAATCTGGCTGCGCGAGCTCCTAACCAAGCTCCTGGCGGGAGACGTCCGCCTCCACCAGGACGTGTCTAAAATAATCGCGGCTTCCCAATACGCCGCTGACGCTTCCCTTAACGCCACTAAATTCGCCTCCAGGGCACTCGGCTCTAATATCACTTCTCGCCGGCTGATCTGGCTCCGCCATTGGCAAGCGGACCAGAAAAACAAGTGGAAACTGGCTTCCGCCCCCTTTAAGGGGTCCAAATTATTTGGCGAGTCCCTGGATCCTCTCCTCATCGAGTCCAAGGACAAGAGGAAGATCCTCCCTTCTCTAAACAAGAAGCAGGAACGTAAGACCGCTCCCTATTCCAGGAGGCAGTCCTTTCGTGCCTCCGAGCCTTCCACCTCTGCCTCTTCCTTCTCTCCCTCCAATAGGTCCTTCGGTCAGCAGGGCGACAGGTCCCAGGACAGGGCGCCCTTTCGGGACAGAGGCAGGCAGCAGTTCGGCTTCCACAAGTATAACCGTGGTGGGGCCTCCAACAGGCCGTTCCGTAAGTCAAAGTGACTGCCCGGGCTCGGCGCCCATCGGGGGTCGGCTCCAGCTGTTTGCCTCCCATTGGGCCCAGACAACCGAGGATGCTTGGGTTCTGCAGATAGTCAGGGAAGGCCTCTCCCTGGAGTTCCTGTCCCTCCCCCCCCCGGACCTTCATCCGGTGCCCCGTCCCATCCTGCCCTCAAAAGAGGGAGCGTATGGACCAGGAAGTCAGACATCTCCTAGACATCAGGGCCGTGGAACCCGTTCCCCAGGGCGAAGAGGGGAGGGGGTTCTACTCCATCCTCTTCCTGGTGCCAAAGAACTCGGGGGGGGGGTGGAGAGCCATCTTGGACCTCAAAAACCTCAACAGGCACATCGCCTACCGGAGGTTCAAGATGCAGTCACTGCAGACCATCCTGGCGGGGATTCGACAGGGAGATCTCCTCACATCTATACATCTCAAAGAGGCATACCTCCACATTCCCATCCGTCCACAGCACAGGAAGTTCCTGCGCTTCTATTATGCAGGTCGCCACTTCCAGTACAAAGCTCTCCCATTTGGCCTCTCGTCCGCTCCTCGGACGTTTACCAAAGTTCTGGCGGTAGTGGCGGCCCAGCTAAGACGCAGGCCCATAAGGCTCCAGTGCTACCTGGATGACATCCTTATCCAGTCGTCGTCCAGGCAGCAGGCCTTGCGGGATCTCCAAACCACTATGAGATCCCTCAGAAATCACGGCTTCACTCTAAACATAGAGAAGAGCCATCTCACTCCAACAAACAGGCTTGTACACCTGGGGGCGGTGATAGATACCAGCTTGTGCAGGGTTTTCCTCTCCCAAGACAGATTGGACGGTCTAAGGTCCATGACCCACAAGGTGACGAGCTTGAGGCAGGCTCCAGTGGTCCTTCTGTCGCAGCTGCTGGGAAAAATGATCTCCTGCATTTCCATCGTGCCGTGGGCCTGCCCGCATTCCAGGGCGCTTCAGTGGCTGCTGCTGCCGCACCAGAGGGCATCCAGGAGCAACTCTCCCAGGCCGATTCGAGTTCCGCCGGAAGTGAAGAGGTCTCTCCGCTGGTGGGTGTCTCCGGCCGTCCTCAAGGGCCACCTATTCAAGGAGCCCGAGAGGTTAATCATCACCACAGATGCCAGCCTCTCCGGCTGGGGAGCCCACATGGGTTCCCTGGTCGTCCAGGGCAAGTGGTCCCAAGTGGAAACCAGTTACAGCATCAACCTACTGGAACTGAGAGCTGCTCGCCTGGCCCTGCGCCATTTCAGCCGGTCCATCCATCGTCAACATGTGCTTCTGATGACGGACAATGTGGCCACCAAGGCCCACATCAACCGCCAGGGTGGCACCAGATCCAGAGCACTGATGAGAGAGGCGGAGTCCCTGGGCCGCTGGGCGGAGCGCCATCTGGAATCTCTCCGCTCCGACCACATCTCCGGAGTGGACAACACACAGGCAGACTGGTTCAGCAGGACAACCATAGATCCTGCGGAGTGGAAACTGGACCCTCGCCTGTTCCACCAGATGTCCAACAGATTCGGAAATCCGACTGTAGACCTGTTCGCGTCCAGGAACAACAAGCAGCTCAACCGCTTCTACTCCCAGTTCTTCACCCCGGGGGCGGAAGGGACAGATGCACTGCGTTGCAAGTGGCCCCGCGAGCTACTGTATGCCTTCCCTCCCCTGCCTCTCCTTCCTCAATTCATCTCTAAAGTCATCGCAGAGGGAGCGGAAGTTCTCCTCGTGGCCCCACACTGGCCCCGCAGGTCGTGGTTCGCCGACCTTGTCCACCTGTCGGTGTCTCCTCCGTGGCGCATCCCTCTGTACCAGATCTCCCTCAGCCAGGGGGCCGTGGTTCATCCAGAGCCCCAGTGGCTGCAGTTGGCCGTCTGGCACTTGAGGGGGACCAACTGAAAGGCGAAGGCCTGTCAGAGGAGGTAGTGAACACCATTCAGGCGGCGAGATGCCCTTCAACCACCAGAATTTATGATGCGTCTTGGGCCGCCTTCGCAAAGTGGTGTGAGGAGCTGTTCATCGAGCCGACGACCGCGCCTGTTTCCAGAGTCCTTGTTTTTCTTCAAGCGGGAGTCAACAAGGGCCTGGCCCCGAACACCCTTCGACACCAAGTGGCGGCCTTGTCCACCGTCTGGTCGGGCGACCATCTTTTGCCTCTCAGCAAAATCCCGAAGGTGCGCCTCTTCCTCAAGGGCACCTCTAACCTTCGCCCTCCCACCGTTCATCGCTACCCCACTTGGCAGCTGTCCGTGGTCCTACGGGCCCTCTCTGGCCCTCCATTCGAACCTCTACGCACTACTTCTCTTCGATTCCTGACGCTGAAGACGGCCTTCTTGATTGCCATCACGTCCGCTCGCCGGATTTCGGAGCTGGCGGCTCTGTCTGTTCGCCAGGACCTGTGCGTCATCCACCCTGACAGGGTTATTTTGAGGCTGGACCCGACCTTTACCCCCAAAGTAAACTCATGGTTCCATAGAGCGCAAGACATTGTGTTGCCAAATTTTTGTCCTCATCCGTCGCATCCCAGAGAGCGTTCCTGGCACAATCTTGATGTCAGGAGGGCCCTGAAGGTTTACATCGCTCGTACTGCGGAGTTCAGGAAGTCAGAGGCTCTCTTCCTCTCCTTCCAGCCTGGTTCTCTAGGGAAGAAGGTCTCTTCCTCCACGATTGGCAGGTGGCTTCGTGCCTGCATTGCGACAGCCTATGAAAGCCAATCCAAAGCCGTTCCGCGCGGCATCACTGCACACTCCACACAAAGTGCTGCTACCTCGGCAGCCTGGGCCACCCAGGCCTCGATCCTGGACATCTGCAGGGCCGCTACGTGGTCCTCTCCTTCTCCTTTTGTGCGACACTATAAATTGGACATTTTCGCCTCGGCTGAGGTGTCCTTCGGCAGGCGTGTGCTCCAGGCGGTTGTGTCAGAGACCGAATCCCGGGAGCCTTCTTCTGCCCACCCAGATGGACAATAACTTGGGTATGTCCCATTGCTTGGACTCTCCAAGCGGTGTACAGGAAAATGACCATTGGCTTACCTGAAGGGTCCTTTTCTGTACACCGCGGGAGAGTCCAACCCACCCTGGATCTCAAGGCCGGGATTCGGGTTCTTCGTGTCAACAGTACATCATCTTGGACGCTTCGCTCCGTCCGCACGAACTGACTCCTTCTAAGAATTCTGGGGGATTGATCACACCAGGAGGAGGTGTGGCTAAAGGAAAAATAGTTCCTCACTCCTAAGGGCAAGCAGACTGAATTAACCCATTGCTTGGACTCTCCTGCGGTGTACAGAAAAGGACCTTCAGGTAAGCCAATGGTCATTTTCTCTAATTCTGGCCAAAACCATGCAAACTCTTTTTAAAAGTTGCCCCTCGTTTGCAGCCGATACCAAGATGTCATCAAAATAGGGGACGACTCCTGGTATCCCCTGCAAAAGTCGTTCTATGACGCTTTGGAACAGTCCAGGGGCTATACTAACTCCAAATTGTAGGCGGTGGCATTTGAATGCACCCCTGTGCATCACAATGGTTTGAGCCTCTGCCATGGCGCCATCTACAGGCAACTGTTGGTATGCCTGCGCCATGTCTAATTTAGCAAAAAAAATTCCTGAGCCTAGGGCAGCGATGGTGAACCTTTTTTGGCTTGTGTGCCATAAGTGGGGGGAGTGCAGGGGGGTAGTGTGCGGGCGTGCCGCACCCATAATGCAATGCGTGACCCCCCAGTGTGCATGCGTGCACTATAGGTGCTCTCCCCTGCATGCTTTTTTGTCCTCCCCAGGATACAGAGGCTTTATAGGAACCTGGGCAGGGCAAAAACAGCCCCCCGGGCCCTGGAGCCCTCCGGAGGCTTCAGGGCCCTTCAGGAGGCTTCCCCGAAGCCTCTGGAGCAGTCAAAATGAACCTCCGAGCAAACCGGAAGTCACTTCCGGTTTGCTCGGAGGGTTGTTTTGAGCGCTCCGAAGGCTTGAGGGACCTTCAGGAGGCTTCCCTGAAGCCTCCGGAGCAGTCAAAACGACCCTCTGAGCAAACTGGAAGTCCGTTCCCAAACTTCCGGTTCGCCCGTAGGGCCGGTTTTTTGCGCTATGGAGGCTTCAGGGAAGCTCATGAAGCCTCCGGAGGGTCTCTGGGGGCGGGGGGCTCTTTTCGCCCTCCCCAGCCTCATATAAAGGCTCTGGAGCCTGGGAATGGCGAAAAATGGCTTTAAAAAAAGGTGAACTCAGCTGGCCAGTGCGCATATGCGCGCTGGTGAGCTGACAGGGTAGCGCCTCACGTGCCCTGACAAATGGCTCCGTGTGCCACCTGTGGCACGTGTGCCATAGGTTCGCCATCACTGGCCTAGGGAATGTAGTAAATGCTGTACAATGGGTACAGGGTATGCACTTTGTTGTAGCGCATTGTTAATTGTGCATTTATAGTCCGCGCAGATGCAGACTGACCCGTCGGGCTTGACCAGGGTCACAATGGGAGTTTCCCAGCGAGCGTGGTCGACTGGCTCCAGGATATTTGGCTCACTAGCTTGTCAATTTCCCTATCAATTTTTGGGCAGAAAGCCAAGGGGACTCTCCTGGGCTTCAGCCTAATCGGCGCTATGTTGGGGTCTAAATTAAAAGAGATTGGCATCCCCACATATTTACCAAGATCAGGGCTGAAGACGTCCTCGAACTCCTTAAAAATGGCCTCTGCACCGTCTTCTTTCACCGAGTTGATTCTGATCACCTCCAACCCTAGGGCTTGGAACCAGTCGAGCCCCAGGAGGCTCTGCAGGTCATTTCTAGCCACAGTCACCATCAGGTTGGCGTGGAATTCCTTGAATCTTACGCGGAAGGCGCCCTGGCTGATGATGGGGACCTTGTTCCCCTGATAGTCGCGCAGGCTGATGTCTGGGGTGCGAAGCTGCCATTTCTTTAGATCCGGAATGGCTTGCTTCAGGGTTGACCAACACATGATCGTTAAGGACGATCCAGTGTCTATTTCAAGCTCACAGGGAGCGTCCTCTATGAGGACAGTGATCTTCATTTTTTTGGCCGCCTAGTGCAGACTTGTCCTATCGCAGTGTGATAGGTAACCTTTGATTCTCTCTCTGGGTGCCCTTGTGATTTATGCCAAGCCCCTGGGTTGGACCTCTGTTGGCGGTTAGGATTGTCCTTAGGCTGCCATGTGGTGGCAGGGAATTCACTCCGGCACACTTTGGCAATATGCCCCTTTCGCTCGCAATGCCGGCAGGTTGCGTCTCGGAATTTGCAAGTAGACCGGGTATGGTTTCCTCCACAGCTTGCGCAGGGCGGCATTCACGAGTTGAATTTTCATGCTGGTTTCATGCGGCTACTGCGCATGCAGTAGCTGTCGTCTTCGCTGTCAGAGGGTTCTTGCTCAGTGACCTCGTGATGGACGTGCGTTTGCTTCTGCGCAGTTTGTGGCACATTGTATTGCCGCTGCAAGGCTTCTGTGGACTTGTCTGCGGATTCGGAAGCTTGGGCCTCATTGAGTGTGATCTGCAGAGACATGTTTGATTTGGCCAGCAAATGTCTCTGCAGATTAATGTCCCGCACATTGCAGATTATGCGATCTAATATTACATCATCCAGGACCCGGAACTCGCAATAAGTCGCTGCCTTTCGTAGTGCCGCCACATATTGGTTGATAGATTCGCCTTCCTTCTGGTTCCTTGAGTTGAATTTGTGGTGGCGAACATGCCTCGATGGCTTAGGGGCATAGTGGGTCTTCAGTGTCTGCAGCAACGCTGCCCAAGGAACCACTTGGAGCGGAGGTGGCTCTGATAAGTCTTTTGTGGTTTCGAAAACTTCTCTGCTGCAGTACCCCAGAAAAAGGTTCTTTTTCCTGGTGTCAGGGACGCCCATGAAGTCGTTTGCCTCAAGGAAGCATTCGAATCATAACATATACGATTCCCAGTGTTCGGCCACCGGGTCATATGGAGTTGGCAGGGCATGCATGGCCATTCTCGATTGAGGCGGTTCAAATTTTACTGCTCAAAATGGTAGCTTGATTGCCGTGCCGAACTCCAGGCTGAATCTACTTGCTGGATGTCTCGTTGCTCATTCTTCGCATATCTGCCTCTCAATCCCATCCTCGTCGCCAGTGTTAGATCGGGTAGTGAGAAGGCAGACACTGGCTTAACGTAACAACAGCTCTTCATTGTAATGCAACAAGTCTGTACAATCCAGCAACTTCTTGGTCTGACAGCAGCCCATTTATAGGGAGCTGTCAGACCTCTCAACCAATAGGATTCAGTCTCTGTTTCCGCCTGAACAGAGGACCTGTTTGGAAACTCTGGCAGACAGAGTTAATATCTAACAAGCACTTATTCTTAAATTGGAATTTTAAAATAGATCCAAATCCAAATAATTGAATTACCAATTTGCATGCCAGCAGTGGATTTGGATTACTTTGCTTGAATAATAGTTTCCATGGAGAGTAGCATACTTGTTTTAAAAGGAGCGAAATTTAATAGATAGTTTGTAGTACAGTATGGGGTATGCCTTTCAAAGAAAGAATTACACACTTCACTAGGCATTTTAAAGGCTTTTGGCATATGAAAATATATCCTTTGGACATCTACCAGTAGATTAATCAGATGGGAGATTTGTTCTTAGGTCAGATTATTTTTTTGCCAGAGGGAATCACTCATTTATTAAAAATGCATGTCTTCATTATGTACATCAGGATTTTAAAAAAAATTGGAGCTGTAAAAGACAAAAGAGGAAAGGGAAACAGCAAAAGAAAAATACTCAAAAGATGCTAAATTTAGTTACCTTTGAGTAGAACACAGACTGGCAGGCACAGAGAGACAGAGCAGTCATCATAGCTCAAATCATGTTCAATAAATCAAAACAACATTTTATTCTTTTATTGCTCCATATATTGGTATCTAATCCCCTGATCTCCAACCCAGGTTTGATGAAGTTTAATTTCTTAGCTGATATGTAGCTTGCCCCAGAGAAATGATGTGATGAGAAGGACAAAAAATTAAAAATAAGATAAAATTGCCCCATTTACTTTTTTAAAGCTCAGTTAAATTGGAAACCTCTGTCCACATTGGTTTTTAAGCTTTGATTATTTTTACCCCCTACCTGGACTGATTGGTTACATTTGATTGACAGGTCAGATTTAGATTTTCCTATAACTTCTTTGTACCTGAACTGTTTGGGGATGGATTTTTTCCAATTCACTACAACTATGAAAAGCTATTTACAATATAATCTTCTATGTATCCAGAATTCCCCAAAACCTGAAATAAAATCCATTGTTAGATTGCAAGGGTTAAATAGGGGATCAAATTATAGTTTGAAATTTCAAACCGACTCATAATTCACTATTCTTGATAGTGAATAATCAGTTTTGAATGACACTAATTTAATGCATGTTCCTGACCAGGATACTATAACAGTGTGCATTAGAGTGTCCTGGGAATATATGCAGCCCCTATCCTTGTATTTTGAAAACAAGTGAAGAGTGTTCTATATCTGTTCCAGAGGTGGGTTGCAAATCCCGGTGATACCGGTTCACTTGTGCTCATGTGCGGTGCTTCTGCGCATGGACAGAAGTGTTTGGGCGGATGGGCAGAGCCTCCCGCTGCCACCACTACCAGTTTGCCCAATCTGAGCCGAACCGGGAGCAACCCACCTCTGATCTGTTCCCAGATTAACTGAGGTCCCATGATAATTTTCTTAATTTTTGCTTATGAAGAAACTGAAAAGTATAAATGTTAGTATGCATCTTTGCAAGACAATTTCCTCCACTTCCTCCCTCAAACACCAATTATAGGACCTTCCTAGCTATCAGTCCTGTCCAAAGTATCTCAAATTGCTTTTCAGTCTGAGAATGTCCTTTATATCTACTGCTAGTCATATTCCAGTTTATCACCTGCTATAACTGCCTTTTCATTACCTCTGGTCTAATAGCTTCTGTCTCCATCAAGTTTGATTTAATGGCAGCTATCTCTTGGCCTCAGCTCCATTCATGTTCAGTAGCAATCCTCTCACAGCAGTAATGGCTAAGTTTGGCTCAGGAGTCTTTGATGAGACACTTTGTCAAAGCCCATCTTTTAGAAGCCCAAGTAAACAGTGTCTAGTGGATCATTTCTGCCAGGGTGCTTGTTTATCTCAGGCTTATATTTTCAGAAGCATCTGTTAATTCTTCAGCAAGATTTATCCTTCTGTGTGCTTGACAACTTTATCTTTAATAATGCTTTCTCTATTGAACAGATGTTGAACTGGCTAGCTTGCAATTTTCTCAGCCTTCATCCCACATTTCTCTTTTTAAAAATTGGCATTACTTTTCCATGTTTGCAAACTGTGATACAGTTGCTAATCTTAGAGCAGTTCAAATATGCCAGTTTTGTAAAAGTTATTTTTGGGTCCCTGGATTGGATTCAGAATTAGGCAGACTTGCAATAAACAACTGAATCAATGGGATAAGTTAGCCATGACTAAATTAAGTAAGTTTGCTTTTAACCAAGTCTAGATTCAGCCCAATTTCATTTGTGGGAATTACTTAGCAACATTTGTTACTAGATGACTTTAGTTTATTTAATGTAGCTCAAATTAATGTCAGCTACGACTAGTGCAGTAAAACCCACAGGGGCACCTGTACCTTTACCTATTTCAAATTAACCTATCTGTCAGTGATATGAAGGAAAAGAAGTATACCCTCTTTGTTGCTGTCAACACACTGATTTAAAAAATAATTGTATGTATAATTTTTGGACATAGTTATAACAATGGTTTTTCTCAGGTTAGGAGCCATTACTAGTTCCCTAAAGTTTATACATTAGTATAACAAAATCAGACTTCAATATTAGTGTTTATAGGACTAGATTCTAAAGCTACATTAGGCATGCCTTGAAGAAATATTAACATTTTTAAATATTTCAATTGTAAGATACAATATTACATAAAATTGGAGCGGGGGATTGTACTCCTCTGTGTTCCATAGTTAGTTTGAAATATGGCCTAACTGCTTATTACATACAGATACACATGTTCAAAGACCAGTTTGGACATGCAGAGCTAATTTGCACAGTCCTTTTGAAATTTTTCCTATAATAAGATTTGTTGGGAATGGATTCTTTTATGAATATCTATAGTGTTAGTATCATGGGGTGATGCTAATCAGATTTTAAATCTATTCATCTTCTGATATGATTTTGAACTTTCTATAGTCATATTTAATTAGGAATACTGTAGGTACCATGATCCATCTCCATAGAAATGGCAGTTACTAATCCTTCAAAAACACATTTTAAAATTCTAATTTCCTTCTCAAAATATCAAAATCAAAGCAACATATTGTTCTTTCTATTTTCCCATACTTTTGGATTTTGATATTTAGTTGGGACTAAAGCAAATTTGTAGCTTTAGCTATGACACTAATTAAACATGAAGTTTTTGAATATATGCAGGAAAAGGAAATTACTTCAGTCCTATTCACATAGCTTTCAGCAGACGTTTTGGACATTCATTTCTCCAATACTCTTGATTAATATAAAAACTTGAGTCAATGCTGAGAAAGGAATGTGCAGAAATATGGATATTTGATACAAGCTTAATACTTTATATACTTCAATGGGTGAGGACTGGAGAATCCTGGTGATGCAGTGGATGGAATGCAGTATTGCAGACCAACTCTGCCCACAATCTGGAGTTCAATTTTGATAGAACTCAAGGTTGATTCAGCTTTCCATGTTTCCAAGGTTGTTAATATTTGGACCAAGATTGGTTGGGGCAATATGCTGACATTGTAAACTGCCCAGAGAATGCAATAAAGCATTATGGGACAATATATAAGTGTAAATGTTATCGTTATTGCTAAACTACATATCCTTTTTGAATAGAAAAGTACAGTATTCTAATTACCCAGGCACTGCTCTCTGTCAAGTTAAGTTGCATTAATAGTTCTCCATAGTATCCTGTGGGAGGGGCCACTGGTGGGATATCATCAATGCTGATTGGTCCAGAAACTAAGTGGAAATGTGTTGCAGCCATGCCTCTGCTCCTCTTGCCCCAGTTTCCTCTCAGTCTTTGGTCATAGAAGGCTGTTTCTTTCTTAGCTCCTCCAGCAAAATAGTTTTTGTAGGCTAATTGGTAAAATTGGCTATTTTAAATTCTAAATTAATTAAAGGGCTGCAGGTAGATTGCGGGGGCCGTGATAGCACAGCCACTTCACGGGGCGCCAGATTGCTGGTCCAGCAGCTTTATTCCAACCTCCACAGCCATGTGACACCCGTAGTTCCCTGTTGTGGAGGAGACAAGCTTCAAAGGCAGCTGACAAGCCCGAACTGAGGCAGATCACTTTTGCAGTGGCCCGTTTCATCGGGAAATACCATAATCGTCTATTTGCAATCAGACGAGCCATTTGGGGTTGTGATCCTGCTGGGCGGCCATTTTTGACTCCGGAGAGTGACAGGTGGCCATTTTGAGCCCAGAAAGTGACAGGCGGCCATTTTTTGACTCTGGAGAGTGATGGGTAGCCATTTTGGAATCCAGAAAAAGAGGGACGGCCACAAGGCCACAAGGCCTCCGAAGCCAGCATGTCAGGCCCTCCAGTCCTGGTTCCTCCCTAGCTCTCTCCCCAGTTAGAACCAACAGGAGGTCTAGACATAACATCTCTCCCTCTCCTTCTGTATCACCTGGGGCTATTAGAGATGTCATGGGAGATCCACTTGAGGGTACTTCTAGAGACTTTCTTTTTAATAGGCCTACCCTTGCTCCTCAGGTATTGGAACCTCTAGCGGTGGAGGACATCTATGGGGACCAGGAGGCATTAGAATACCTCTCAGAGAGCTTGAAGAAAATAATTGCTTCAGCTATCTCCCAGGGCATTGTCTCAGGCCTGAGGCAACAGAAGGGCCAAGCCCAAGGGACTGGACGGCCCCAGAAGACCTCCCAGCCAGGCCAACCAGCCGTGGCCTTGGCAGGTAGAGACCACAGACCAGGCTCTCCGTCTCTGGTCAGTGACGGGTCAGTTGCAGGGGAGGAGGTCTAAAAAGATCTAGAATTTTCAGACGATGAGGAGACCTTGCCTCCTGATCTTCTGGCCTTTGCTGACCTGTTCCCTCCTTCTCTCTTTAAGCCACTTCTTGCCAAAGCCAGGGCAACTACCAAATTAGGCAACTCTTCCGGCTGTGGTCACTCCCAAGGATACTTCCCAGGTCATGTTCGCTAAGACTGCAACAGACAAGGAGGCGGCTCCTTCTCCTCTTCTGTTCCTGGAGATGGTAAGAAAATCAATGGGGGCATTGACTCATTATTACAACATGGACCAGGCCTTCACCCAGGCCCTCCAGGTCCTGACTGTGGATGCCCCAGTGATGGCCTTCATGACGTCCTCTGCCTTAGTTTCAGGGGATGTCACAGACAAACTCAAGACCGAGGACAAAAGGGCAGAGCTCACGTTGCGCAAGGCCTTTGAGGCGTCTGCATGGGCCATCAAATCTGCAGAAGCTGCTTCCTTTTTTAACCGAGCCACTTTCCTGTGGTTGAGGCAACTGCAAGATCGCATTCCCCCTGAGGATGCTCGCCTGTTAGCAAGGTCATTGTGGCCACCCAATTCTCAGAGGACGGCACTTTGGATTCCATCAAGTCTACATCCTGGGTCTTGTCAGCTTCAGTAGCCTCAAGGCAACCCTATGGTTGAGGAACTGGTAGGTGGACAATAAATCCAAGTGGCATTTGGCGTCTACCCCATACACGGGGGGTGGGGTGTCTCTTTTTGGAGAATGTCTAGATCCTATCCTTGTTGAGAACAAGGAGAAAAAGAAATTGCTCCCTACTGCACCCAAATGCCAGGAAGCCTGGTCTACCCCCTACCATAAGCATCCCTCTTACCGCCCCAGTGACTCAGATTACCATCAGCACAGATATTTTCCCCCTAGAGCTGATAGATAGCAACCTTGTCTTTTCTATCTGGACAGAAACAGGTTTCAGGGTCAGTCCATTTCGTGGGGGAGGTGGTCACCCTTTCCTCAAAGGGAAGTGACTCAAATCTGAGTCTCCCCATAGGCGGCTGCCTGTCTCATTTTGTGACACATTGGGAATGTATTACAACGGATGCTTGGGTCCTCGCCACAGTGCAAGAGGATGGATCGGTAGAAACATTTTGGATTTGACTGAAATTAGAGATTCTACCTATAATGTACAATTCAATTTTCCTATTTACTGATCTTGTTGGCTATAGCTGTAATTTGCTGCTTTGTTAGTTTTAGTGCTTCCTTAACCTTTCTTCTTTCTAGATGATATTTCATGATCAGATATTCTTGGACTAGTTCTTCAGCTTTGATTCTTTCATTCTGTTCCAGCTTGCTTGAATCTGATCTTGTCTTAGAGGGCTTTGTTCTTGAGGAGAAGGCAGAGTGCCTGGTTTGGGAATCAATATGATTCAATAGCTATGATGACTTTCTGCATTACTGACTCCCCCTCGTTTGCCTCTATAGTCTGACTTACTTCTGGGCAAGTGTTTGATTTGTTTTTGGCCATGTGTAGACCTTGGTGGTTCTTCCACTTCTGCTTCTGTAAATACTTTATTTGTAGTATAATCTGATGTTGATCTGCTAGCCTCTCTTCTTTACTTCTGGTACTGGTTGTTGTTCTTTCCAGAACTGGTGCATTCTTTTCAGATTCTTTTCATTTTCTTCTTGTTGGACTTGATTTGTAATAACATTGTTCTTTCTTTTCTTTTCTATCTTTGTATATTTGGGATGGATAAACACTTCTTCATGTAATTCTGCAGTTGCTGGCTCTGAATCCTGTAATCCATTTATTATTAGATGTCCTGGAACTCCAAAATCTAGTGTAGTCTTTGTTGACCTGTGTGATGTTGATTCAGTGTGGATTTCTATAAATTTTATCTCAACATATTATTTATGAGAGGGATTATCCCATCCAGGCAGTGATGATGACAGACACTACTTATCAAGGAAAATAGGTCAGCATGGAATGTTGCAAGTATATCAGACAGTTGATGAAAAAAGGACATTGGAAGAATATCTGAAGGACAGTGAAAAAGATGTACTGAAGCTAGCATACCATGAAGGCTCATGAGCTATACCATAGGTTCAAGTATATTGGACAAGGTCTCATCAGAGCAGCCAGTCAAAGAATGTCTTTCTCATTTAGTCCTAACAATAAGCATGTACATAATACTTTGTGGCATTCAGGAAACATTGCACAGTTTCATTGATTTGTTGGCTCAAGGAAGAAGAACACCATCTGCTTACTTTAGTTATAGGCAGTACATTATAAGTATGCATTGTCCATAAGTCAGACATTTATAACCAGAGATTGCCCATGTTGCTTTGGGCAATCGCTGGTTATAAATGTCTGACTTATGGACAATGAATACTTACAATGTACTGCCTAAAAGTAAAATGTGCAGATGGTGTTCTCCTTTGTTGAACTGACAAACATTTTTGATGATGCAATTATGCAAGATGAGCAACAATACAAATCAAATAAACAAACATTCATATTATAAACATAATGTAAAATGATGGTGTGAGTCCTATTTTGACTTCATAATAATAATGGAAGAAGATATTAAAGTAACATTGAACAATATACCAAAAATATGTAATTTAGTATTTATGTATGAAGAACTTTAGATTCATTACCGCCCCGAGTCCCTTCGGGGAGAGGGAGCAGTTTATAAATGTAATAAATAATAATAATAATTACCTTTGCACTGTAAGTAAAATTATTTTACTTTAATGGCAACTCTGTAACTCCCATTTTTAAATTAGTTTAAAATTAATTAAATGTGTTCACTCTTAACCTGCGAGAAGTAAGGTTGACCATATTTCTCTCTGTCAACCTTTTTACTTGCTGCTTATTTCCTTATATATGTATTTTATTATTAAATGAATAATATAGAGCATCAGAAAAAGTGTACTCATGAAAGTTCCGTAGAATTCTGTGAATTCCTCCTATTGTTACAACAGAAGATCTTAATATAATGTGAATTGTAATGGAGTTTTGTTCAACTATGCATGATGAAGAAAAAATAATTTTCTCCTTTCTTATATGAGAACTCTACTTAACTTGACTGAAACCATAACAAACTAAGGAAAGTAGGATTGCTTTTGCACTTACAGAAGACCATCTCAAAATACAAAGAATGTAGGATAGATTGGGAAATAGAAAAAAATCCAGAAGAAGAAAATGACAAACCATTTCAGTATTTTGCCAAGAAAATTATTAAGACTTATCCATGAAGTCATTAGGAACCAAATTCAGCTTGAAATACATTTATATTAGCCTAATATCATTAATTGTATCATTACATTGGCAGTAAATTTAGACATTAAAAATACTTCCTCACATAATACATCTTTTATTATAATCCATGAAATAATATTGGACTTCATCCCAAAACCATTTACTTTAATATTTTGGTGATCAATATTGGAATCAACCAACCTCTGGAGGCCATAAATATATCACACCTGATTTATGGAATTTGTGGCAATTCATTCATCACTTTAGGTGTCTTTAAAATTGGTTTAAATACATTCCAAAGGGTAAGCATTCTGATTGCTATCAATTTTAATACCTGAGTAGAATCTCTCAGATCAAAAGCAATAGTCCTTCTTGCTCTCCAGCAAATAGAATGCAAAGCTATACTGTCTCTGATTTATGCATAGGACAATCTAGCAAGAAAGAATATTATTAAGTTTAGGTTAGAGTTTTACTTTATCAAAAGTGTGATGTTGTAAACATAAAACAATTTAGGGTTATGTATCCGTGACTAATATTGGAGAATTTCATTTAATTGCATATAAAATCTGATATTCTTGTTATAGGAAGATGTTTTCAGTTCATGTCAAGAACTCATATAAATGAAAAAAAAATACTTATTTTGTCAAAGTATATTCCTTATAAGATTCTTTAATAACTTAATTTCTAAACTTGCTATTTTTTCTATAGCATTCTCGAATCACTTATTTTGAAAGAAAGTTGTATGATTTTGTATTTAGATCACATATTAAGTTTAAAACTTGAAATACTTGTGAATTACAACCAATGAATTACCATTTTTATATCTTTTGCTGCCATCTATTGAACGTCCACATTTTTACAGCATAATTTATTTAACCGTTTCATTCCTATCTGGAACTAGGATCAAGAATTATGTCTTACCTCCCATTCTCACCTAATATTTAAAATATAATCACTATATAGTGATGTCCTTGTAAAGCAGTATATAATCACAAGACTATTTTGTAAATATAATGTATTTTTTCCAGTCACAGGACAATATTTGGACTAGCTAAGACTTGTATCCATTACGAATTGAACCTCACTGTGAGAGAAATGAAACAAAGATGTTTAAAAAATATTTAACATCCTGATCTAGAACTATGTCCTCTTTGGATGGTCCCTTGTGGGCTAATCCTATATGTAGATTCATTTTTTAAAATTTTCCTTATATTTCCACAAAAGCTTAATATGACCTTTACATTCTTCAGAATTGCCTGAATGTAAAAATAATGCATAAAAATACTTTAACAAAAGAACATATTTGATTAATAAAAGTGTGTTAACGTGAGCTGACAGAGTCCTTGCTACACCACACTCCCACTTCTACACAGTGCTCTCACTAGTACTTTTAACTATTTAAATTTCAAAGTTCACTTCATTTAGTGGACTAATGCTACTAACAGGAAATAGCTGTGAATAACTGGTTATCTAATACAGAGGTCCCCAACCCCAGGTCTGTGGAATGACATTGGGCCATGGTATGCCAGAAATTGGGTTGTGCAAAGAAGCAAAGCCCAATCTGTAGGATGCAGGCAGCATGTGAAACCAATACCCCTCCAGTCCACCGAAAAACCCCTCTCCATGGAACTGGTCCCTGGTGCCCAAAAGGTTGGGCGGGGGGGGGTGCTAATCTAAAATTTTCATTGCCCTAAAACAAGTTGTTGCTATAATCTGTGGCAGACACGGTTATTCCTCATCTATTTTTGAAACTTTCTTCTGCTGATGTTTTTTTTTACAAAGGCAGGAGGATTATTATTTTTTTGACCAGCATTTTCCCATTTATAAAGTTTGAAGCTGTACATGTGACAAAGTTATCCTAGGGGTAGGAATGAAGAGAAAGTCATATCAAAACTAATGAGCATTAGACCCCAGAAGATGAAGAATAGTCTGGAGTTGGATAGTTGCAGTCATCTTTTTGTGAGAGTATTTAAAAGTGTTTTGAATTGTTACAAATTTTGTTAGCCATATATTAAATTATATATTTTTCTCTACTTATTTAATATTTTACCCCATCCTAGAGATTTTGTTTAGATGTGTGTATTTATGTTTTTTTTATTTTGTGTATTTTTTTAAAATATTGTTTAGCTTTTAAAAAAAATATTGTTTGTATCCCACCCTCCTTGTGCTCGACTGTGACCATCTATGACAGGGGTGGCGAACACGCGGCTCTCGAGCCGCATGCGGCTCCTGGCCAAAATGAATGCGGCTCTTTGCCTCTTATCATTATTTTGTATACTGTGGCTCTTTGCCAAGTTTGGATTTTGTTATGCTGCTTCTGAGGAGGGACCTCTGAGGAGAGATCTCCGAGCGCGTAGTCCCGCCCCCAGGCTGTGTCATCACGTCTCCCATCCCTCGGAAACAACTGCACGGGCCAGAGAGCGGGGGGACCCGTGTGCAGTGGTGGGTTCCTGCCGGATCGCACCGGATCGCGCGCGCTCCCTTTCGGCGCTAAACCCAGATCGCGCGCTCCCTTTTGGCGCTAAACCCGGAAGTACGGTCTTCCCCCGCCCCTGGCGACGCGACGACGCTTGCCTGCACTCCACCAGCTCGGCTGGGAACGGAGACGTTTCTCTGCTCAGCAATGTCTTCAGTGGAGTGGTGGCCGCTCCGCTCCGCTGAGGAAACGTCTCCGTTCCCAGCCGAGCTGGTGGAGCGCAGGCAAGCGTCGTCGCGTCGCCAGGGGTGGGGCAAGACCGTACTTCCAGGTTTAGCGCCGAAAGGGAGCGCGCGATCCGGCAGGAGCCCACCACTGCCCGTGTGTCACATGTTGTGTCACATCTTGCCGTTAGTTCTTAGTGTGGAGGACGCAGCACACCCTCACCATCACTGCAGGATTTTTACCCTCACTCAAAATGGCAAAATGCAAAGCTAAACGAAAATATGAAGATGAACACGGGACATTTTTGGAAGAATGGGAAGATGCTTTCTTCTTTATTGAATGGAATGGGAAAGCGCTGTGTTTAATATGCAATACTATGATATCACATTTCAAGGCTTCAAATCTTCAGCGTCATTTTAGCACTCTCCATGCTAATATTGACAAGGAATTACCCAAAGGTACTGAACTACGCAAGCAAAAATTGAGCACCTTGAAAAGCCAGGTAAAAAGACAGTCTCAAATGTTTCAGCAATTAACCAATCATGGAGAAACTGTGACCCTTGCATCCTATAAAGTGGCGTGGAACATTGCCCGTGCTAAAAAACCATACAATGAGGGGGAGTTTCTAAAACAGTGTTTTGCGGATGTAATTGAAACCTTGGCTCCAGACAATAAAAAACTCAAAGATTCCATCAATGATCTCCAGCTGTCACGGCACACAGTTGAAACCAGAATAGCAGACATAAATAATGTGATTGAGTCAGATCTACATGCAGACTTGAACGCATGTGCTTATTTTAGTGTTGCATTAGACGAGTCATGCGACATACAAGACAAGCCACAGTTGGCAACATTTGCGTGAAAGGTTTCTGAGGACTGCGTGATTAAAGAAGAGCTTCTCGACAGTGTCGCATTAAAAGACAGAACTCGCGGTACTGACATAAAAGAGGCAATGACTGCCGTTTTTAAAAAAGTGAATATGTCTTTTGAAAAACTCACCGCAATAGTCACGGATGGAGCACCGTCGATGATTGGCTCAGTAAATGGACTTGTGGGTCTTTGTAAAGGTGATGACGCCTTTCCTGAATTTTGGAACTTCCACTGCATCATCCATCGTGAGCAACTTGTGTCCAAAACACTGAATTTAGACCACGTTATGAAGCCTGTGATGGAGATTGTGAACTACATCCGTACGCACGCCCTTAATCACCGGCAATTCAAGAACCTCATTGCAGAACTTGACGCAGACTTGCCCGGTGACCTGCCACTGCACAGCGCAGTGAGATGGCTCTCAAGAGGCAAAGTAGTTTCGTGCTTTTTTGAGCTTTTGGAAACAGTAAAATTGTTTATGGCAGAGAAGAACAAAACGTATCCTCTGCTTTCAGACCCCGAGTGGCTTATGGATTTGGCATTTTTAGTGGACATGCTTTCACACTTGGATAAACTAAACGTGGACCTGCAGGGGAAATTAAAAACTCTTCCTGAGCTGACACAAAGTGTATTCTCCTTTGTAAACAAGTTGAAGCTTTTTAAAGCACACATTCAAAACAGCAATCTATCCCATTTTCCTTCTTTGCGCAGCACCCTGCAGAAGACCGGTGTTAAAACAGATATAGCTGGATACATGAAACAACTTACACAACTGCAAGAGAAGTTTACTTTGCGGTTTGAGGACTTGGACCAAAAAAGACCACAGATCACTTTTCTCATCGACCCGTTTAATGCTGACACCGACTGCCTGAAAACCCCACTTGTTACTGATGAGGGAGCGAGTGAACTAGAAATGATTGAGCTACGCGAGGACGATAGACTGAAATCTCTTTTGAAGGAAGGCCATGTTACGTTTTGGAGAGCTGTGCCAACTGAAAAATACCCGTGTGTAAAAAGAGCTGCTCTCAAGCTGCTGTCTATGTTCTCGTCAACATACGTCTGTGAGAAGCTGTTTTCTACTTTGAAACACGTGAAATCAAAGCACCGGTCCATTCTGACTGACACTCATGTAAAGGAACTGCTCCGAGTGGCTACAACTGAATACAAACCTGATTTGCAGAAGATTACTGAAAACAAAAGATGCCAGAAATCCCACTGAGATTATCATCCCATCACTCCAACAAGGTAACAAAAAACACCTGACTGAGCATGTTATATTATGTGTTTAATATATTATTGTTAAAATTATATGCTTTTGTGTGAGTGTTTGTCTGTTTTGGCAGGTCACTGCGTGGTGTGGCTCTCTGACTCTCACAGTTTAAAATTTTGGCTCTTTTTGTCGAACTTGTTCACCACCCCTGATCTATGACTATAATAAAGATTTTACTGAGTGTATAAGTAAGCTTGTTCATACTGTTGCTCATCACTGTGTTCATATTGACATGCTATTTAGCCTTAGTTCTTATATGGTTCAACCCCTCTTTTGGAAATCAAACTGTTGTGCCATTGTACTTTATCAATTGCAGCTAGCTTTATAAACTGAAGGAGCTCCTGTTGTTAGATTTGCTGGAAGGAGATATATGGATAATCTTATGAGTGTATTTAAAGGTGTATTTGTGTGTGTGTGTGTGTGTGTTTATACTCATGGATGTACAAAAGCTAGCCATGAAGATTTCAATGAGTACAGATGTCAATTTTGCCAAGGATTGTCAACGCTTTGATGATTCTCAAAGTTCTGTTAAACTCAGTTTCTGGATATGTTCCCAGCAAATCATACAGATGCTGAAAATATGTAGAGATTTTTGTAAAGACTTCTCTGATTTGGTACAAAGCCTATGGAGTTATCTGCCTTTTATTTAGACACTGCCTCTCTAATGATGGGTAAACACAAAAGAATGGAATGATTTCTACAGAAAAAAAACCAAAATGGTGAAGAAAATTATGTTGACCTTGCTTATCCTTAAACACAGAAAAATATCAGGAAACCTCCTTCCTTTGATATTCATTAGTTTTTGAACTCTGTTTTTGAAAGAATGCCAAAAGAAATGAACTTCAGCTAGAAAATATTTAATTTTGTAACAAAGTCATCAGAAATGTTATCAAATATGCTACAACTTGATATTAAGCATGTCTCACACACACTTGAAAGGATCCCAAATATTTCCGATGACCTTAAGCTATTTCATAACTCATTGTATTGATAATGAATCTGTTCTACCAAAACATAAAACAAGAAAGCAGATGAATAATTGGAAAACACAAAGATAGAATAACAAATACATTCAGGGGCACTTTTTGTTAACTCTATGTTCTGTATCTGCATGTAGTTACCATGTTTTCCCGAAAATATGACCTGTCCCGAAACTAAAGCCTTGCCACATTTTTCGCGTGGGCAAAAATATAAGCCCACCCCCAAAAATAAACTCCCTGGATAACCCCCCCCCTCCGGCCAGGCAGAGCACCGCTCATGTCTGAGTTCCATGGTTCGAAGCTGAAACCTGGTGAACAAATTGGTGGACATTTGACCAAACTGAAAAGAATGAGAAGTGAATTGAGAGAAAGTGGCTATGTTATTGATGATATCCAAATGATCAACATCATCATTAACTCATTGAATTATGAATGGAAAGATGCCATTGCAAAGATTAACTACGTGCCCATTGCTCAACGCACTGTTAATCATGTATACAGACTTTTAATTGAGGAAGAAGCTATTAAATTAGTTACACCACATCTGCAACGACCCCCAGCGTCAAAAGCTCCAGCTAGACGTCCCTTCCGAGGAAGAGGCTACGCTCCAAGGATGCCAAGATGCTACATCTGCAACCGTATGGGAAATGACACCTGAAAGCACCAAGTTGCAGGAGCCAGGGGGGAGCACTCACGTTGCTTGCTGCCTTCGGGATACCGCTAGGTTGGGGAGTGGTGTTCTGCCTGGCCGGAGGGAAGAGTTGCCGGGCGGCTGCTCCCTTGTGAACTGGCTCCCGAAGAGCTGGGCACAGCCTCAGGGGCGAAGCAGCCATGAGGTAACCATGCTCACGAGCAGCCGCCCAGCAAATCCCCTCTCCAGCAGGGCAGAGCGCCATTCACTGACCTAGGAGGTATCCCTAAGGTGCCAAGCCATGTGGCGCTCTACCCGCCCCCCAGCTCCCACGGCTTGGCACATTCGGGATACCCCCTAGGTCAGAGGGGATTTGCTGGGCAGCTGCTCGTGAGCATGGTTACCTCATGGCTGCTTCACCCCTGAGGCTGTGCCCGGCTCTTCAGGAGCCAGTTCACAAGGGCAGCCACCCGGCAGCCCCAAAACAATAAGCCCTCCCTGATAATAAGCCCAAGGCCATATTTTGTGGGGCAAAAGAAAATAAGCCTGTCATATTTTCGGGGAAACATGGTATTTATATGTCAGTTTGAAAACTTTAACATATTGTGTCAAATTGAGTAACATGATCCATAGATTGTCATCTTCCTATGATAAAGCTTTGTGGCCAAAGATTCAGGTGTGGTCCAAAGATTCTGTTGCATCTCTTTATATCACCAAGGAAGACTTTCAAAAGACAGATTTGTGTATGTTTCCTTGCTTTACAGCTGATCAAGAAAAGTAGATCTGATCATCTGACTTTGCCATAGTATACACTGAAACAAAGAATTTTAGAAATACCTTGGTGTTCTTGGAGGGGAAATTCCAATTCAGTGACTCAAAAATAAAGGCAACAGTTGTGTGTGGTTGTATGTCTAGACACAATCTGAACTATTGGTAGATAGTACTTCTTGTTATATTACCACCAAAGAGACAAAATAATCCATTTACTGTGTTTGTTTATTTTTATCTCACCTTTATTACCTTTATAAATAATTCAAGGCAATGTACGTACCTAGTACCTTCCTCCTCCTATTTTCCCCAGAACAGCCCTGTAAAATGAGTTGGGTTGAGACAGTGATTGGCTTAAGTATAGATTAATGCAGATTTGTTTACAAAAAATTTGAGAAAGGAAGAACTCATTAGTTTTTGCATTAGCTATCAAAAATGCTAAATCCACCTGCTGTTGCACAACACAATTACTAGCCATTTTACATTTTGTGAAATATTTGTTACTCATTCTGCATGATAATATTTCATCTGAAAGCAGTTCCCACATGGCTAGAAAAACAATAATCCAAATTTGAAATTCCTTCAAAAAGCCAGTAGAAGGGCATGGAACAACATAAAAGTCTATAAAACATATAAATATTGGAAACAGTCTTTGTAAGATCAAGAATGATATATTCAAGAGATACATGTGTACTGAAGCCCCCAGGAAGATAAAAGTGTTGATAACCTGAATACCTCTGAGATTTCTAATGGGACCGAGATTTCCAAGACTTCTGTATCTTTTCAATATCCTCTATTATGAGGGATTTGGACATGAAAATGCATAGAATTGCAAACATACATGAGACTCAGAAGATTAAAATTATTTTTTAGGAGCAATTAGTAAGCAGGTCTCAAATATAGGATGATTTTCTTTGGCATGCCAACAAAATAAGCAAGAACTATTGAAGATGAAAAAATAACTTGCAAGAGGCTGTTGACTGTGTTTAAGCAAAGCCACACAAGAGCAAATCATAATAAAAACCTGGTACTTGGTTAGTCAAATTTGCCTGACCATGAGGCACTCTGTCAACTGAATGACAATCATACTTGAAATTTTCTCCATCTTTTCTTCAATCCCCTACTACAAGGGGTGTGTATGTGAGGAGGCATTCTTATGTAACCTAATTTGTGGGTTTTTTTTCAAATTTAGGGCAATACTTTCAAAAGTATTAGTCTTATTAAAAATATGGAAAATGTCAGACTGACATTAATAGAAACAGTTATTTATAGAATAATAGCTAACCAATGAATAAGAATAATAATTAAATGCCATATTGAGCACCTAGGATTAGCAAAGACCAAGAGTTGCTGAATGCATCATATATATGCACTGCTTTTTGTAATAATTGTTATCCATTGTCTTTTGGCCTCACATAACATCACTGAAGCACAAATAGTTTTAATATGACACCGAAGGTGGCCTAAACAAAAGCCTGAAAGATGGGAATGAAATTCCTCTATACAGAGTTATGCACTTTAGAATATACTGTATATAGAATTCTATATAACAGCATAATTGGTTATATTGTTAATGCAGTGGTGAGGTAATGGGGTTGTACTACAAACAGCTTTTGAGTTAGACAAAGGCTGTGTTTTTTGAAGAAAATTGCTATTGATGTAATATTTCCTCTTGGTGTTACCTTTAACAACCTTGTCCTGCAATACAGGTAGTCTTTAACCTACAACCGTAATGAGGTCTGCCTATTACAGTCAGAAGTCATGACAACTATTAAGTGTGAATGCTCCCCTCTCTTAATGGCCCCACTGTTGCTCTCCCTGGTGCCACTGTTAAATTAACATGTGGGTCATTAAGCAAACATGGGATTTCTCAAGGGTGGAGGAAGCCCTGGAAGGCCCACCATTAGCTGGGCCCACAAAGAAGGCAGACCAGCAATAAAGGCCTTTACAGTGCCAAAGACAGACCAGCAGGAGAGAAAAGCCCAGCTGGATTAGGCCCAATGTCACATTCCAATGCCAGAGAGGCTTCCAAATAAGTCTCCATGCTTGACCAATGAAGCTGAGCTTGTGGGCTGGGCCTCTGCCCCAATCCGCTAGCTGTCAGGCACCTGCAAACTTCTCCTAGGTAGCAAAAAGATTTCCACAGGTTTCAAAGGTTTTTTTGCTGCCAGAGAGAATTATGACCAGGTAGTTGCTGTTTCTTTAGAGCTGAACTTTTTCCAAGTGCTCTGGGGTCCTGTCAGGGCAGGATGGATGAGAGAAGTGGGGAGGGGGTGCTGCAGGAGCATCCCTGTGGTCGGTAAGGTGAATAACTGCTGGGAAGTTGCAGCTGCCTACATTTGAAATAGGGTCATAAATGGCTTTTAGAAGATATGTTGTAACTTCAAATAACCATTAAGTGACATGTCACATCTCAGGGATTACTTGTACTATTCTTATCTCCCAGTGCCCTAATCAACATTCCTGTGTTTTAATTTTTTTTAATTATATATATATATATATATATATATATATATATATATATATATATATATATATATATATATATATATATATATATATATATATATATATATATATAAACTTTTACCAGTTTTTTTAGAAACTACTAAGACCAATGATTTAGACTTATTTAATGCACAGATACTCTCCATCAGAATTTTTCTTTAGTCACTTATGTTTGATAGAATAAGAATAAACAAACTGTAAAAATGAAAATCAAATTGCATTGCTTGTTTTCAGTTGCTGAAGAGAAGAGGATATTATTCTGCCACCTAATATTTGAAAACAGTTTAAATGTAATTCCATATTGTCCTGTCCCAATAGTTTAATTTTGCAGGCAGCATAATGAGGCACATTCCTAAACAAAAAAGAAAGCCAGGATGGCTTAGATTGGAAATATATTAAGTATTAATTTGGGACATTTATATTTTTGAATACATTTTATAACTATTGGTGGATTTATAATTTTTTATTTAAATAAAATGATCAATGTATTATTTTAAAAGTTCTTAATACAGTATAAATATTGTAAGAATTAAATACCTGTTGCTTTCACAGTCATTGTACAAATTCAAAATGAAATGCAATTTTCATTAGCAAATTTCAGTAGCTTAAAAAATGGGTTGATTTATAAAACTTTCTTTTTTAAAATATTTCTTTGACTGCTAACAATATCCCCTTAATTTTTCACTTAAAGGACAAAATAAATTGCTAAAGAGGTATAAAATTCTTCATGAATAAATATTAAATTTTATTATTTCCTTTTCCCTAAAATTAACAATAAGGAAAAGAACATAGCATATAATATGAAAACAGAAGGTCATGAATGTTGTAAGATAAAATTAACATGTTAACAGGAACTTCTCTTTCTCTTTTTTCCCTCTCTTGTTCTCTCCAGTGATGTCATCACCTCCCCATTATGCTTTGTATGGTCCTTGATGTGTGTGTGTGTGTGTGTGTGTGTGTGTGTGTGTGGTGTGGTGTGGTGTTGAAGTCTCAAAACAGATTCTCTGCTTTTTGTTTCAGTATTTTAGCTTCTAGTGATTTGAGTACAGAAAATTGTACAGAATCATTATACTTTCTGTGATTTTAACTACTTTTTTTACATAAATGTCTGAATACTGTAGAGTTGGTCCCATTTCTCTTAACAAGCAGTTAAAACTAATACAAGATATTGTGGACGAAGGAAGTTGTGGATAATTAATTCTCTTAGCATATAAAGGGATTATGTTACTTTATATTAGTTTGTTAGAATATTTAATAAAACCAGCCCTTAGTTATTCAGTGTAATCTACAATTTTAATCAGAAAGGTACATCTTTTAAACCTAGTAAATTCAGAGGTTTAAATATATCATTACTATTGGCAAAATTAGTAAATCAAGGGCATTTAAGTTCAATTCCTTAACAATCAGAAATCTAGAAGATCTTGGCATGCTTACTGTCTCACAGATGAACATAAGAAGAAATATGGTGGTTGAGACAAAAACTAAGCTTAATCCAGAATTCTATTTTCATTGTGATGAAACAAGTGTCTGTGGGAAATTCTACAATATACCTTGCTTGTTACCTCAGCCTAGCTACTTTATAAAGCTGTAGAGATGTAATACTACAATTCTCACATACATTGCATTTCTGGGCCAAAATCCAGCTGAAAGTAAATAAAAAAATAAATATCATAGCTATCTTGATCTAGTCTATGGCCATACACAAGTTGGGCACAACTAAATTTTTTAAGTCCTACTTGGTGACCCACTGATCGATATTTCAAACATTTGAGGAGAAATTTGTAGTAGATTGTGTCTCCTCATAATAGTTCATGGCAGAAATGAAAATGGAGACTTCTTAGAAAATATTTTGTAGCCAGCATAGAAAAGAATTTTTTTTCCAATTCTTGATAAAAACATTGGATGTAATTTTCTGTCATTTCTTATTATAGGAGCTATGCCTGTTCCTGACCAGCCATCGTCATCGGACAAGACAAGTTCCCTTAGCCCCGTGTTGAATACATCCAATGGAGATGGATCTGAAACAGAAACCACGTCTGCCATTCTGGCATCAGTCAAAGAACAAGTAAGCAACTGCAAGAAATTGCAAATTCCAAAACTTAAAAGTGTGAGTCAAGTACATATTATGTTTTGCACATGAGCTCCCTCTGTTAACTTCCTTGAGGGATTTTCAGGTATAAATATATATACTAAAAGAATTAACTTTCTTAGTGTGCTATATTTGACTTGAGATGAGGTACATGTTTTTATTTTTTCAAAGAAGTTTAAAACTACTACTAGTCAAACTAAAGTTGCTGCTGTTGTCTTTCTTTCACAGTATTAAGAACTGGAATGCATGTGTCAGATCTCCTATATGATAAATAGGAGACAATTATCTTCCCTCACTGTTCTAGGTCCAGTCATTATTTGTTTCTCTTTTCTATAATCTTCAGTAGATTTTTATTAACTTGGGGAAATTTTTCTTCCTTATATAGTTTAGGATACTATTGATGAAATATTTTTGCATGCTCACATTGTTATCACAGTGCTTCCACCTTGTAATTTTAATATATTTTTCTCTTTTTATTTTCATAATTTATATACAATCAATTCCTCAAATATTTTGCACATTTCCCATTGAGATCTAGTCATGAGAAATGGTTTCTGTAGCAATTTTGTACTTAATTTGGAGAAATTAGTCAAAATTAATAAACAAAATGGGCATTATTTTCTACATAGAGTTATGATCCACAGTTTTATCATTCATCCTTCATCTATTTTTTTTTCTTGGTTATCCATGGCATTTTCAAGATGCCTCTAACACCAAAGTTCAGAAGCATCAAAACTATTTCTATTCTGTTTTATCACAGTCCGACTTTTGCTTTCTTGTGTATGACAGGGGAAATCACTGCTTGTGTGATTTTGATCCTTGTAATAGAGGGCATCCCAACATTTGAATTTTTCTAAGATCTTCATTGCTCTCTGCCATGCACTATTTTGCAGTCCATTGCTGGTTCCTTTATTATTGATAGTTGATTGTAAAAGCAGAAGATTATTAATCATTTCAGTATATTAATTATCAATTCTAAGGCCAGTTTCTGTATCTGTTGTGGTGGTGATTAAATTTTAATCCCATTTTTTCATTGTGTTCCTTGACTTTCATTATTACACCTTTTACATCATTTGCATTTTCAGATTTCAGAATAGCATTATCACTACCATAGTGCAGGTTATTGATGTTTCTTCCTACAGTTTTAAAACTGTACTAATGTTCTTCCAATATGCTTCCCATAATATATATTCAATATATATTATTTAGATTGTCTTTGAAAAAGGAGAGTATGCAATGTTGTCTTACTCCTTTGTTGCTTAATTTCTTGGACTTTGGCAGTCTCTTTTCACATTCATTCTTAACGACCTCTTTGATTTCACTCTACAGTTTCTCTGATTTCCGATTATTAAGATATCGGCTTCAGAGTGGTTCCTAATGTTATTCTTAAATGGTAGATATGCTCAGGATCATATCTGAGAAACTGAGTGGATTTTTTTTCTGTTTTAGCTTGATTTGGAACTTGATATGTGCAGTTATGGTCTCACCTGCAGTCACCCCAACCACATTTTTGCTGCTATAACTAAGGTCTTCCACCTCCTTGTATCTATAATATACTGAATGTTATTTTTGTGTATTCCATGTGATGTCTATGTATATAGGCTTTATTTTGATTGTTGCAAGAAAGGCCATGAAGAAATCCTTGGATTACTAATAATTCATAGATTATTCTCCTTGATTTTTGTTCCTAGGTCAAACAGTTCAACTACATTTTTCTCCTTAATGTTTCCAACTTTACATTCAAGTGTCCAATCACAAGCAGCACATCTTGCTTGCAAGTTCTGTTTATTTCCAGTTGAACTTGACTATAAACCTGACCTCCTTTTTTCTGCACCAGTGATTGGAGTATAAATTTGTTTAATCATCATATTAAAGTTTCATCTGCAAAGTCCAGTTGATATTATTCTGTCATTGATTACATTGTACCCAAATATTTCTTTGGGTCTTTTCTGACTATACTAGCAGTGTCATTCCTTCTTTGTTTTTCATGTTCTGAGTCCTAAGCAGTACAATCTTCTGATCCAAATTGCCTGATTCCTATGCACTTCAATTTCTTGATGACTAAGATCTAAAAATGGTAATTTCCCCATATTGAATTATTCATGTATTCATATTTCTTACATGTTATATTCCTACAGAGCTTTTATCTTTGCAGTTTTGGATTTTGGATTTTCTTTTTCCTGCATGGTGACATTAGCAACTAATCAAGCCACATAAACACCATTAACATGCCAAAAGTTCCTTAGTTCCTCCTCAGTATGAATGTTGAAGGCCATCTAACATGAAGGGCATCATTCAGCATTATATCATGAATCACCTTATATTGTCCACTCATGTAACTTCCTTGGTAAGATACAGGGATGGTTTTCCGTTGCCATCTTTCACACATAAAATGATACCTTTCCCATTGTCACTGAAGTCATTATCCACCCCCATCCCCACCCTCAGCAATTTTCACTGTTGCCCATTAATGATTCCTGCTTATTTAAAAGGGGAGCTGGGATGACAGTCATACTTTGAGTGACCCAACTGTCAGTGACCAAGAAACACATCACCACCATTAAGAGGCAGTACATGTAGTCCTTGATTTACATCCACAATTGCAACCAGAATTTCTCTTGGTAAGCAAGGTAATCACACCTAATTTTACAACCTTTTTTCTGTGATTGTTAAGTGAATTTGGTCTTCCCTATTGACTTTGCTTATTGGAAGCTGGCTGGGAAGATTGCCAACTGTAATCACATGACTTGGATCACTGCAACTATTACAACTATATGCTAATTGCCAAGCTTTCAAATTTTGATCACTGTAGAGATACTGTAGCAATCATAAATGTGAGGACTGCTTGAAAATCATTTTTCAGTACCATTGTAATTGGGTGGTTTCTAAATGAATGGTTGTAACTCAAGGACTACCAATATAGCAAAAAATGTGTGTTGATTACTAATTGCATGTAATCATATTAACATGAGTTCTAAATTTTGTTCTTATTATACCTGGAACTATTAATTGACTAGATAAATATGCTGCAAGGTTAAAAAGATTGAAAAGATAAAAACATGTTTGCACAATATAGTACTTAAATCTTGGGCAATTAACAATGATCCTTTTGTCTATAATCTTTTATGGCAGGCAGATAGTAGTATTTATTTTTTTAAAAAATAGTATAAATATTAAGCAAGTAAGTGTATACTTAGAGATAATAGGATTCATTCTGCCATTCTTAGCAGATGGAGAAATTGTGATCTATGCAAGAAAGTCTATTTTGAACCATTTATTCATTCCAACATTAGAAGCATGTGTTTTGTTTGCTATTATTAATAGGACAAACAGCATGCATGAGAGCTAAGAGGCAGAAATATTTGGAATGGGGGCAGGTGTCCTCTTTTGCTCTTTCATAAACATTTGTACTGCATGTTTTTTCCTAAATAAATCAGTGCAATGAACAGTCAAATCCCTCTCTCTAGCAATAAAATAAAATTATTTTCTGTGTAAATTATACTGCTTCTTTCTCAGGCAGTATAATTTACACAAATAATGTGTTTCCATCATTTGTAGCTATGTTTACTTTATTGTGATGATTTTGAGGATAAAAATGAGTTCTTATTCAACTGAGAAAAGCTAATAGATGAATATATACCTATACGCTTAGAAATAAGGCCTCAAATGCTGGTTGGATCTACACATTGCTAAAATGTAATTTGCAAAAGAGATCTGCAGCTAGTATTTTGACTGATGAAATGCGGGACCTTATACTTAGAAATAAATACTGAACTCATTAGAATTTACTCCAATGTATCTGTGCTACCAGAACATCACATTTAACAGATACAGAAAATTGTGGGGGTGGGGGGGGAGAAACACAGCTACAATCTGCTGTAGATTCGTCGCTCACCTTTTGTAATTTTGCAGTCATTTTCATAAGTTAATAGTTAAAAGGGTCCTTTACAATAAGTAATATTTTATACTAGATTTCAGATCTTATGTCACTGTGGTTATCTTATGTTCCTCTTATATTTAGCTATGTGAGCATTGAACAGAATTCTGAAAGCCGATTTTTTCCCCATTTCTAGTATTTGTTATTTAATTAGTTAGATAGTGATTTGGTTTATAAATGTATCTGCCTCCACTCTGCTATCATTATAGGAATCTCTATCTAATAACATCAAAGCCCAGTGATACAGTATGAATGGATTGCTTAGAGATTTATAGCAATTACTATTACAAATTTGAAATAATTGATATTAGTACAAATATATTTCTTTATTTAATGGCATGTTCTCTCAGTGAGGAGAACATGTAGAAAAAAATGTAATCCATAAAGTTAATCTGCCCAGAAAGGTCAACTCATTTGCAGGCTCTAAAATCAACAAAGGTTTGTGTTTCAGAATATTTGCAGTAATTACCTCAATTTTAAATATATACCAATATAATATTTCTAACTCAGGTTGAACTGTAGAGTCCTTGATGCTGCCTGGGTTTGGTTGTTTTCTTGCAGAAGTTTCATTACCTAATTAGGTAACATCAGGAGTGCTAGAAGGGAGTGAGTTTTGCTCTCTTTTTATATACTAATATCTTGACCTGTCAGTGTTGGTAAGAGTGTTCTTGATGGTTCCTTGTTTAAAGTGTTGTTTACTGTTAGTTGTCTGAGTTGGTGTTAAGTTATTGTTTACTTCTTGATTGTTTGTGTAATATTAATCTTGGTATTAATCTCTGCTTATCTGGGTGTTGTCTGCTGGCAAGGAGGTGTTTTGGTCTTTCTGTTAACTTTTTGGCTTGTTTCTTGAATGGTATATGCATGTTGTTTATTTCTATGTGCCCGTTGATGTCTGATTTCTCTGAGTGACAGGCTTCCAGCAATTCTTTAGCATTTTTGAACTTGGCTTGGTCTAGGAGGCTCACAATTTCCCATTTGAAGCTATGGTTAAGTCTGTCCCTATGTTGTGAAATTAAGAGTATAACAGCTGTTCCATTCCTTGCAATGTATGTTATAGCCTCATGTTTTTTCTTTGGTGACTGTTATATCTTTTGATTTACTTACTTAATTTTAGTTAGTTTGGGTGCTATAGTGATGCCATATGGTTGTAGCAATTGGTGGCTTCTGAGATGTTTTTGATGTATGGCTGTTATCCTTTCCATAGCTTGTGTTGGTTATGCTATAGTGGGTTGAGTCTTCAGGCACTTTTGATAAAGTTGTGTAGGTAAATATTTTATTGGATGATGATGTATGGATGCTCTGTTTCATTTTTCTGCTGTTCAGAGTTGCTGTTGTCTGTTTATGTTCATCTAAGTAGTGTTTTTACACAGCTTCTCTTTGGGAGGTTGAGTTTTTACTTTGGTAGGGGAGCACTTGATTGGTGTGGGTGGTTTTATGATAGACTTGTGTTCCTAATTTGCCATCATTGTTTCTGCTGATGAGGCTATCCAGGAAGGGTAGTATGTTGTTTTTTCTTCCCTTGTAAATTTTATTGTTATTTTATTTTTCTTTCCTTGTAAATCTTTGAAGATGTTCATAGTTAGATGTGTTTTCTCTAGTTGCTTCTTTTTTATTATGACAAAGGTACTTTGTGTATTAGATCCATATTTGAATTGCATGTGATATTTGAATTGTATGTGTGAGAATGCTATGGATTCTAAGCATTGTATTATGTTCTTGGATATGAATTTTGAAAGTGGTGATCCTGTGGGTATTTCTTTGATTTATTGATATATTTGTCCATCAAACTGAAAGTATGTACAAATGTAAGGTTTGAGATAAGAAACAGAATAATTTTTAAAAGTCTCATAAAATTCAACCTATTATTATCTCAGTGTAGGTCAAGATAGTTTTCACATATAATATTATATGGCAAATATAATAAAGTTCCATTAATATGGTGTTTTGTTTTGTTTTAATGCACACACACACACGTACGCACACATACACACAAGAAAAGTAAATTGTTCTATTTATAAACAAGAATATTATTGTATTGTACACTTAGTTATAGTACCCAAATATACTGTGCTGTCTCCTCCTACTTATGTTTGATTTCTCTGTCAATAGATAAATCAAAGAAACATTGCAACTGCTTCTATTTGATTTATCTTTGCTTTGGTAAGCATTATGTTGAAACTCTGGCTGATTTCTTTACATATAAGCTTTCCATATAGTCAGGTGCAAGGTGAGGGGAGGGCCTTTTTTCCATGGTGAATCTGTTTTTGTTTACTAATTAATACAAAAACAGTGATAAATATCTCAGAAACGTATCTTGAAGGGACAATATAATATATTCCTTAGTTTAAAGATTATCTTAAAGAATTTGGAATAGTTATGTCTGTACAAAATGTCAGTTTTTTATACTGCAACGTAAAGGATTTATTTTTTTAAAAAAGGATGGAGATTATTATAGGATAAAACTGATTTGATGCAATATGTATTCATAAAACATTTGGATTTTTTTTACCTGAAAAATAAATTTGCAATTGCAAGTAAATCTTGTAATTATTGAATTGTTGCTCACATATATTGGTTGTATGTTATAAATGAAGCTGTGTGTGAGTGTGTGTGTAGAAAGAGCCAGTGGTTAAAGGTGCTGGAATAGAACCAAGAGACTATGAATTCTAGTCATTTTAGGCATGAAAAAGCAGCTGGGTGTCTTTAGACCAGTCAGATACTTGTATGACAATAACAGTTTCATTATTCTTTTTTAATATAATGCTAGACAATATTTTAGAATCTGTGCATTTGTACAAGTAAGATAAGCAGGGGATGTAGGTATTAAGATTGATGGCCTTCTCCGAAACCTGGAGAAGGCGAAATACGGCCCCAACGGGCCAACTGGAAATTCGGAAACAATCCATTTCTGGCTTCCAGAGGGCCTCCAAGGGGTCTGTTTTCACCCTCCCCAGGCTTCAGGAAAGGCTCTGGAGGCTAGGAAGGGCGAAAAACGGACCCAATGGGCCAACCAAAAGTTTGGGAATGAACTTCCAGTTGTCCCGTTGGGGCCATTTTTTGCCCTCCCTGGCCTCTAGAGCCTTTCCTGAAGCCTGGGGAAGGCGAAAAAGGCCTCCCCTGGCACTCTGGAAGGGTGAAAAATCAGCATGTGCCAGAGCTGATGGCTAGCGTGCCACCAAATATGGCTCTGTGTGCCACCTGTGGTACACGTGCCATAGGATCGCCATCATGGTATTAGCACAACTACAAGCTACTTTTTAAAAATGATATTCTTTTAGAATTCTGAAGGATCGATGGCTGGATGGTTGGTTTGGTGGGTGAGTGGATGGATGGATAGATGGATGGAAATAAATATACATAGTTGCACATGTTACTATGGCTGTTTCCTTTTTTTTTCCCAAAAAGTTTTATTGGTTTTTAAAAACATTTATAAGGAAAAGGGTAAGTGGAATGGTTACAAATTTTGGCAGTTGCAAGTGTGGCAGACGCCCCCTCCCTCCAAACTCATAGAATACATCTAAATATAAAACATTAATACATAATCATAAAAAATCAGCATATTAATTCTAGAAAAAATAGTTTTCAATCAATTTATGTAGTTATGATATAAAGTCTAGATATAATTTCATTATAACTTTCGGTCTGTTTATAACATTGTGGTTTTCTTATTCATTTTTGTGATCTGAGCTTTCTCGGTGTTGCCCCTTCACCCCCCGCTGGCAGAGCTCCGGCCCCTCCCGTGTCCTGTGTGACCATTGTGGTGTCTTCTGTTTTTTCTAGGTTCGCTTTATTTTTTTCCATAAAGGCCTGTGCCTCTATGGGTGTATTGATTCTGATTCTTGTCTCCTCCCAGAATATCAGCATACCTTCAGGCATCAACCATCTAAACCACACCCCCTTCTGGTATAGTTTATTCGCCAATTGCGAATAGTTTTTCCTTTTCTCCCTAATTTTTTGGGGGATCTGCTTCAGGATGGTTATCTCCCTGTCATGATATGTCAATGTTTGCCCCCTTTGTACACCCAGAATTTCATCTCTTGTGCTTTTCCTAAGGAATTTAATATGAATCTCCCTGGGTACATTGTGTGTTCTGGCATATGCTGAATTCACTCTATAGACCAGATCTATCTCCCATTCCATCTGCTGTTTATCTTTATGTATGTATTCAGCTAAAATATTAGTCATAATGTCCCTTATATTTTCCCCATCTGCTTCTATTACATTTTGAAATCTAAGATAAAAGGACATTCTCTCAAACTCTGTTTTCATTTGTTGGATGTCAAGTTCTTTGTTTCCCTTCTGTAAAGCCTCTACCCCCACTCTCGCCTCCACCACCCCACCCTCCACCAGGTCCAGTCTCTGTGAGTTCTTATAGATTTGGACTTGGTTCTCTTTAATTTCTTCCTTCATTTCTTTTAATTGTTTCTTAATTTCTTCCTGGCCCTGTATGAGTTGTTGAAGCATCTGTTGCAAATCCATCTCTGTACTCTTAGGTTGCATCAGTTCTGTAATCTTTGACTGTGTGGCAGGGCTGGATGTTGCAGATGTCGGTGCAGAAGTAGCAAAGCCAGGTTTTCCAGGGGGTGGTCTTTTTGGAGACATGGTTTATGAAACAAAGAGATCAGTCAGTGTAGAGACTGGGCAGCTGGAGAAGTAGAGCAGGCAGATGAGTCCAGAAGGCAGAGGATCCAAACAGGTGGGAGTTTCTTTAGTCAATCTAGCAATAGATGAAAGTTTTTTCTCCAAAGAGTTCAGGAAATAACAATCCACAAGAGATTCCTCTGGGTGACACGGAGACAAAGACCGGAAGCCTGAATTTTGAAGGTGGAGTCAGGTTTCACAGCTCATGAAGACAACGGAAGTGTGCCATCTTGCCCTGCCAGCTTTGGGCTCAGAGGCATAGGAAAAATTTTAAAAGTTCAAAAAGTTCTCAGATCATCAATAAGTTCTGGAACTAAGTCCCATGAAAAACACTTTTACTGGGGTGAGGCATCCTTAGTTGGCTCTCCCCCCTCCTCCTTCCCCTGGGGGCGAGAGCAGAATTTTTACAAGCCGCTTGTCCAAGGGGGGGGGGAAATCCCCCTCCCCTCTAGCTGCTCCTCCAAGAATAAATCCGAAAGATTAACTTTTAAACTACTGAAAAAGTCCATCAACTTAAAAGTAAGGGGATGAAGAGAGGAAGCATCTCACTGCACCGCCGCTGCTTCCTTCAGTTTTACGTTCTCCGATCAGCATGGGGCGAGACGCTGGCGCGCCCTCCAAAACTGCTCCCCGGTGCCTGGAGCAAAGCGGAAAAGCCCCCACCAGCCGCCGCCGGTGCCAGAGCCTTCCGCGAGCCGCTCCTTCGGCAGGGCGCCTCTCCGGGGCGTCCTGTGCCCCCCCCCGAAGACGGGGGAAGCCCACCGAAGAGCGGGAGCGGGCAAAGTTCTTGCCCGTCGCCGTAGCCGCCGGAACCAGAAGTGACTATGGCTGTTTCCTGAGTTTAAATTCTTTGATTCTTTTGAAATTAAATTAACATTGGGATCCTTTGACACATTGTTCTCAATGATAATTCTTTTTTCAACAGTTTTATTAAGGTTTATATTAAACAGATAAAATGCATTAAAACTAATGCAAAAATATATATTGAAAAAAGAAAAAGCGTGGAAAAAATTCTGTTCCCCCCAAAATGGTAAGAAAAACAAAATTCCTCCTTCATCCTCAAGAAGCATGTTCAACATTATCGTTGTCTCTTACAATACAACAAGATATATTCATTCAATACTTCACCCCATTTTCTATAAGCTCATCTCTAAATCTTCAGCTTTCCTTATTAATCAGCAAAAGTCTAGTAAAAATTAACAATAACACTCAACAACCTAAGTATATAATCTCCCTTTCCATTTAGTCTAAATCCCCCTCATCGCTCCCTAACAATTAAACATTGGAAAAAATATTAAAAGCTATTAAAAATTACCAGAAATAACAATCCCTTATTTAGATATCAAAAATAATGACCTAAATATTACAAAGTAATATACATTGGAAAAAACTATCCAATCTAGATAACAACTGAGCATCATCAAAGGTAGCAACTCATTATTTTACCTTAGATAAATAAACCAATTTTCTATTTTTTGTTTCTTCTTCCTCGTGGCCATCCTTAAGTCCCATAGATCAAATTCTCCTATTTTCTTCTAATTTTTTTTTTTGCCTCTTGCCACAAAATTCTTATAATCTGTATGGAAGTCTATTGTAATTTTCATTAAATAAAGCCAGTAAATCTCTCATATTTCAATTAAAAGGATAGTTCACATCACTTTTTCTGATACATGGTTTATATGCCCTTTTTGATTTTTGAACAATCAATCAATTTCATTTATACATCCAGTATCTTCATCTCTTTCTTGTAGTAATTTTAAACTCCACCTTAGGGTGTATTATAGTTATCATCAAAGGGTTTTTTTTTTTGTCTTCAGTAGCAACTTTTGGTTCTAGTAAGGAGTTAATTCAAGTCTCATGAATTCAAGCCCTCCCTTAGTTATGAAAACCTTCTGGGTAATTTTGAGCTAGTGCTAGTCAGTCTTTTTCAACTCAAATCACCTTACAGAGCTGTTGTGGGGAAATTAGGAGGGGGAAGGTGTGTCGGATATGTTCATCACTTTGAGTTATTTGTAAAAATAATAAAGGCAGGATAGATACAAATAAACAAACAAACAAACAAAGCAAAAAATGTGAAAAAAATAAAGACTTTACAAAACTGAAAAGATGTAATTTTTGTTCTTTTTAAACGGGTTGAAGTGAAACTCATCCAGAAACTCATCTAGCAACAAACTGTAGGCTTGTAGTTTTGAAGGTTTTTCCATCTTAAGGAGACAATTAATAAAGTAAAGCTCCAAAGTAATTAAAAATATGAGATTTGGTCATAACTTGCATCCACAAAAGACTGCATTTACAGCTCAGACACCATGGACAACACCAGGTGATTGCAAATGGCTGCAAATCATCAATTTCGTCTGTTTAATTCAAAAAAAGGTTATTTGCAATGCATACAGGCCATCTCCAGATCTCTCTTTGTTCCAGAAAGTATTTTGACAGTCTGAGTCTCATACCCAGTTACCTAGTCGGCTGTAATGCACCTGTGATCTGCAGAGTGAATAAATGCAGGCATTAATTTGTTTTCCTCACAGGAATGCCTTTTCTCAGTGGTAATTCAGAGGAAACATGCATGGGATCTTGCTGTGAAAAATTATTTTCAAAAATACCGGCAGTTCACTGAAATGTAGCAAATTACTGCATATCTTGTATGACTATACAAATATACATGTGTGTGTGTTAAAAGTGAGAATTCAAAGAGTAATATCTGAATATTAACAAATGATGTTACCCCTTCCAAATTTATCAGATTATGCTAAATAAGTTTTTTTTTTAATTATACTGATTCTTTTCAGCCCTGAACAAAGTGGTTTGGAATTGTTCCCAGTGAAGTGCTTCGTGAAACAAGGTCAATGCAATGTTCTTCATTAAGGTGAAGAGACAATGTGATTTGCCTTGAGGTGGAACTACGTATCCCCTTACCAAACTTAGATGGCACTTCTAGTAGCTGGGTCAAGACTGTCACATAAAACAACTTCTTTTCTTTTAGAAGTAAGTATGGTAATGGCAATTCTTTGCTTTAATCAAATTAACCCATTAAAACTTTGAAAACTCCTCAGACTTTCATTTAAATTCTCTGTGTTATGTGGTTGCAACTACCAATAATTATTTGCAATTCTTTTTTTTTCTTTTTTCTTTTTTTCCTTAGGGAAAATGACTTTATGCTTCATTTACAGTAATGGTTCAGCCTTGCTGCCATTCAAAAGGTTTCAAAATAAAATAGCAAGCACAGTATATATACAGTAAATATCCATCTTAATTTTCTAACGTTCTGCTCAAATGTCCTGCTTTAGATACTAGGAACAATGTATAATGCATAAGTAGAAATCATTCAGATATGTTTGTAAAAAGTAATTAAGAATGGTTTGTGGATTCCTAAACAACTACAAGTCTGATGAGTAAATGACCAAAAATGTTGTTGCAGCTGAGGTCCAAAAAGGTACAGGTGCAAGTAGCTCCAGGAGCCATGTTAGTCTTCACAGAATAAAAATATCAGTGCTTTCAGTACTTGGGAAGTTGGCCCAAGAGCATTATGATGCTGTACTGATGGGAGAGGAACAATAGAAGAAATGTCATTTTTCTGAGAGCAGGTTTGGTCATAATGGAGTTTGTGGAGAAAGACCCAGATGACTCCTGTGGCACTCCTGAGCAAGAAGCCAATAATCTTGGCTTTTTTGTTTAAAATCTTTTTCATCTGACAGTAAAGTCTGTTCTTCCTTTGACTTCAGGTTAATAATTAGTGGCAGACATCAAGAAAATGCAGCTGCTAGAATTTTCAGCTTCTTATTGCTGTGTTTTGTTAAAGAATGGCAGTGGAGATATTATTTTCGGTCCTCTTGTAAAGTCTAAGTCTAATACACTTTTGTCTCTTTATTGGGCAAGAATTCCAGGTCATGGAACAAATAATTCATCCGTTTATTTTTATTTTTTTATATCCTTTCTCCACCCAATTAAACATTCCCTTAATTTAGAAATGATGTTCTTCTGCAGACAAAAATGGTCTGGAGAAAAAAAAATTGTATATCTACATGCAACAGCTATTATGAAAAATCATAAAAAGTTTATAGGGATGAAATATGGAATTAGAATGATTCTGATATTCCTTTTTGTAAGATTAAGTTTCTAATATAGAGAAGTTATTTCTCTCCATAAAAATTATTGTGAAGCAGCAATTTTTAAAGCTTTGTTGCATAATGAATTATAAATCATAAAATAGAAAAAGGGGTTTTAAAACACCCTGGTAGAAGATCATGCAGTTTCCAAGAAGATTGCATGGATGTGTGCATTGAAATTACCAACAGTCAAATCAAGCTCACTTGGAAGCCTCTTTATTTATTTTTTATTTTTTTCAAACATGATGTTTTCTAGCATAAAGGTTATTTTGGAAGCAAGCCTGGCAACCTGCTGGATGGAGAAATTATATTTCCATCTATATTATTTGTAATTGTGCAAAGATTTTAAAACAAAAGTAAAGGAAACATGAACATGGAAAATTGAGATGCAGTCAAATAGAATCTGATTTTTGTATCCAAAGTAGCCAGTATAGCATTTAAAAAAATCAAGTTAAACAATGATTTTTAAAATGTGGATTTTTGAATAAACCAAAATTGACTAGATCTGCCCAAAACATGATATCATAAAGCAAGGGTGTACAAATTAAAATAATAAGGTTCATTTAACCAAGACAAACCAAAGCTTAATATTCTTTAAAGAGTTCAGTGCCTGTAAAGTTGCTGTGATGGGAATTGCATGCTGTGATGATAATTGCATTATCTTGGTACTGCTGAAGAATGCAAATTTTATTCTAATGTATTCAAACTGCTTTTCTAACTAGAATTTCACTCCATCTTTGCCCACTGTAAACAATCCCATTCCATTTGAAGGTGCCATTGTGTCACTCCACTGGAGGGAAATAATTCGTCAAGTGTACTAGGATATTGTTAGCCATATCAAACACAATAATAAATATTCTCATTGTTGAATTTACCCTTGGGAATGGAGAAGAGACTGAATTTCTCACTATAGAAGAGATAGGAGTGTGAAAGAAATAACTGCAATTGTAAAGAAATCATGCAGCCTAAAAGGAAAAGCAAACAACGCACCAAGTAGAATAATAAACAGACAGCAAGGTCAAAGGCTATTTAGGATCTGATGCATAAAAAGAAATCATCTATGAAAAGCAGAGCTGAAAAAATGCAACATTTAGAATTTAATGAACAGGAACACCAAACAAAAAAGGTAATTCTTTTTAGAAACATTCTAATAATGTTTCAAAATTACTGACACTTTACAAAAAAAAAACCTTGGCAGGAGGCAAAATAAATATATGAAGTAAATTAGATAGAAATATGAGACGATATGGAAGATCACCAGTACTGTACTAGAAACCTTTAAAAGTAGAATGATATCACTTGGAAACAGGTTTTCAGATAACAGGTGATCTGCAAGGTATTAGCCCTTTTCAAAGAGGCACTGCTAACTGCTTGATCAGTTCTCCCAACTCAAGACCATTGCACCATGTGCCCTTTGCCCAAACTGAACACACCAAGATGGGGACTGTTAAAGAAACTATTCTGTAGAAAACAGTACATTAGGAAATCTCTCCAAATCCTGGATAATCCTCCAACATCCACAGGTGGAGGTTTCTGTAGTATTTACCACAAGGTAAAACACATCACAAGGTCATGAAATGTTCTCCCCATTCCTTTATAGTAGTGTCTTCATATTTTAAGAAGATGTTGGATAACTATTCGTCTGAAGTGGTGTAGGGTTTCCTGCCTAAGCAGGGGGTTAGGCTAGAAGACCTCCAAGGTCCCTTCTATTTTATTCTTTTCTGTTCTGTTCTATGCTACCTTGTACATATGTTATTGACAAAATTTTCATAACTCTCATCTCAGAAGTTATATGGTATAGCTCCCAATAATGTATGTCCCCTTCCAATCCTTCTTTCAGCAATATATTTTTAACTATAGTATGTGTAAACTTTTCTTGTTTATGCCTTATCCATTATCCCATAATATACTTAGAGTTAAAAGTTAGCAAGCTATAGCACTTACACCTTGCCCTATCACCAAAACTTTAATTGGACTTTTATTGGGGTTTGGGGTTTCTCTGCCAAATCTTTGGAGAAAGTGCAGAAGATTCTGCCATTACTGTGGCATTCCATTTTGTGCATGTGTGAAAAAAAACATTTAGTTCATCATTCTGCTTAGAAGAAGTGTGCCTTGAGATGTAGAATACAGACATCTGAGGAATAGCTTCTAAAGAATTGAACAGGCTTCCATAACCGATTGGAAGCTTACTGGCATTCTACTTAATCAGGAAGGAGTATATCAATCATGATCATAATCTGAAACCCAGTGAGGATTAAGGAGTTGGTTCACTCATTTGTAGAACTAAATAGCTCAGTGGTTCTCAACCTCCCCAATGCCGCAACCCTTTAATACAGTTCCTCACATTGTGGTGACCCCCAACCATAAAATTGGTGTCTCGGTTCTAAGACCATCGAAAATATGTGTTTTCCAATGGTTTTAGGTGACCCCTGTGGAAGGGTCGTTTGACCCCAAAGGGGTCCCGACCCACAAGTTGAGAATCACTGAAATAGCTGAATTGTAAAATCTGAATAATGGTGAATTGCAAAAATGGGGGAACTGACATTTGGTACAATAATTTATCAGGTTCTTTGGAGTGCCTATTCAAGTATATTTATGTCCTGTTAATCTAATACATTATGGTGGCTTGTGTAAAACAATTAACCAATATAGAAAAACAAACCTACTATCCAGGTGCTTTGGGAGAAGGGCGGCATATAAATCCAATAAAAACAAACAAAACAAACAGGTAATTGTCTATTTTGTCATACTTCAGTTTAATAGGACTACACCAAGTTAACTACATATTCGATTCTCAGATCAGATAGTTCAGCTGAGGTTATAGTCATTGCTTGAAATGAGAAAATGACAGTGGCTTTGGATCAGTTTGTACCTGTCGGGACTCTCTGTGTGCATAGATCCCAGAGCACCCCTGACTGGAAATATCTTGAAGCCTCTGCCAGTTTTTTAGATTTGTTTTGTTTTTCTTTAACCATCTAGTATTCATTGTTTATTCTGCCGTGTATTGCACTTCCCATAAACTTCTTTCAAACCCAGTATCTTTGAAGATTTGTGCGGCTCTATTGCATTGTTTTTAGTTTTTAGGATTTTTTATAGTTTTTAGTGTGTACAAATTAATGCTTCCTATCTTTGGCATAACACAAAATGTAGGATACATGGCAAGGGGGAAAAGTATATTTCTTTTACATTTCAATTTAATCTTATATATATTTCAGTTTCTGCTTGAGCATTATAATAACTACAAAATATACAAATGCGTTCTGGTTGTGAGAAGGCATGAAAGGAAAACAAAAATAGATGTTTCAGAAATGTTTTATTCAAATAAACAAAAATGTTAAATTTGAAAATCTTAGTGGACATTTTGGTTCTTTGAATTCAATAAAAATATTTTTATAATAAAAAATAAGTTCTATTCTTTTATAGCATTTAATGGTATTAATCTTTCAGAATATTTTATTACAAAACAAATGATGGTCTTATCTAAAATTGTCATTAGTTTTTTAAATCATATTTTTGAACCCCAATATTTGATCTGTATATTTCTGTATACATGTTATAAAACATATTGAGGAACAATTTGGTTTAAAGCAAGTCTTTCTTGAAATGCAGCTATAAAATATTAATTGAAAATTGTTTCTTGTGACAGATGATACTGAATTCTTCTTTGTATGTTCAATGCAAAGTTTGCAAATAGTAACAAAATAAAAATGAAAGAATTCTCAGCTATCAAATTCTATTCTAAAATGCTAATTTGAGAAATAAATTAGGAATCTGCTTTTCCATTCTAATTAATATACTTCATTTCAGTTTCATTTCAATTTCATGAAATAAAACTCTGCTTCTGTATTACCCTTCCTCAAACCGGGCAAGAATATTGGAGAACTCAAGTACTGAAGTTTAGGGGAAGAAAGGGGAAGAAAAAAACCAGAGATTTCCAAAAGAGTTTATGCATCAGTAAAGGATAAGGAAGAATTTGGTACTGCCTCTTCATATAATGTAGATTATGGGACAAAACCAAAATTCTAAGGTAGATTTCTAATATCTTGGACTTGTTGAGGAAAACTGAAAATGAAAAACAGGAAGAGGAATTACAGAGCTGTGTTGCCTAGCAGCAGTTACATTTTTTCAACTGAAAATAAATTGTAAAACAAATTAAGAAGCCTGCTTCTAGAGGTGCTTTGAAATATACATCACACTCATTGCAAACTTCCAGTAATTGTAATTCTAATTATTTGTGGTGCATTCAAATAGATTTCAGTGAATGTTTTTCTTACTCTACAAATGTAAAATATATACGAATCATATGTAAATTACTAATTTAGTCTGTGGGCATAGCAAAACACATTCTTATACATGTAAATTAAAATCATTTTGTGTCATCTGAGAACAAGACAGTTAAATAACACCTTGTACTCTGACAGCTTAGATTAACTCATTTGTTAATTATATTTCATTTTATTCAATTATTTTTAGGACCTTATTTTTAATCTTGGAATTTAATTTGCAGATAACTAATAGGTATAACTTTTTTAATGTTATGCCTGAAGGAATTGGTTTAGTCACCCCCTCCAAGTGAGCTGTAGTTTTCAATTATTTTTCTGATCAAACTTCCATGAAATACTGCTGATTTCATGGATAGTTTCTGTTTTGTTCAGAACGGTTAACCATAGTGAGAAAAATTCTGTTGCTATAGTTCATATGATGGATTTTTAGGCAATTAATGAAGAAACTAAATCTGAAAAGGACTCCTTTCCTATAAAGTGGCACTTAAGGTTTCAAAGAAGATCATGTTCACAAACTTAAGTCAGATGTTTGAAGGATGGGAGAGATTTCTGAAGAGGAAAAAAAACATTTTTCTGTATTTCAGAAAGCAGACCAGAAATATTGGACTATGTACTGATTGAAATTATCATCAACAGTAAATGGGACATTCTGGTAATACAGCAAAACAGTTGTTTGGGAGACTTCTTTCTCTACTGCAGTGATGCTCTATCTGAGGTGACACTACACCCACTCCCTGAAAGTCTTGGGTATAACACTCAGGGCCACTCTGGAAGTTGCCATTAAAATATTTTAACGTGATGGAATAAATTACTAAATATATTGGATATTTGTTTTATTAAATTGATTTAACCCTAAAGTAAATGACAACTGGTTTTATTGTGTCCCACCTACTTATTTGTTCTAGTTCTATTCACTTTTTGGAATATGACCTAATTAACCACTCTCAGCTCTAAAAGGATTCTCTACCTCTTTATTCCAGGAAGTTTTTCTTTGCTAAATTATCCTAGAAAGAACAGTGATAGTTCATCCTCAATCTTCCCTCAATCTAGGAAAGGCTTTAATATATTTCATTACCAATACTGAATACCACAGTTGTCCATCTATCAATAGGTTCCACAACAAACTACAGTGATGGAAAAATGATGCACAGTGACATCATAATATAGCCCCCATCAGTTTTTCAGTTACTACATGTTTCTTCTTAGGAAAAAATGTGTTTTAAAATACATTTATTATTGTGAGATAGTCAGGGATGGTAGGACTATGGCAGGGGTGTCCAAACTTGGGAACTTTAAGACTTGTGGACTTCAATTTCCAGAATTCTCCAGCCAGCCATGCTGGCTGGGGAATTCTGGGAGTTGAAGTCCACAAGTCTTAAAGTTCTCAAGTTTGGACACCCCTGGACTATGGAGCAAGAATATGTATCAGTTTCATGAGCTCCCCACAATTCTGCAGCCTTATTTATCTCCTTATGACCTGAAAACCCTTCAACTAGTAGGTTTTTTATGATGTCTTTTTGTGGTGGTTATAGATAGCTAAATAGATTATTTTCCTGTACACCGCTTGGAGAGTCCAAGCAATGGGTTAATTCAGTCTGCTTGCCCTTAGGACCGAGGAACTTTTTTTCCTTTAGCCACACCTCCTGGTGTGATCAATCCCCAGAATTCTTCCTCAGTCAGCCCGTTTGGACGTAATTAGCTAGAGCTCTGAGCTGAATTAATCCTTTTTTGGCTTGGACTCTCTATTTGCGTTTTTTTTCTTCCTTCCTGACATTTCCCCAACATTGTGAGACGTTTTTCTCCTCATTACTGCGTTTTTCTCCAGCAGAATCTTCGTTTGTAGGCCAGGAGGTAAGCTGGAAGGTGTGGGGGGGTGCCCCTCAGCCGATCTCTATGGGACGGCTTCGGAGGACTGCCGCTTGTCGTTTAAAACGGCGCGGCTGCAGCGGCGAAGTTCCAACGTTCCCAGGCCCCTCGTTTGTTATTTTAGACGTAGTTTTTTCGTTCCCCGGCCTGCTAGAGGACCTCTGCCGCAGGGAGGAGTGAGCGATCGTCGCCATATAAGGCGCGTTCGCTCCTCGCTCTCCCTTCGCCCCCACGCTGTTGCGGCGGCCATTTTAGGCACGAAAAAAGCGCGCTCCTTTATGGCCGCCATTTTGCATCAGCCTCGTTATCAGGAGACCGCTGGAGGTGGCAGGGCCTGGCAAGGGCTTCCCAGGCTGGGGTCACCACCTTCGTCTTTTGCCTATTTTTGCGAGCGGTGCTGGTTCCTGGGCCATACAAACGGTCATTATACCGGCTCAGGGAGGAGGCCTAAGTAAGCGCAGGCCAAAGCCTTTTTTCTAGTCATTCTCCTCCCTGCCTCTCCTGCGGGGCCTTGCGCCTAGGTGCAGGCCCCAATCCTACCCCTGGGCCTCCGACTGGTATTAAGCAAGGGATCTTTTAATATGTATCGACTCATTTACTGTGCATATAGCAATTTTGACAAATCTTTTTGTTTTGTTCCCCTTGCAGCAACCAGTCTCTCTCTCTTCCTTCTGCCTTGTCATAGCCTTGCTCCATCTTGTGTGGTCATTGACTATGGACCTGCCCAGTCCCCCTGATTCCCAAGATACTAGACCGAGCCTCTCTCAGGCCCCTAGCAAGGGTTCCTCCTCATCGGGGAGTGGGGGTATGGGCAAGAGTAGGGGGGGGAAATTCTGGGAAACATCGTTCCAGAACCCCTTCTGTGGCTGAAGCCAAGGATGCTGAAAGGCGCCAGCGGGCCCTTGACAAGCAGTTTGAGAAGGCCAGACGCCAGGCAGGCAGGGAGCAGTCCCATTCCGGAACCCCCCCCTCCCGGGAGGATCTCCAAATGGTCCTTGCCGAGGAGGTGGAGTCCCAGGACCTATCCCCAAACAGGTCATTTGCGGAGCCGGCTTCCCCGGTCCCCTCTTGGGCCTGCGAGCAGGCCCCTCCCCCTGGGGATGCTAGCATAGATGACATGCCGGGTGAGGTTCAACCCCCCCTAGAGGAGGGCCTAGATCCTGATTCTGACTCAGAGGAGTTATCTCCCCGCATGCAGGAACTGATGGCCCGTGCCATTGCCAAGGGCATCACGGAGGCCATGAAATTTAAGAATCCCACTGCAGTGGCCCCTAGGGGTCCCAAATCCGATCAGGCAACTCCCCCTCCTAGCAAACGTGCTCGCCACCCTTCCTTGGAATCCTCGGTGGTCAGCGAGGCCTCTGCCATTTAGGACCCTTGACCCAGAGGTGCTAGGCCTCTCGGACGACGAGGACCTTCCTCCTGAAGCGCCCGCCTTTGCGGGTCTGTTCAAGCCCAGCCTTTTCAAATCTGTCCTCCACAAGGTTAAGGCTGCCACCAGGGTGGGGATCAAGCCCAAACCGGCCGCGCTGGCGGCGGATGCCACTCCGGCTAATCCCAATGCGGTCATATTTGATGTCCCAGCACCCCAACAGGAGTTGGTTCCGGTCCCGGGGCTGTTTCTCGACCTCATCCAGCGCCAGTGGGCTCAACCAGCCACGCAGTCCTCTCCCAGCGGGGTAGATAGGAAGCTTTACACCATGAAGCCAGTGTTGGAGGACCTTCTGGCCCTTCCCACTGTCGACCCGCCCATTGCTGCCCTCACCTCTAACTCCTCCCTACCGGCCGACCTTCTGGAAGGCCTCAAGGCGGAGGACAAGAAGGTGGAAAAGGCGTGCCACAAAACCCATCTGGCGGCTGCCTGGGCCATTAGGGCTTCTTCATCCGCGTCCTTCAATAGGGCCTCGGTGATCTGGCTGCGCGAGCTTTTGACCAAGCTCCCGGCAGGAGACGTCCGTCTCCATTAGGATGTGTCTAAAATAATCGCGGCCTCCCAATACGCCGCTGACGCATCCCTCAACGCCACTAAATTCGCCTCCAGGGCGCTAGGCTCTAATATCACATCTCGCCGACTGATCTGGCTCCGCCATTGGCAAGCGGACCAGAAAAACAAATGGAAACTGGCTTCCGCCCCCTTTAAGGGGTCCAAATTATTTGGCGAGTCCCTGGAACCTCTCCTCATTGAGTCCAAGGAGAAGAGGAAGATCCTCCCTTCTTTAAACAAGAAGCAGGAACGCAAGACCGCTCCCTATTCCAGGAGGCAGTCCTTTCATGCCTCCGAGCCTTCCACCTCTGCCTCTTCCTTCTCTCCCTCCAATAGGTCCTTCGGTCAGCAGGGCGACAGGTCCCAAGACAGGGCGCCCTTCCGGGACAGAGGCAGACAGCAGTTCGGCTTCCGCAAGTATAACCGCGGTGGGGCCTCGAACAGGCCGTTCCGTAAGTCAAAGTGACTGCCCGAACTCGGCACCCATCGGGGGTCGGCTCCAGCTGTTTGCCTCCCATTGGGCCCAGACCACCGAGGATGCCTGGGTTCTGCAAATAGTCAGGGAAGGCCTCTCCCTGGAGTTCCTATCCCCCCCCCCCCGGAATTTCATCCGGTGCCCCGTCCCAACCTGCCCTCAAAAGAGGGAGCGCATGGACCAGGAGGTCAGGCACCTCCTAGACATCAGGGCCGTGGAACCCGTTCCCCCGGACGAGGAGGGGAGGGGGTTTTACTCCATCCTCTTCCTGGTACCAAAGAGCTCGGGGGGGGGGGTGGAGGGCCATCTTGGACCTCAAAAACCTCAACAGGCACATTGCCTACCGGAGGTTCAAGATGCAGTCCCTGCAGACCATTCTGGCGGGGATTCGACAGGGAGATCTCCTCACATCTATAGATCTCAAAGAGGCATACCTCCACATTCCCATCCGTCCCCAGCACAGGAAGTTCCTGCGCTTCTATTATGCCGGTCGCCACTTCCAGTACAAAGCTCTCCCATTCGGCCTCTCGTCTGCTCCTCGGACATTTACCAAAGTTCTGACGGTAGTGGCGGCCCAGCTAAGACGCAGGCCTATAAGGCTCCAGTGCTACCTGGACGACATCCTTATCCAGTCGTCGTCCAGGCAGCAGGCCTTGCGGGATCTTCAGACCACCATGAGATCCCTCAGGAATCACGGCTTCTCTCTAAACATAGAGAAGAGTCACCTCACTCCAACAACCAGACTTGTACACCTGGGGGCGGTGATAGATACCAGCTTGTGCAGGGTTTTCCTCTCCCAAGACAGGTTGGACGGTCTAAGGTCCATGACCCACAAGGTGATGCGCTTGAGGCAGGCTCCAGTGGTCCTTCTGTCGCAGCTGCTGGGGAAAATGATCTCCTGCATCTCCATCGTGCCGTGGGCCCGCCTGCATTCCAGGGCGCTTCAGTGGCTGCTGCTGCCGCACCAGAGGGCATCCAGGAGCAACTCTCCCAGGCCGATTCGCGTCCCGCCGGAGGTGAAGAGATCTCTCCGCTGGTGGGTGTCTCCGGCCGTCCTCAAGGGCCACCTATTCAAGGAGCCCGAGAGGTTGATCATCACCACAGACGCCAGCCTCTCTGGCTGGGGAGCCCACATGGGTTCCCTCGTTGTCCAGGGCAAGTGGTCCCAAGTGGAAACCAGTTACAGCATCAACCTACTGGAACTGAGAGCTGCTCGCCTGGCCCTGCGCCATTTCCGCCGGTCCATCCATCGTCAACATGTGCTGCTGATGACGGACAATGTGGCCACCAAGGCGCACATCAACCGCCAGGGTGGCACCAGATCCAGAGCACTGATGAGAGAGGCGGAGTCCCTGAGCCGCTGGGCGGAGCGCCATCTGGAATCTCTCCGCTCCGACCACATCTCCGGAGTGGACAACACCCAGGCGGACTGGTTGAGCAGGACAACCATAGATCCTGCAGTGGAAACTGGACCCTCGCCTGTTCCACCAGCTGTCCAACAGATTCGGGGCTCCGACTGTAGACCTGTTCGCTTCCAAGGACAACAAGCAGCTCAACCGCTTTTACTCCTGGTTCTTCACCCCAGGGGCGGAGGGGACAGATGCACTGCGTTGCAGGTGGCCCCGCAAGCTACTGTATGCCTTCCCTCCTCTACCTCTTCTTCCTCAATTCATCTCCAAAGTCATCGCAGAGGGGGCAGAAGTTCTTCTCGTGGCTCCACACTGGCCCCGCAGGTCGTGGTTCGCAGACCTTGTCCACCTGTCGGTGTCTCCTCCGTGGCGCATACCTCCGGACCAGATCTCCCTCAGCCAGGGGGCCGTGGTTCATCCAGAGCCCCAGTGGCTCCAGTTGGCCATCTGGCACTTGAGGGGGACCAACTGAAAGGCGAAGGCCTGTCAGAGGAGGTAGTGTGCACCATTCAGGCGGCTAGACATCCTTCAACCACAAGAATTTATGACGCATCTTGGGCCGCCTTCGCGAAGTGGTGTGAGGAGCTACTCATCGAACCGACGACCGCACCTGTTTCCAGAGTCCTCGGCTTTCTTCAAGCGGGGCTCAACAAGGGCTTGGCCCCAAACACTCTTCGACGCCAAGTGGCGGCCTTGTCCACCGTCTGGTCGGGCGACCCCCTTTTGCCTCTCAGCAAAATTCCAAGGGTGCGCCTCTTCCTCAAAGGCGCCTCTAACCTTCGCCCTCCCACCGTTCATCGCTACCCCACTTGGCAGCTGTCCGTGGTCCTATGGGCCACCTCTGGCCCTCCATTCGAACCTCTACGCACAACGTCTCTTCGGTTCCTGACGCTGAAGATGGCCTTCTTGATTGCCATCACGTCCGCTCGTCAGATTTCAGAACTGGCGGCCCTGTCTGTTCGCCAGGACCTGTGCGTCATCCACCCTGACAGGGTTATATTGAGGCTGGACCCGACCTTTACCCCTAAGATAAATTCATGGTTTCACAGAGCACAAGACATTGTTTTACCAAATTTCTGTCCACATCCGTCGCCTCCCAGAGAGCGTTCCTGGCATAATCTTGATGTCAGGAGGGCCCTGAAGGTTTACATCGCTCGCACTGCAGAGTTCAGGAAGTCAGAGGCCCTATTCCTCTCCTTCCAGCCTGGTTCCCTAGGGAAGAAGGTTTCTTCCTCCACGATTGGCAGATGGCTTCGAGCCTGCATTGCGTCAGCCTATGAGTGCCAGTCCAAATCTGTTCCGCGCGGCATCACCGCGCACTCCACACGGAGCGCTGCTACCTCGGTGGCCTGGGCCACTCAGGCCTCGATTCTGGATATCTGCAGGGCCGCTACGTGGTCCTCTCCTACACCCTTTGTGCGACACTACAAATTGGACATTTTCGCCTCGGCTGAGGCGTCCTTTGGCAGGTGTGTGCTCCAGGCGGTTGTGTCAGAGACTGAATCCCGGGAGCCTTCTTCTGCCCACCCGGATGGACAATAACTTGGATATGTCCCATTGCTTGGACTCTCCAAGCGGTGTACAGGAAAATGACCATTGGCTTACCTGAAGGGTCCTTTTCTGTACACCGCGGGAGAGTCCAACCCACCCTGGCTATCTGAGGCCGGGATTCGGGTTCTTCGTGTCAACAGTACATCATCTTGGACGCTTCGCTCCGTCCTCACGAACTGACTCTTTCTAAGAATTCTGGGGATTGATCACACCAGGAGGTGTGGCTAAAGGAAAAAAAGTTCCTCAGTCCTAAGGGCAAGCAGACTGAATTAACCCATTGCTTGGACTCTCCCGAGGTGTACAGAAAAGGACCCTTCAGGTAAGCCAATGGTCATTCTACCATTAAAAGGAGATTATTTGCACTCACTTTGGCCATCATTTTAAAAATATTATTCTTTTCAGAAGTTTCGGGAAAAAATGAAAGTGATAATAATAATAATAATAATATATTTATTTATTTCTTAGCCGCACCCTCTCCCGAAGGACTCGGGGCGGCGTACAACGAAACATACGAAATAAATATGTAAACAAAACAAACATATAACAAAGACATACACTGAAACATACACAAATGTTAAATACTAGGTCATCCGCAAAGGCCTGTATTTTGTATTCTTCCTTTTTAGTTTTGGTTCCTCTTATTTCCTGGTTTTTTCTAATTCGTATCAGAAGGCTTTCTAGCGTCAGAATAAAAAGCAGAGGTGATAGTGGGCAGCCTTGTCTCACTCCTTTCGTTATTTCAAAATAACAGGTTAATGCAAGAACTAGAAAAATATGGAGATGTGGCAGGACTAAAAATTAATAGAGAAAAGACTAAAATAATAACCAAAAATTTGAAGGAAAAACAGAACAAAGAATTAGAAAAAACAATAGGACTCCAGGTAGTAAAGAAAGTCAAATATTTAGGAATATGGCTAACTGCAAAGTGCTCAACCATAAAAGAAAATAATTACACAAAATTAGTGCAACAAATAAAAAAAGACCTAGAATTATGGGGGAAACTACAACTATCGCTATTAGGGAAAATAGCAACTATAAAAATGAACATACTACCAAGAGTCCTATATCTATTTCAAACGATTCCCATAAAACTAGAGAAAACTTTTTTTACTGAATTGAATAAAATAATACTAAAATTCATCTGGCAAGGGAAAAAAGCTAGGATAAAACTGAAAGCATTACAGGACGATAGAAGCAGAGGTGGTATGGGACTACCTGACTGGGAACTCTACTACAATGCAGCAGCACTAATTTGGATTAAAGATTGGATAAATCTAAAAAACAAAAGAATATTAGCAATAGAAGGCCACGACCTACAAACAGGATGGCACTTTTTCTTATGGGAAGAGAGTAAAAAGAAGCAAAAATATTTCCATAGACATTACATTAGAGAAGCATTAATTCAAGTCTGGAATAAAATTAAAGCAAAACACTATATGAAAATACCGGCACGGCTTTCCACCATGGAAGCCATGATACACCCCAATACGCTAGATTTATCAAAAATGGTTAGATATAGTGAAATATTAGATAACCAGGGGAATTTGAAAACGAACCAAGAACTAAAAGAGAATAATATCAATATAGATTGGTGGCCATACCTCCAAATACAATCAAGATATAAAAAAGATATAAAAGAATATGGAATATATACGGAATTGCAACAAATAGACAAAATCTTAACTGGCCCAGAAAACAAATTTATAACGAAAATGTATAAATATTTGTTAGAAATAAACTTAGAAGAAGAAATAGTTAAAGGATGTATGATAGCATGGGCCAAAAATTTTGGTTATAACATAGATCTAGCGGATTGGGGAAAAATTTGGAATATAAATTATAAATTAACGAGATCAGCGACACTGAAAGATAATATATATAAAATGTTTTATCGTTGGCACCTACCACCAACAAGATTAGCAAAAATGTACCCAACACTGAAATCGATATGCTGGAAATGTAAAAAAGAAGAAGGGACCTACTACCACATGTGGTGGACATGCCCGGAATCACAAAAATACTGGAAAAGAATCTGGAAGTGGGCACAAGAAATTACGGGGGAACAAGTAAAGTATAAACCTGAAACCTTTTTATTAGGAATAATTAAAGGGAACTATACAAAAAAAATTAAATATTTACTAACACATATATTAACTATAGCTAGAATTGCCTTCGCCCAATGCTGGAAGCAAAACAATACACCGCCAGATGAATTAGTGATAAAAAAAACTTTGGAGTGCGCAGAGATGGACAAACTAACTCAAAAATTACAGGACAAAGAAGAATCGGAATACTACGAAATTTGGAATAAGTGGTATGAATGGTTGGATAATAAGAAAAACATTTAAGCCGAAAACAATATACATAAATAAACATAGAACTGTATATAAAAATAGGTAAATATGTTAAATATCATAAAAATGTATAGATAAAATGACATAAGGATTGTAATATATGGTAAAGAGAGGAAAACATACATAGATACAACGATGTAACATTGTACAAACTGTTGATATAAAGAGTGTAATATGTGATAAAAAGACAAAAACAATAAAAAATTATTCTAAAAAAAAAAAAGAAACATACACAAATGATAATCAGTCATTTTGTAGACTAATGAATCTTCTTCTCTGCCACATACTTTTACCTCTCTCTCTCTCTCTCTCTCTCACACACACACACACACACCCCACATACATACATACCAGTGGTGGGTTCCGAATCCTGTTGCAACTGGTGTGCGTGTGCGTGGAAGCACCTAAGAGTTTAAAGACAGGTAAGGATGACAGGCAGGCAGCTGGGCCCTGTAGAGCACCGTATCGGAACAGTACCCAGTGCTCTGTGCAGGCACCGTTATGCCTGTACCGGGGCGTACCACCTGCAACCCACTATTGGTACATACATACATATGCATACATACATGCATGCATGCATGCATACATGCATACATACATACATACGGAAGATGCCTTCATCTTGCAGTGGATAGACAATGGCTAAAATGATATGCTTAATAAAATGATATTGCCATTTTTGTTGTATTGCCTGTTCTCTCATGAAGTTAGAAAAAAACTTTCTCTTTATATGGTCCTTAGCATGATATGGAAAGCCCAAAGAAGAGAACTCTTCTAAATTGCTAACTCAGAGATGTAAATGTATGAAAACTTCCAGCTTCTGCCTTGATGCAACTTGAAATAAGTACGTTAATAAACGGTTAATAGCATTTGAGAACAACTTAAACTGGAGTCTTAGGTGGATAATTATCTTCTATTCAGCATTGAGAAATCTAGTTAATAGTTGTTGGTACCCTTTAAAGCCATGCTTATATCTACTCTGGGTATATTCAGTGTCACAATATGTGTTAATTGTAATTTTGTATTTTCTTTGTTATTTTCTAAAGGAATGATTTACTGAAAAATAGCATGTTCTATAATAATAATAAATCATTTTGATATATTAATATATCTTTTTAAGTGAACCACATATTAGATTAGCTCTAGATTCCATTATAAGCATATGACAAATAGCAATTGGGTTCACACAAGCATAAAAATTCACCGTTTTAGTTTTCTTTGTTTTCAATTGTAGTTAACACAACTGTGCAAAGCACTGAGGCACTTCATTTTGATAGTGAAGGCACCACAATTTACTTTGGCGGTTGAAACAAAACCTTAGAGAGAATATGGTCTGCCTTGAAGATAATCAGCCAATCCCCCTCATCCAGCAATTTCAAGTCAAGTAGCTTCTGCAAATGGTCTCTGCATTTACAGAAAATTACTGAGCAGTTGCAGAGGCAACAGAGATGCTCTGAGCTGATATATAAAAGGACCATTAATCTTGGTGGTTCTGCTTTGATAGATCAGTTGAAATACATTTAAATAAAACTTAACATCAAAGCTTAAACACAGTCTTACTGCTTTATTCAATAACCAAAATGGTCAGCCTCTCCTAGGCTGAGGAATGAAGATTGTTTTCTTGCTGATGAAAGAAGTCTTCCAGAGTTGAGGGTGATATCACCTCCCCTCCCCACACTTTTCTATTGTTTTGGCTCTTCAGACTGGCTTAAATATAGAAATTGGATTGTGAATCCCTGGGTCGCAGACTGGCAGTGGTCCATGGTGCTCCAGAAACTGGGCTGCACAAACAAGCAAAACCACATCTGCATAAATGCGGGATGCAAGCAGTGTGTGAAACCATATCTGCCCCCTGCCCTCTGGTCTTCAGCAAAAGCTTTCTCCATAAAACTGGTCCCTGGTAACTCAAAAGGTTAGAGGAGCATGCTATAGGAGCCATATTTTCCCCATTTCAGGCATATATTACAGTTATACCAAAATCAGATAAAGATCATACTCAATGTGCTACTTAGTTTCAAGTATCACTGATTAATGCTGATACAAAGATCTTAACAGCAGATCTAGCAAATATATTAAGCAAGTGTTCTCATTCATTATTAAAGATGATCAAGCAGGGTTTATAGAAACTAGGCAAGCAGCAGACAACATTAGGTTAGTTGTAGATTTAATAGGTTTGAATGAAAATGAAAACTAATTTGTAATCTTATCATTAGACACTGAAAAGCTTTTGACAAAATATATAGGCAGAACGTGTTTTTTGTATTAAATAGATTTGGATTTCCTTTGACATTCATATGTATCAAGATATTATATGAATTGCTCACATTTAAAGGAAACTAAAAGAACCAGGAAAATATGTCTACTTTTCCAATTTACTTAGATATTTATTTGTGTAAAGCTTATGCTTTAAGACAACATAGGGAGATTTACTAACATAATTTAGTTAAACATAAAGTGGTTTTATTTGATGATGATACTCTGGTTTATTTCTAAACCTTACACTATTATTCTAGCATTAATGCAGATTATCAAATGGCTTGTCTGAGGTGCTGTTGCTGGGGTGGGGTGATTTTAGCATATTCATTTATTATATGACTCTTCTTTTATTAGTTTTACTGTTTTTATATGGGGTTTTATATTCTGTAAGCCACCTTGAGTCGCCATGTGCAGATAGGTGGTGAACAAACAAACAATCAAATAAATAAAAGATGCCTTTAGTATAAAAGCAAAAGAATATCTTTTAACTTGTCCAAATTGGAATTCATGCCAGTAGATAAAATTTGGTTACCTAACCATTTAAGGAATATCAATTTCATATTTATACTGAATCCATTAAATATTTACGTACGTATATACCAAAAGATATAACTCAGTAGGTAAAATGTAATATAAATAAAATTAATAATTCTTCAGATATGGATAGATGGCAATCGTTAAACCTTACCTTTTAGAAAAAGGTGAATGTTTTCGAAATGAATATTATATTATATTATATTTTCAGGGTATAAATATGCAGAATATTTTCAGAAAGTTTAGAAAAAATTTTACGGTTCAATTCCAAGAATCTGGACAAGCACTTGAATCTATTATCAAGTATTAAATAATGATAGCCAACAATCAATGTTAATTATCCAATTTGGGCAACTTTGGAATGCACATATATAACTGATATGATTTAACTGACAAATTATATAATTATCAGTTAGAAAGTATGAAATGTAATGTCTATTTGATCACTTTTTCCATTTAAAATTGACCTTATGTGCAAGGCAAATCCAACATTAAAAATTAAAACAAATGATGATATGGAAAAAATGGGTGTTAAGCAGAGATACTGAGTTTTGGCCAATTGATAGATGATGATGATTTAACATATGCTGTGCTAAAAGAAATATTACCAGTGTTAATATTTACAGCTACAATTTTTCTTAACAACATTGGAGCAGAAGCATTTTCCGCTTGCGAGACACCCAAGATAAAATTTAAGTTCAACTGTCTTAAAATGTCTCAAAAACCACAACTATTTCATGGCAGAGGATAGAAACTGTAAGCTGGTGAAACAGTATCAATTAGGCTCATGTGTCATAGTTAACATAATGAAAACTGAGATTCAGCTTGCTTGAACCTTAAGGATCTAGTCTATTAGTATTATGATTCACATTAATATTGTGTCAATTTTACTGTTTACTTAAAAATATTTTAGTGTACATTTAACAGTTGTCTGTGAAACATTTCTTAAGGCACATGGCATAAATTAGGAAGGCAGATTATATGCTTTATCCTTGAATATTGCAGAAAGGCCCTTGGAATCTATGTTTAGGTTGCCTCCAATTTTCTGTTAATATTTCAATCATTGCTTCCAATCATTTCATTATATTCAATTTCCACACTTTCTTTCAGTAGCAATTCAGTGGCACACTTTTCTTTCAGAGGAAACACAAAGTCCTCATTTAAATTAATTTAGAAAAAAAGTCACAGAGGGCAATATGATGATTACAAATAATACAAGTGCTAATGACATGCTCATACTTCTTATTTATGGGAATTAATAATTGTAATACTTTTATTTAATTATGCAAATATATAATGATAATGTTGAAATACACAATGAAATTACTTTAATTATCGGCAACTAAAACTTTGGTCATACCCACAATTTATTTTGACCCTGCTTTATTTTTGAGAACTCCCAACTCATTTCAGAAATTGAATACAACTTCTGATGTGAAAAAGGTTTCCTATCTCTGATAGAGATCAGCAGTCCCTCCAGATGTTTATTAGTACAACTCCCAACATCTCTATCATACTCTTTAAGTCTGTTGGAAAGTGCACCAATATTTATAGAGGTTGAGGTTATCCATTCCTAATACAGAAAGAGGCATTTTGAAAATATAGGCACATAGGCATATAAATCTATGTTTCATGTGCAAAAAAATTAGCTGTACTTAGGCAGAAATACTAGCACTTTATATATTGTGGAATGTGTGAATTGGGTTGCTTAGGGTGGGTAAGTAAGAAGAGGTAAAGAAAATACGATCTGAGGAAGTTCTGTAATCATCGACATTAGATTACATCCATATCTGACTGAAAATCCAAGTTTAAAGTACATTGCTTGCAATCTGTGAATTCAGTGAAAACTGGCATCCTTTCTCTCCCAGTTGTTGAAGATATATACATCTAATGGAATCTGCTAAATATTCTAAATAGAATTACAGGTAGTAAGATTCTGAATAATATGGTGCTGAGACTTAGGATTGAAACACTTGTAGTAAGTTGCTGTTACAAATGCTGGTAGACAATAAATTGAATCTAGATCCCCCAGCCCCAAGTTATAATAATACCCCTTTTCTGGTTTTATTTGTTGTACTTCCAACACATTTTACAACTGTTACATTGACTTGTCCTACTACAGAAGAAAGGATTCAGTGAAACCTTTCTTTGAATACAGTATTTTTTTCTTTTAACTGAACTCTGAATAAGGAGAAAACAACAGAGTATCCTGAAGGACTCTGGGATTCCTGTGAAAGACATTGCTTGGGCACATGGGATATGAAGGAGTGCATTCTCTACTCTTTTCAGATGATAGAGCTTTAAAATATTTAATTTTAAAGGACAAGAAAAGGGGCTTGAGTAATAAATCTGAATACTCCTGTTCCCTACTCACCTTGACATTTTACATAAATGAATTATGAACTTTTTTTTTCTTTTGTGAAACTCTCATAGTGTGGCTCAGCTTCTCAAAGCAATGCCACTTTGATGAAGCCAGGACTAAGATTAAAATGGGTTTCAGACATATCTTCTATGACCTGGAGCAATCTGAGCTTCAATCACTCATCCTTGATATGAGGCTCCAGACAAAATCCCATATAGGCCCTTACAAATATATTTGTAACAATATGTGTCAAGTCATAGTATTCGTACATAATTATTTTCTTCCTTTTAAAGTACTAAAAGTAGCAACATGTGCTGCAGATAAATACCTTTGACTATGTCAAAGTTGGTATGTCACATCTTTTTTAAAAAATTAAAATATATTGTCAAAAAGAATATACTATCTACAATTGGATAGGTAATTCTCAAAGTTTCACAATGCATGTTCAGTAGAACTTTAATAAAAGGTACTAAACAGAAAACATTGAGTTATTGTCATGTTAAAAAGTAATATAAACATTTGAGCGAAATACCAAAATCTCTACTATATTTTTATTTATAAATGTAGAAAAAAACTAAAAAACACATCCATATAAATAATATGGATATTTAATTTCTGACTAATCCCCCCTCTTTATATTCCAACCTATTTGCAATACTTACATAGACTTTAGAAAAAGTACTTGCAATTTACCTTGTGGCATAATATGCTTTATATGGAAGCAATTCTTGCTTAAATTTACTTAGTCTTCTACTTTGTACATAGTCTGTTAGTTTCACAATTGCTGCCTATTTTCCAAATCTTATGTTCCCAGTTGATACTATGTCGTACTTCCAGTGGGGTTCAAGGTTTGTCTTCCCAGCCCTAAGCATGTACCTTGCCACATCTATTTTTTAAAGAAGTGACAATTCTTTAGTATTCTCTTCTCAGTATTACCATTGTGATGTGGTAAGAATTCTAGAAGGAGGAAATGAAGTAAATCAAGATTACTATCTCTCCCACATTGCTATCAACTACCATGGAAACAACTACCACTACTATTATGGAAACATTTCAACTTGATATTTTTGTTTTAACTTTTTTTAAAAAGTATTATTAATCATGGCAATTAGTTTTTTGGTCATGAGTCATGACCCAAATGTTACTAACTAGTTACTCATGGTAGCACTCGTAAGTTAGGAAAATGATGTGCCAGGCTGAAGAACATTTCTATATTTTGTAATGATATTTTAAACAAATTCCATTGCCATCTTGTTTAATATATTCAGTTACTTAAAGTGGCCCTGTGAAATGATAATTATGGATGCTAGTAGGTGTGGGACCTATTGTAGCCCCAACCCATGGCAGACATTAATTTTTTGAGGAAAAAATTGCAGATGATTTTCGCAGTAGCACAGTAATACCCATGGTTTGTGGGGAAGGTTGGGTGAGCATTCACAACTTTATTTTAATGAATCATGTTGGATTCTTTTGAAGAAGCCATTCTGTTTACAGCTAATACAGATAATCTATTCCACAAAAGGAGAAGGGAAAAAAAGAAAGAAATTTCCAGGAATTATCTGCATATCAACTCACCCACTGCCTCTATTTACAGAGCACATCACTTCCCCAACATTCTTGCTTATTCCTGGATCCATTGCCCGCTTCCCCATATTACACATTTTCCTTTGCCTCCCAGTCCAAATTTTGCAACCTGGACTGGTATATGTGCCTTTAAAAAAAATTGCCATCACCTTGTAGCACAGGGGCAGCATTTTGCCAAGGCAAATATAGACCACCTTGCACATGTTACATTTCTGTTGCAGTACCATTTTGTGCAACATCTCACCAAGCCAAGAGAAAATGGTGAAGTTATCTTACTCATCCTACTTCCTGGTCAGCTTGCTATCAGTTAACCGGCTATTCAGTGCAAGAGTAGTGCAGCTTCACAACTGCCAAGTGCTAAACCTGGAAAACAGAAAGTTCCGTAGCTATCAGACCTGCAGAAAGACAAGAATTTGGAACCTCTGTATGGACTAGCTGGCTTCTGGTTTGTCCAGGAAAAATAGGATTGACTTCTCAAAGTGACTCAGTTTTGTGTGGTAAGCCATTACAGGTTATGATGATGTTCATATTTATTCATGATCATCCAGAGGTCACAGCCCACAGTTTGAGAACTTTTACCTCACTGCAACTTTCCCAGCATTGGTGGAAGTGAAAGGAATGGTGTAGCATACTAGATAATAAGTAAGTAGCATTGTCCCCTGATCAATAATTAAGTACCAAGGTTTAGCAATCTATAGAACTGGGTTGCTTTTCCAGTTATTGGCACCTTCTGACAATAGGCAGATTGACATACATTTCTATCATTTTCTCCTAATTGAGTAGATTGTGCTAATCAAAATCCAGATCAGACAGGCATTTCCAATGCTTCAAGTTGTAGCAAACAACTCTTGAATGAATTATTTGATTGTTAAGATACTTTTCATTTAGAATTGAGATCAAGGGCATATTTCTTACAATCTTTAGGTATCCTACAATCACATTAAATTATAATATGCAAAATGAATGACTTTTTTTCTTAAAAGCTAGGGTGGAAATAGGTTAGTGACAGTAGATATGACAAAGTCTCTCTCTCTGTCTCTTTCTTCTGCTTTTTTTCTTCTGTTTCTATAGAATGATCCCTGAATATATTTTACACCAGTTTACTACACTGCTGAGTGAACCACTTAAAACACAAGGTATTTTTGTGGAGTAGGCATGTTGAATTTTAAAACAGGAACAGCATTAAACACAAACTATATGCAAGATCCACAGTGTACTTTTCTACTTGGCAGACAAAGCTGTATGTGACAAAGTGAATATGCATTACTCCATGAACCAAAAGGGTTGTGGATTTTTCTGTTTGGGAGATCTAAATAAATTTAGAACAACTTATTACAGTGGGAAAGAGATTGAGGTTTCCAGTTTAAGCTAATAGGGGTCTTTCTGTGATTAAGTGTTGCATAAATAATAACATTGGTGAGGGCTCTATTCACTCCATGTTGCCATGGAGACCTTTGTGCTTGACTGAATTCTATTATTTTCTTCTTGAAGACTGCAGCCACTTTGTCGTAGATGTAGAGTATATTTTTTTGGCCTATATTTTTCTGCCCATGCTTGCATGCTTAGAAGCTGAAGAGGAGAATTACTGACCTGTATTATTTGGATAGTCAAAATGGTTGATGGTGTTCGTGATTTAAAAACATATATTTTTACTTTTATATGTGATAAAAGAAAAGAAATGACTCGACCTGCTTGAAGTACAGCTTGGGGAGAACTCACCCTTCAGCATTGTTGGATATATTTGTTTGTATAAACTGCTGGGAATTTAATTTGATTTTCTGGAACTAAACAAGAAATAACAATTTGCAAAGGGAGCAAAAAAGGTAAAGAAAAAAATACCATATACCAATACTACAGGCAGAGCTTATTTATAAGTTTTACGTTTGTTTGGTTTTTCTGAAATATATATTGCTATAATTTATTTAAAACAGATCAGACATTTCAAATGACTTCAAATTCTGATTTTTAAATAAAATTAAGATCCTAATATCCAGGAAAAAAATTACTTAAGTCATTGCTGTTCTTTTTAAACATATCTAGAGTTTGAAGCGTCTCTAAATAGCTGCATGTTATTTTTCCCTCTACTCATTAATACACCCTGATATTGTGAGTTAAGTCTTCAAAGGGTATATAAAATATATAAAAGTTACATTTTAACTAATTTTTAAATCATAATTCTTTTGCTATTCTGGCAGCATTTATTTACTGATGTCTTTCTGTTTGTTTTAAACATGCCAAGGAAGTAAATAATCCTAGAAGAAATACATTTTAATCAATGTGTATAAAAATCTGTGGCTCATAAAATATATTATTGCCTTTCTTTTATAGCATATTGCCTTATGTATATTTGCAGGCATAACCTTGTTTTTGTGCTACAAAAATATGAATTTTGTTCCTTGTAATAACTGTCTTCCTAATTATTCTGTTGGCTGTTGTGTAGAAGTAATATACATGTTCTGTTATCAAAAACTCTAAAAACATAGTTTCTTAAGAGGTTAGCATTTGGAAAATGTAACCATTATGCAATACAATGGGAATCTTAAAAAAACACAGTATATGATTTTAATGTTTCGGATGAATGCTATGAATTGTAAAAGCCATGAAAGACTATGAGTGACTGGTCAGCAAATTCAGTAAATGAACTAATTCTAATAGGAGGATATGCCTAACTGCTGCCTTTCTTTTCAAGTTGAATGTACCAGATCTCTGAGACACATATTTTAGAGAGAAAAAAAGAGATTTAGTTTTGTGGCTTCTACCTCTTTTTCTGTGCAAAATTGTTAACAAAGCTGTATAATACAGCTGTTTTTTTATTATACAGCAAAACTTATTAAACTATGCTAGTGCCTTTCACAAAATTAAATATATTAAATATATATTGAATTCTTGAATTAGTTTGTAGTTTTTTATATATTTCTAATTTTACTTGTGAGAAAAATAGTTTCAGAAATTATCCTAAAACTACTATTTTTCATTCATTGCATTTACATATATGCAGGCTAAAGAAAGCAAAATATATTTGGCCCTCAATAATAATGAAATATAAGAAAAAAATACTAGTAATATCCTCATGACTGATAAGTATGTTTCTCCTACTCCTCCTCTGTTTTGCTGTTATCAAAATAGCTGTTTAATCATATGCTAATTGTATTTGCATTTTAACATTGTACATAAAAAAATCATGTTAAATTTTTCTGTTCTTAAAATATAATAAAATGGCATTAATCATAATGTAACTGGAAAATCTCTTTATCTGTGGAAAATATAATTGGAATTATTAAGCATTTCATATTTTAGATAAGTTTTCCTACTCAAGCCAAGCTTTGTTAAAATCTCTTTAGGATCTGTAGATTAATTTTGCATTGCTAAGACTATGTTTGACTGGTATTAATCAACATAACTAATTTCATGTTCTTCATCTATTGAATGAAAACTTCAAAGACTGTTTGCTGCAAGGCAAATATTCCTTAATTTGCAACATAACAGTTATATTGTTAATCTTGATCTATTAGAATCAGCTTTGACATTAGGAGAATTGAATGGAAAAGATTTTGAAATGGCAACCTGAAATAACTCTTTAAAAGAATTATGGTCATGCTGCTAACAATATATACTGTAGTTACCACTGCTTTACCATTGTTCTCTATTAAGCTAATCATTGATAACCTTATTTTATTTTAAATTGCTTTCATTTCCTTCATATTAATAACTCCCTCATTATTTATTTCCTCCTCTATAAAATGTGACTGTGAAATAGCGTGAAATGACTTTTTATCTCAGTTAGAGAGGCACCCATGCATGAACCTTTTATCAGCAGATAAAAATAAGGAGCTAAGATGCATCTGGAATCTTTCAGAGCTGTTTTTTTTTAATGATTAATATTTCTTTTGAACTTGCAACATTTTAAACGAATGCAACATAGAGTATGATAAAATGGATTCTATGCATTAAAATTCAGCCCTATTTATGTGTTTGGCTGGCCTAAAATAAATACAGGACAAAAGATTACTTGGGGTGCTAATGGCCCCATTTGTATAACTAGAATAACATATCCTCAGAGATAAGGTCTTCTATTTAAGATAATATAAACCTGTATTTTTATATCATACAGATAATCATAATCCATGCTAATTTTTTAGATTTCTGCACTGTATTTTGAATAAGACTGCCTTTTATGATAGTCAAGAAACTTTGGAGAATACAAAATTATTTATTAATACAAAATACTTCCAAGTGGCAGATTAATATTAGACCAGTTTAAATGGCTGCCAGTTATTTCTGAGCTAAAAGCTTTTTTTTAAGTAATATGAACAAGAGGAAGTAAAAGCCAAGTAAAACAAATAGAAGGGTGGAATACCCAAATAAATATACAAGGGATTTAAAATGTAATAAAATTTATAATTTTTCAATGTATTATTACTTACTTTTTAAATGAAAAATTAAACTCTTATTTAGTTTTAAACAAACAATACCTGGTTATTTTTTCTTCCATTCATGTCCAATTCTCAGAGATTACCTGGACAAATCCTAGCAGTGTTCTTGTCAAGGTTTTTCAGTAGTGGTTTGCCATTGCCTCATTCCTAGGACCCAGAGAAAGAGTGAGTAGCCTAAGGTCACCCAGCTGACTTTGTGCCAGTTATGTGCAGCTTATAGTTGTTAATGGGGCTGGCTATTAAGTCATTAATTGTTGTTTCTTTATGCTGCTGCATCCTCAGTTCCTAAATGTCTGATAAGCTGGTGGTAAATCAGCACTCCTGATGATTGACAAGAGGCCTGTCTTCCAGGCTTCAGTCATTTCCCTAGCTATTTTTGTCCCTGCTTGGCCAACAATCTTAGTAGCTGTGAAATTGAATGTATATCCTTGTTAATTGCACTGTAAGCAGTGGTGGGATTCAAATAATTTAACAACCAGTTCGCCCAGGGTCAGGTTGGCTGTCTTGGAAGACATGGCCTTTCCCCATCCTCCAGCTCTATCACACACACGGGATGAGCCTCCTGCAATGGCCAACCTGATCCTGGAGCGTCCTGAAATGGCCAACCTGATCCTGGAGCATCCAGCAAGAAGAAAAGAGGAGGAGCAGGGAGAAGAAAGAGGGAAAGCAGCCTTCTCCTTCCTTCGCACTGGCTGCTCTGTTGCCTATTTCTCCATTGCAGCGCAGCGCTCAGGATCTACTTTGATAGCGGTGGTGGTGGTGGTAATTTATGTACTGGTTCACATGAACCAGTACAAACTGGCTGAATCCCACCACTGAATGTAAGGCTACCAATGAGTTTGGGTCTCCTCGTCTAATCATTAGTTATTTGGTTAGATATTAGTCATTCTTCCATGGAAGGAATCAAACTTTTTTTCACTAAAAGGCATATAAATCTTGCAGGTATTATATCTAAAACTGATTCATTATACTTTGAAGGAATAAGAGGCTCAGTAAAATTTTCTAACTATATCTCAAAAGTGGGAATTCAACTTTCAAATTGTATTTCCTTCTAATATGAACTCTAATATGAATTTCCCAAAATTACTGTGTTTCAGCATTGCCACCACCTATAAAAATGATTCATCCAATTTGTTTTAGAAATTAGTTGTCCATTTTAGCAATCACAGGTATATGAGGAGTAATGTACCTATGATAAAATATATCAATTCTTTCTGACTTCAATAAATTTAGTATTCTTCCCAATTCTACATCTATTTAGCCATACAAGTTTCGATCTATTTAGGTTTTGAATCATACTTCACAATTTATAAATTAAGTCCAGAAATGTCCATAATAAGATTTTCAAATTCAATCAAGTCTTTCAAAAAATTTCCCTTGTTTGATACTATACAACTTATTTGAATGTATTACAACTAGTTAGGTAGACTAAACCATTTTGAGTTAAGAGTCTCAGGTGTTTTTGTTGACAATAAAATCTTGCAATCTAGACAACTCTCTATTGAACAAATATCTTGGTATCTTCCTCTAATTTGTGGCAACACTTATCTTCTCTTTCTTCATCTCCCTAAGAAGATAACCGTGAAGAAGCTAACAGTTTTAAAACATGCCAGGTGAAGTAAAAGAAATTTAAGAGTCGATGAGTAGTTGCATTTCAAGTATGTGTTGATACAATTATAGCTCAAACCTATGTAGCAAAAAGCAGGAACTTCCTGTCAAGTAATAGCAAACAGCTTCTGAAAGGATTATAGTAACTTTAAAGAAAGTTAATCAGAGGTTGTGTATTCAGAAGTACCGATGCAGTGACGCAACTTACAATTTTTAAGATTGTTAAAGTTAAAGAAAAGTGACATCCCTTTATCAAGACTTTATTGTGTGAGATTTCTTACAAGACAAGAAGAAAAATCAACTTTTAACTTTGTGATTTGAGGACTAGCTTGGATTGAATTAGAAAAAATATTGTAAGCTTTTTAAATATAAGGTTATTCACATTTGACAATTTGTTATTTGTTCAATTAAAAATTAAGATGAATATGTTGTGAAGATGGTATTTTAGAAAATTGATTATTAGTTTAGGATATTGGTATTATTTGCTTAATTTTAGAGAGGTTGTTGAAGTGTTAATAACCTTGGACTAAAAAAAGTCAGAGGTAATCTTTCTTATAAATTTATTTGTTGTATTTTTGTTGCTTTTAATTTGCTTTGCTGCTCCCTTTCCCTTTCCCTTTTATGTATTTTAATATTTGACTTTAAAATTTTATAAAGATATTATTTAAAAAGGGAAATATCAAGTCAACTACAGCATAGAAGGAATGCAAATTACATAGAAGGCATGGAAATCCATGATTTTATATTATAATTAGTAATAGTAATAAATCATTATCAAATATCATTGTGTTGATTTTTTTAAAAAATGTACAATAAATATTTTTCCCATTGGAAATGCTACTTTTAAAAGTGAAGCCTTTGTTTTGATAACATTTTAATAATATCTACATGATTTTTCTCTTGCAACCTAATATTCTGATTAATTCTATGACTAGCTGAATATAAAAGGAGAATAGGAGTAAAGTAGTACATAAGCCCTACTTAGGCATTTCTTAAACACATGCTCTGTACTGCTTTATTAGGGTCCTGGATCATGCAGGAAGTATATTCACATTCCAGCAAATGCAAACACAACTCTCCTTCAGATTGCCCAGCTGAACACATAAAGGTCAGGAAGAGTAGAGGTGAGCTATATGCATGCCCTATTATTTCAAGCCCTTACATTTCCAGGTAAAAACCTGGTACTTGAATATGGTAAATGGTAAAGTACATTCATTCAAGTGTAATCAATCTGAGGTTCAATTCTTAGAATTTCTGAGTAAGACTAGGAAGAGCTTCAGAGAGTCAGTAAACATATTCAGACATCATTTATTTAAAATAAAATAAAAATCATGAAAATTACAGCAATGTTATAAAAGCCTGAAATATTGTGATTTAAAAAAAAAACTATTTTGACTTTTTTTCCCTTGTTGATTAAGACAAAAGTGGAAAAGTAAGGATGGGAGAACAGTTTCAGAATTGTTCTGTTGCCAGTTCTTTTCAGGTGACTGAAGAGTGGGGGAACCAGGGGAAGAAGATTGATATAACTATAGAGTTGCTTTTGTTCACTTCTATTTTTTTTTAATTTGAAAGAATAGTACAGATGGCAAAAGAATTTTCTTTTTAAATGAGGAAAAGGGGAATTCAGTATTAAAGCTTTCCTATGTAAAAAGAAACTACTGTTAGAAGAGTAGGGAGGCTGATTATCATCATATGGACTGGATTTTAATACCTGAACATTCTGAAAGGAAGCTTTTTGTTAATATTAGAGGGAACCAGAGCTGGGGACCGTTTAGCCTGTTTGGTTTGAGTTCTGGTTGTTCCTTTTCCTGAGGAGTGTTGTTCTGGGTCCTAGTCCTAAGCTCATGCACCCATTTCAGATAAGTTGAATGCTGTAGCATCTGGTCTTTCTATTTTATGCTGGAGGACCCCTTACAAAAGGAGGCCAGCGCACTGCGGTTTGGAATAATTGTGTTTTTATTAGATTTCAAAAGCACTTTCAACTCTTTTATAGTTATTAATGGATATGGGGAGGAGAGAGAATAAGTATTCTAACTGCTCTTCTGTGCTTGGGAATGAAGCAGCTTTTTTATTTAAAGAGATGTGTTTGTATGTTTAAAGAAAGAATTGTAATTCCAAACAAGTGGGGGAGAGGAAGAAGGGGAGGTGCAATCATTTGTTGTCTAATTTAGATAAAAGTCCTGATTATAGGAACAATAGTTTGTGTAATAACTGATTTCCAGTAGACTCGAGGGAGGGGCCACACGTGGGATATTCCGAAAGCCTGATTGGCCCAAAGACTGAGGGAAATTTCTTTTAACCTCCTCTTTTCCCTGTTGGCTTCCAATTCCTCTCAGTCTTTGGTCCAAACAACTGCTTTGGTTCCCAACATTTCATTGAGAAAAAATAGGTAAATTTTATATTTCTACCAATTCGATCATTGGACATTCTAAATTCCAAAAACAGCTGCTGCCTCCCAGGGACAGGGTCCTCCGTCCCGCAGCGTATCAAGGGAGAGCTAATCGGCTTCCCGCTCTCCTCTTGTGGCACTGGGAGCTCCAATCCATTCCCAGAACTAAGGGGGTGTCGGGCTCCTTATAGCAACTACGCGGGTGAGGCTCCAAAGCGGATGGCGCCATTTGGCTGGCGGTGGTTTCCATTCCCCAGCCGTACACCCTTCTATCGAGCCACGGCTACCCAAACAAGCCGCGGCGGAGCTCACAGGCCGTTTGAAGTACACAGCGAAGCTCTGCATGCATGTGGAGGCAGACATTTTGATCACTAATTGAGCCTCATTGCATTGTGGCCAGGGTCGGGCCGGCATTTGAAGTTCTCGGCGCTCTGCTCTTCGCCCGCAAGGCCTCTGCACCAGCTGGTGTCTCCAGGCAAACACACAGAGTTTGGACGCATGAGTGGCTGGATGGCTGAATCACAGGCCCAAGGGGAAAGCCACATTGAGACCGGATCTGGGGGAATGGAAGGCCCTAGAACTAGGGCGGCAGCAGCCAGACCTTCTGCTGCTCAAAGACCATCAAGGGCAGCCCAGAGAGACAAATTGAGGTGCCAGCATGCCCTCAAAAAGAGGATTGCCAGGGCAGAACAGCAGGCCCTGGCCACCAGGCCTAGCTCCCACAGTAGGTCCCGGTCACCATTAAGGCCGGGATCTTATCAATCAGGCTCTCCCCCCAGGGGCTTTAGTCCTTCTTCCCCTTCCGTCTCTCCTAATAGGCCCATCAGACAAACTAGCATGGAGGTCTCTCCTTCTCCCATATCTACCCAAGGGGTCCGGGAGGATGCTGAGGATCCATTGGAAGGTTCCTCCAGGGGGTTTCTTCCTCATCAGGCCCTAGCTCCCCTGAGCCACTGGCAGATCAATATGAGGATGAATTTGAGAATTTAGAATTATTGCCTGAGAGCATTAAGAGGCTGATCTCTTCCGCCATATCAAAAGGGGTTACTTCATCCCTCAACCAAAGGGAATTCCCTCCATCCCATTCCCTTCAGCAACCAAGGGACCCTCCTTCTGCTCAGAGGCAGGTGCCTGCTAGGCCTCCTTCTCCCTCAGTGGTTAGTGAGGGATCAGTGTTTGGCGAGGAACCTCATCAAGACATGGGGTTTTCAGAGGACGAAGAATCTGTTCTTCCTGACCCCCTGCATTCCCTAATCCATTTGCTCCTCCAATGTTTAAAACTCTGCTTCACAAGATCAGAAAGACCACTAAGATGGGGACTGGGGATCCAGCTGTCCCTCAACCCAGGGATCCTAACCTAGTCATGTTTTCCAATACCGCCACCAATAAAGAGGAGGTCACTGCTCCTCCTCTGTTTCTGGAGGTGGTAAAGAATCAGTGAGCCCACCCCTCTACCTTTTCCAATCCTGGGAGCAATGACCGCCGCTTCTACAATGTGGAGCAGGTCTTTTCCCAGGCACTTCAATTGCCCACAGTAGTTGCCCCTGTGGCCTCTTTGGCCAATGCGTCTTCTGTTGTGTCAGGGGATGTAGCAGATAAACTAAAACCGGAGGACAAGCAGAACTTATCTTGTGTAAGAACTTCAACGCTTCTGCCTGGGCAATAAAATCTGCCACGGCTGCTTCCTATTTCAATCGCTCAGTGGTCATGTGGCTTCATCAACTACAGGATCGCATTCCTGTTCAAGATGAGTGACTTCAACAGGATATCACCAAGATTATTGCGGCCACCCAGTTTTCTGGGGATGCCACCTTAGACGCTGTGAAATATTTGTCCCGAGCCCTCGCTACCTCGGTGACTTCTAGGCGTCTACTATGGCTTCACAACTGGCAAATGGACAAAAAGTCCAAGTGGAACTTGGCAGCTGCCCCTTATGCAAGGACCAATCTCTTTGGTGAATCATTAGACCCGATTCTCATTGAGAATAAGGATAAAAAGAAGGTCCTGCCGACCAACTCCAAGAAGCCGAACAATCGACCTGTTCCTTACCAGAAACACTCATACAGGGCTCCTGAACCTGAGTACCAACAAGCCAGGGTTTTTCCTTATAGGTCAGATAGACAGTCCCAGAGGCAGTACTATCAGGATAGGGGCGGTACCAAGCTCAGTCCAAACGGCCCTTTTGCAGGGGGGATGTCGCCCCTTCCATAGAGGGAAATGACTCCAATCCGAGCAGTCCTATAGGCGGCCGCCTGGCTCCGTTTGCAGATCAGTGGGATCTAATCACCACAGATGCCTGGGTACGATCCACGGTCCGACACTGCCTTCATCTCGAATTTCTCTCCATACCTCCGACCTTCTTCTGGGTTTCCCCCCTTCCCGGGATCCCATTAGTGCCTGTCTGATGTCCCAAGCCATCCAACATCTACTGGACATTCAGGCAATAGAACCGGTCCCAGTGTTGGAACACGGGTTGGGTCACTACTCTAATCTATTCGTAGTCCCGAAGAACTTCGAGGGATGGAGAGCCATTCTGAATCTCAAGCGCCTGAACCAATTCCTAGTCTACAGACGATTCAAAATGTCCTCCCTGGGATCCATCCTCCAGGGAATCAGGAAGGGAGATTACCTAGCATCAGTAGATCTAACGGAGGCATACTTCCACATTCTGACCGTCCCCACCCATCGCAGATTTCTCTGGTTCTCTCACGAGGGTCACCACTTCCAATACAGGGCTCTTCCTTCAGCCTAGCCTCTGCACCATGCATGTTTACAAAGGTCTTGGCGGCATTGGCGGCTCACCTCCATTCTGTCCCGGTGAAGCTCCATTGCTACCTAGACAACGTGCTCGTGCAAGCCGACCCACACGCACAGGCGGTTCTTGATCTTCGCCTGACCAACCAGACATTGCAGGCCCTGGGGTTCTCCATCAACTTTCCCAAAAGTCATCTCTCACCCTCGACAAAGATCCTCCATCTGGGGGTGGTGATAGACTCAGTGGCAGGCCTAGTTCGACTCTCTCCAGAGTGACTCGTCAGCCTCCAGTCATTGTCATGGCAGGTTCGTGCAAGAAGGTCAGCTTCCCTCCTGACCTTGGCCGGCTTGCTGGGCAAGATGGTGTCATGCATAGGGATCGTGCCTTGGGCCCACCTCCACTCCTGAAACTTGCAGTGGGCCCTTATCCCAACGGAGACACATGAGCAACTCCCTGCACCTCATCCATCTACCAGCAGATCTATGCCTGTCAATGAAATGGTGGCTGTCCATGGCTCTTCGATGCAGGTCCCATATTTGGGAACAGGATCGCACCATCACCACCGACAGAAGCTTATTCAGTTGGGGGCCCCTGATGAACTCCAGGTTGGCACAGGGGCGTTGGACAGTGTCGGACCTGCACCACAATACAAACTGGCTGGAGTTGAATTTATTTATTTATTTATTTATTTATTTATTATTCGTATTTATAGACCGACCCCTCTCCCGAAAGGGACTCGGGGAGGTGTACAGTCACTAAAATGCGTTATAAAATACATACATACATAGTTGAAGGCGGCCTGGCTGGCCCTCCAACAGTTCAAGGACTCGATCTCAGACCATCATGTTCTTCTTTTAACCGACAATGTGGCCATAAAAGCCCACATAAACTGGCAGGGCAGGACTCACTCCAGAGCCCTCTGGTTGGAAGCCCTGAAACTCGGCTCTTGGGCAGAGAGACATTTGGCGTCACTCGTGTCGGAACACATTTTGGGCACAGCCAATCACCAGGCCGATTGGCTCAGTTGCGTGACAATAGACCACGGGGAGTGGCAGATCCACCCTGACCTGTTCTGGAAGATTTGCCAGCGCTTCGGGTACCCATTGATGGACTTGTTCACAATGCCAGCAAACGCTCAACTCCCGAGGTTCTTCTCCTGCTTTCCAGCTCGGGCAGCAGAGGGAGTGGACACCTTTCGGTCCAGATGGCCTGTGGGTGTTCTATATTCCTTACCCCCTCTCCCACTGATCCTGGGGACCTTGAGGAAGGTAGTGGTAGAGAGGGCGGCCGTCATTCTGATTGCACCACACTGGCCCAGACGGCCTTGGTTTCTGGACCTCATGAGCTTTCCATAGCCCCCCACTGTGGAAGATTCCTCATGAGGAGATCTCTCTGTGCCAGGAGGTCCTGATCCACCCGGAGCCTCAATGGCTCCACCTGACCGCTTGGCACTTGAGCAGAGCCTCTTGAGGAAAGCCGATCTGTCCTCCCAGGTAATAGCTACCATAGAGGCATCCAGGCGTCCTTCCACCACACGGATTTATAATTCCACATGGTCAGCCTTTGTTAGATGTGTCAGGGGAAGATTTATTTCACCCTGAACTAAAACGAGGCTGTTTCCAACAGGCATATTCTTTAAGGTGCGAAGAAAAAGAAATAAACTTTCTGTAGAAACATGTTCTAATTAATAAACAAACTTTAATACAAAAATAATAAATGAAATAAAACAAAACTAACTAATTGTTACATTTTGATAAAAGAGTTCCGTCTCCCAGTTTTCCTGGCAGCCGGACAAAAATCAGAAGTAGCTCAGGAATGTGTGAAGCATGCGCAGTACATCACTGTCAGATAAGACTTTTATGACCTGCGCAATAACTCTTTTAGTTTAACCATTTAGTGTCAATTCAGTCAGTTCAGGCTAGCAAACAATTTTAACGCAGTGACAAGATGGTGTACCCCCCTCCAGATATGCCCTACAGAAGCTTCGGTCACTCACATCCTCAAATTCCTCCAAAAAGGATTCGATGGGGGTCTCTTCCATAACACCCTTAGGCATCAGGTAGCAGCCTTGTCCTTAGTCATACCCGGGGATGGTCATTTGTCTCTGACGCACCTTCCTTTAGTCAAGAAATTTCTGAGGGGAGCCGCCAACTTGCGGCCTCCCCGCATACACAGGTTCCCCACTTGGGACCTACCTTTAGTTCTCAAGGCCTCAACAGGGGCTCCCTTTGAGCCACTGCACACAGTGCATCTTAGGTTTCTGTTCATGAAGGTGGCCTTTCTAGTCGCCATAACTTCTGCCAGGCGCATTTCCGAGTTGGGGGCCTTGCCTTCCAAAGATGACCTTTGCCAATTTCACCAGGACAGGGTGATCCTCTGCTTGGATCCCACCTTCCTCCCTAAAATCATTTCACCTTCTACTGGGCACAGGAAGTTATCCTTCCTAATTTTTGCCCTAATCCCTCCCATGAGTGGGAGCGTCTTTGGCACCGCTTAGACATGTGCCGCGCCTTATGCATATATATCTGGCGCATGTCACCTATTCGCCGCTCTGAAGCGCTTTTCATCTCCTTCCAACCTGGCTCCTTGGGGGCCAGGGTATCATCTGCCATGATTGGCAGGTGGCTGCGTCAGGCCATCTCCACTGCCTATGAATCCTCGGGCCCGCCGGTCCCCTCAGAGATCACTGTCCCTTCCACTGGGCACAGGAAATTATCCTTCCTAATTTTTGCCCTAATCCCTCCCATGAGCGGGAGCGTCTTTGGCACCAGTTAGACATGCGCCCCTCCTTATGCATATATATCCGGCGCATGTCACCTATTCGCCGCTCTGAAGCGCTTTTCATCTCCTTCCAACCTGGTTCCTTGGGGGCCAGGGTATCATCTTCCATGATTGGCAGGTGGCTGCGTCAGGCCATCTCCACTGCCTATGAATCCTCGGGCTGGCCGGTCCCCTCAGGGATCACTGCCTATTCCACGCGGAGTGCCGTAGCCATAGCAGCATGGTCCACTAGGGCCCCTTTTGAGGACATCTTTTACGCAGCCACTTGGGCCTCCCCATACTCCTTCATCCGTCACTATCGGTTGGATGCTTTTGCATCTGCGGAGGCATCCTTTGGATGCAGGGTCCTCCAGCAGGTGGTGACCGTCCCTTCCCCTGAGTCTTAGGTTCTCTCCCTGGGACCGAGCTTGGGTACATCCTACGTGTGGCCCCTCCCTCGAGTCTACTGGAAAAAGAATGTTGGTCCTTACCTGAACATTTCTTTTCAGTAGATGAGAGGGGGGCACTTCCCACCCCAGTTATGTTAGTTGACAGTTAGTGGGGTGCGGGGCGGTCGGGTGGTTGGTTTTCCTTTTGTTTGTCTCTGTTCCTAAACAGTTACTTTTGGACATTAGCCTTCGAGGAACTGGGAGCCAACAGGGAAAAGAGGAGGTTAAAAGAAATTTCCCTCAGTCTTTGGACCAATCAGGCTTTCGGAATATCCCACGTGTGGCCCCTCCCTCTCGTCTACTGAAAAGCAACGTTCAGATAAGGACCAACGTTCTTTTCCCACAATCTTTGATCCTCTTCTGTTTGTTTGGCTGGAGGTTTATTTTGTTTATTCTGGCTTTCTGCCCTTGGCTGCCTTCACCCACCTTTACTCTAAGCAATTCATTTCTAAATAGCTTCTTATCTTGTTGTGTATCTATTTTCTGTAAAAAGATTATTTGTTCACTTCATTCTGCATTTTAATTTTCTTCTGGCTTTGAAAAACCGCTACATACATAAAGCTCTTCTTGCTGATACTATTTTGCTATATACAATTGTCTTCATTTTATTTAATGCAAATTAGTCAGCTAATAAATTCAGTTTTAAATAACTTGGCATTTTGTATTTGTTTTTATCCACATGTGATTTTTTTTGACCTTCCCTTAATTCTCTTCAACACAGCCCTTATAATTTTAAATTGCCTGGAAATTTTCCTCCCAAATGAGAACAAACCAGATGCTAATAGTTTAAAGCATATTGCTTTTCTCATAAGCCAAGATGACCCAGGCTGACTTAACCTGTGCTCAGATACATCTTTCTCTGCCCATTAGCTAATGCCATGGCGCCAAACAATTGAAGAGGGAAATGGGGCATGGTAATTTTAATAATTATCAAATAAAATGGAAGTACCAGTTCAGGGAAAGGAGGTGAGCTAATTTCTCAGTATAGCTAATGGAGCAAATTTTCTTTCTCTTCCTCTGCTCTAGGTAGTTACAATGTGTGCTATCCGTTGGTCAGAAAATATGGGTGGCAGGTTGCATTCAGGTGACCAAATATGGAAATCTAAATGTTAAATGAATGAATAGGCAAGGAAAGAATCAATAGAAAGATGTAAAAGAAATATATTACAAATTTACTTTCCTGATCTTCTTCTTTTCTTTTTTATTTTATGATTTTTTTTTAGTTGTTAGCATTTTGGGGTGTGTGAATGGGTGTGTGAAAAACTAATTTATTTCAATAATTTATTATAGAAAATCAAGTAATATTTTGAGGTATTGTAACACTTCCTTTTCTGACTATTTGGAAATTATTGTTCATATACTTTTTCAGTGGCAATGAGCTGTGAAGTGGGAGAGGTGAGGCAATAGCTTTGTTCTCTGCTCCAGTAACCGGCCTCATAGCCAATCCAATAGCTTGCTTTCTGCAGCAAAAAGATAAAAATAGAGCAAGGGGAAAAAAGAAAAATGCTGCCGTGAATGGCTGTACAGATGAAATGAAAAAGGGGAAAAAACTTAGAAAAGAGCTTTTTAAAAAAAGTTTGCAAAAATTGCCATGAATGTTCTTATGCTTCTATTTTATGAAAGGAACCTATTGCCAGTTTATGTCAAATGTCAGCATATTATATTCCGTTCAATAAAGAAAAACCACGGTTTGCTGTTGTTTAAACCTGCTTTTATTTATATATTTGGTATAGGCAACTGGACTTTCTTGTTTTGCTTGAATACATTTTGCTTCTCATCCAAGAAGCTTCTTTAGTTCTGACTAAATAGAAGAGATTTGTCTGTGCCCTCAAGGTCACCTGAACATGATCTCATCACTAGTGATCCTGAAGGCATAGACAAACCTCCACATGCCCTCAATGACTCAGAAAGAGTGCTAATGACTCGATGGCTGCAAGGAATATAAATCCATCCATTCTTCACAATTCAGTTAGAAGCTGAAGAAGCTTCTTGAATGAGAAGCGAAATGTCTTCAAACAAAACAAGAAAGTCCAGTTGCCTTTTGAAAGAACGGTAGAACATAGTAGAGCAGTTTACTTTATCTGATTGAAAAAAATCCAGATGACCAAGAGATGTCAATAAAAATTTTCTGTGTCATAATGCTGCCATCTATACAGCTTTGGCAACTAAGATACTGTGGTTCTATGTTTTCTGAAAAGAGTACTCTTTGAATAAGAGCTTGTTGATTTCTGAATCAGCATTCTGAACTTTGCAACTGTGAAATTACTGCAAAAGTGTTTGATCTCTTTTTTGTGACTGATCATTCCTTTTCTTCATTGTCCTAATTCCAGTTTTGTAGTATTGTGATTTTTAATTACAAATGACTCTCTGTTCACTTGAAAAAAATGATGTTCATATTCTATTACTTGGAGAATAACTTCCCCAAGTTATTAATTAAATTAAGATATTTTACGAGAAGAGTCCTCCACTCCTCTGCTCACAACAGAATACTTATATCACCAGGCTTGACATTTTGGGCTTAGATAACTTAGAACCATGCCGCCTTCGGTTTGACCTGAGCATAATACACAAAATTATCTGCTACAATGTTTTACCTGTCAATAACTACTTCAGCTTCAACTGCAACATTACACTAGCTCACAATAGATGCAAACTTAATGTAAACTGCTCCAAACTCAATTGCAGAAAATACAACTTCAGCAACAGAGTGACTCTGCAGTTTCATTCCCAAACCCCCATAACTTTAAGCTTAGACTGTCTACTGTTGACCTCACCCCATTCCTAAGAGGTGTGTAAGGGCCGTGCATAAGCGCACCAATGTGCCTACTGTCCCTATTCTACTGTCTCCACTTATTCGTAATATATCTATTACAAACATAATCATGTTTGTACTTATATCTGTTACCTTATGCATGCTTGACAAAATAAATAAAATTAACTATTTAGATTTTTTAAAATTAGAATGTATGTAAGAAAATGCTAGTTAAAAGAGCCAGTTTGTGTAAGAGTTAATCTGCTGGCTAGAAACCAGGAGACAGTGAGTTCTGGTCCTACCTTAGTCATGAAAGTCAATTGGGTGACCTTGAGCCAATCACTTTCTCTCAACTCTTCTCACTTCAGAAAGTTGTTCTTGTGGGGAAAATAGGAGAAAGAAGGAGCATTGTGTGTTTGCCACCTTGAGTTATTTGTAAAAATAATAAACATGGGATAAAAATCTAATAAATGAAAGAGTAGAAGTTGCAACATTCATGTTATTTGTAAAATATAATATTGTTGTGTAATAATATTGCAGCTGAAAAAGGAAAGGCTTAGGATTTTGGGGGGATGTATAGTATATACAAATAGCAGGATATGCATTTTAGATTAAAGATTAGCAAATCTTTTAGGTTAAAAACTAGCAGTGTAATTTCAGTGTCCCAAGTAGCATTCTCCATTTAAAAATCACAATTGAAAAAGTGGATTTAAAAAGTAAATAGCTGAAAAATCAGCATAGAACCATCAGGTTCTATGCCACCATCAAGATCTCAAGAGCAAGAAGAAGATCCCATAGTTGGAATATCTATGACTTTGACACTGGATGTTTTCAGTCTACTAAAAGCATACTTGTTCAATGCTCATTCTACAGAGATTTTGAAAGCACACTCTTATCTCTGCGTTACTTTCAGCGGTGTCAGGTTGCACAGCTTAATCTTATGTTCTCTTATTACTTTTGAACTGTAATCCCATCATAACATAACATATAAGGTTGCCATGTTTTGGACTGCAGTGTGTAAAATTTACCAGAAACTGATAGACAGTAAATGCAGCAACATCGGAGGAAAACTATACTGTGTATTTTAATACCAGTTAATAATAATATTGCAACAACACCTTTAATAGCATCAAATAACATCTGCTTATACTTGGTCCTTGAGAAGGACTCAGTAGATGGATAAAAATGTAAACTCTAAATATCTGGCTGACTTGTCGAACCAACCATAATAATAAATTATTAAATATGCATACTGTCAGACTTTCAACAACAATGGGTGGTTCACAACAACAGTCAAATTAATTATAGTAAAATCAACAAAATATAAAAATAAAATATGGCAAGCACCATAAATCCGATGGAATGAAGCAAAGGGTTCTCCCTTGTCAAAGGCATGGGTGCAAACCTTCACAGTTCTTCTAAAAACAGCGGGGAGCATTCAAATCTCTTCCAGAAGGTAGGAACTGTTACAGAGAAGGTACTCTTTCAGGGTCCTGACTTTGTTATTTCAAGGCAGAGGCACACAATCTCCTTCAGAAAGGCTGCCACAATGATCTGGACCCAACTATGGGTCATCTTCCTGGCTGCTTTTACTAAATAGGAGGGATCTAAACCCAGTAAACAGGTGGCAAGCTGACATCACAGAAACCTGGCCATTTCCGCAGGCCTATTTCTAACAGTGTTCCATGCACTTTCGGCGTTTAGTCATGCTGACCACAGGACCACGGAGTCGTCTTCGGACACCTCTGGCTCTACGGCTTTGAAACGGAGATGAGCACCGCCCCCTAGAATCAGGAACCACTAGCACATATGTGGGAGGGAAACCTTTACCTTTATCTTATTTCTATTTTTATGCCTTTTTGTTTAGTATTTAATTGCATTTCATTTTATATGCTAACAGTCATGCCACTTGTTTTATGCTACATTATATAACACATAGCTATAGTATTAACATTAATGATAATTTAAACACACAGATTTCAGTGGTTTAGTGTTTTATACTCCATGATGATAATTCAATTTTTAGTTATTTTAATTATAATTCAATCTGGAATGATTGTAAGTTTATATTGTTCTAATGTAAATTCATAATTTAATTTATACAATAATTTGGGTATGTGAATTATTCCATTCCAGATGACAGCCAAATTAATCTGAAGCATTGCATAAATCAGTGATGGCAAACCTTTTTTGGCTCGTGTGCCATAAGTGGGGGGAGCGCAGGGGGGTCATGGGCGAGCGTGCTTCACCCATGCGCGCACTACAGGCGTGATCCCCCCATTTTTACATGCTTTTTTCGCCCTCACCAGGCTCCAGAGGCTTTATAGGAGCCGGGGGATGGTGAAAACAGCCTCCCCGCCCCCCCAGATGCCTTCCGGAGGTGTCAGGGAAGCCTCCAGACGGTCCTGGAAGCCTTCGGAGAGCTCAAAACGATCCTCCGAGCAAACAGGAAGTGACTTCCGGTTTGCTCAGAGGGTCGTTTTGAGCACTCTGAAGGCATCAGGGAAGCTCATGAAGTCTCCGGAGGGCCTCCAGGGGGGTTCTTTTCGCCCTCCCCAGGCTCCTATAAAGCCTCTGGAGCCTGGGGACGGCGACAAATGGCTCCGCGAGCCACCTATGGCACATGTGCCATAGGTTCGCCATCACATTTATGCCATAAATGGAAATGAAAATAAGTACTGCCTAAACAAATGTGTGGGTTTTGTGCTGATCACATGGAACTGCAAAAAAAAACAACAGTTATAATATTTTAGTTCAGAGGTACAGTATTTCAGGGTCAAAGGCTATGCACAATCTTTTCTTAGGCTATATTTGCTGATGCAATTATCCTCTGTTGTAGAGTAAACACTAAATATTATAACCTAGTGACAACTTTTGGGGGACTTTGGAAGTTCTACCTAAGATTAAGGGAGTCTATGATGCTTTGAGCTGTAAATTATGTTCCTATTTTAGCAGTGTTGTAATTTCTACTTTAGCGCATCCATAAGGAACCAATAGGGTAAGCCACTATGTGGAGTACCTTTAATTCATATATAGATCATATATGATATAAATATTTTCTTTTAGTAATGATCCATGCAGTTCAGATATTTGTACTCCTTTTCTATTTTCACATGCAGATATCTGAAATAAAAGGCTTCTTTTATTCATTATTAATTCATTATTATTTAGCAGCACATACTGTAAAAAAGTGAAGGTTTTGCATTAGTAATATGCTTCACTATTGTTTTGCACAGCACTATACTATTCCATGTCTATGGAGATTCGCAGTCATCAAATCATGGTTGTTCCAAGGGTGCATTTTCAAACGCAACTGGACTTTCTTGATTTTTCTTGAAGACATTTTGCTTCTTTTCCAAGAAGCTTTTTCAATTCTAACTAAGTAGGGGGCTAACTGAAAAGAGTATAAATTCTTCCTTCCTTATCTAGAGAAATAGAGGTAGTTCTCAATTTACAACCATTCATTTAATGACCATTCAAAATTACAACAGCACTGAAAAAAGTGACTTATAGTATGACCATTTTTCACACTTATTGCCATTGCAGCAGTGACGTGCGGTGAGGTTTATGACTGGTGAGGCTGGTGACGTCATCAAACCACGTGGTTGCTCCGATCGCACGGGCGCAGCCCAAACGGAGAAGTTTCTTTTCTCAGAAATGTCAGAAAGAGGCAGGCAGGCTGCCGCAGCTCCACTGAGAAGACATTTCTGAGAAGAGAAACTTCTCCTTTCTCCTCCTCCCCCCCCCTTCTAGCACTGATGATGTACCGTGTTTCCCTGAAAATACGACAGGGGCTTATTTTCTTTTGCCCCATGAAATATGCCCTTGGGCTTATTATCAGGGAGGGCTTATCGTTTTGGGGCTGCCGGGTGGCAGCTCCCTTGTGAACTGGCTCCCGAAGAGCCGGGCACAGCCTCAGGGGCGAAGCAGCCATGAGGTAACCATGCTCACGAGCAGCCGCCCAGCAAATCCCCTCTCCAGCCGGGAAAAGCACCATTCACTGACCTAGGGGGTATCCCTAAGGTGCCAAGCCATGTGGTGCTCTGCCCGCCCCCCCCCCCCAGCTCCCGCGGCTTGGCACATTCGGGATACCCCCTAGGTCAGTGCATGGAGCTCTGCCCGGCTGGAGAAGGGGGTTGCGCAAGCGCCTGTTTCGCCTGCAGCTTCACCAAGCCCTTGCGCAGCTCTCCCAGGCCACCGCCACTGGCCGCTGCTGCCCGCCGCCGACCGCCGCCGCCCTGCTCCGAGCATAACTTTCAAACTCCAAAACTCGCGGCCGAATCTTCCAGCATCGGCCGCTCTAGGAGTGCTCTCTATGGTGGGCCGGCTACCGGACAGAGAGTTTTGCGGACAGCGTCTTCCAGCAGCCGGCCCACCATAGAGAGCTGGAAGATTCGGCCGCAAGTTTTGGAGTTTGAAAGTTATGCTTGGAGCGGGGCGGCGGCGGTCGGCGGCGGGCAGCAGCGGCCAGCAGTAGTGGTCTGGGAGAGCTGTGCAAGGGCTTGGTGAAGCTGTGGGCGAAACAGGCGCTCGCGCAACCCCCTTCTCTAGCCAGGCAGAGCTCCATGCACTGACCTAGAATGTGCCAAGCTGTGGGAGCTGTGGGGGCGGGCAGAGCACCACATGGCTTGGAACCTTAGGGATACCCCCTAGGTCAGTGAATGGCGCTTTTCCCGGCTGGAGAGGGGATTTGCCGGGCGGCTGCTCGTGAGCATGGTTACCTCATGGCTGCTTCACCCCTGAGGCTGTGCCCGGCTATTCAGGAGCCAGTTCACAAGAGAGCAGCTGCCCGGCAACTCTCCCCTCTGGCCAGACAGAACGCCACTCCCCAACCTAGCGGTATACCGAAGGCGGCAAGCAACGTGAGCGCTCCCCCCCGGCTCCTGTAACTTGGCGCTTTCGGGATAACGCTAGTTCAGTGAGCGGTGCTCTGCCTGGCTGGAGGGGGGTGGTTGTCCAGGGGGTTTATTTTCGGGGGTGGGCTTATATTTTTGCCCACGTGAAAATTGTGGCAAGGGTTTAGTTTTGGGACAGGTTGTATTTTCGGGGAAACACGGTACCTAGGCATTTTTTGCATCGGGCGAGCCCGGGATCCTTGCAAGGGGAATGGGACCACGTGTGCAGGCGGCTCCTCAGCGCACAGCTTCAGATTAGCAGAGCCGCGATCCCCTTCCCCTGCACACGTGGTCCCATTCCCCTCCTTCCTGAGCCAACATGAAGGGGACCGCGGCTGCGCTGATTGAGGCTGGAGCTGAGGAGCCTCCTGCACACGTCCCGTTCCCCTTGCAAGGATCCTGGGCTCGCCCGATGTAAAAAAATGGCGAGATCGGCACACTTGGGGCTGCTGCTGAGATGTCCAGGGAGGCTAAACCAAGCCACGCGCCTCTCCCAGCCACTTTCACGGCTTCCTGGAGTAATTCTTTTTTATTTTCATGATGAGAGTGGTGAGGCTCCGCCTCCCCTGACTGCACGTCACTGCATTGCAGCATCCCCATGGTCACATGATCAAAATTCAGCTGCTTGGCAACTGGTTCATATATGTGACAGTTGCAGTGTCCCAGTGTCATGTGATCATCTTTTGTGACCTTCTGACAAAAAAAGTCAACGGAGAAACCAGATTCATTTAAGTACTAATTTAACAACTGCAGTGATTCTGTTAACAGGAGATGCAGTAGCGTAGTGGTTGAATTACACTGGAGATGGTCTTTGCTTCAGCAGTTTGAGTCCTAGCATTGTGTGGCACTGTCCCATCACTTGCCGCAGCTTCTGCCCACCTAGCACTTTGAAACCATGTTCTATGCGAGTAGACAATCCGGTGTTCTTTTCAGGCAATCAGATTTTTGCTGGCTCTGAACCTTTCTGGTTGTAATGCCCATTTGCGAGGTAGCTCCAGTGGAGGGAAAGGGCCTTGGAGGATGCTGCAGTAAGAGCCACTCATTTTTCTTTCTGGTGGGAAGCTAGCTCGCCCTTCTGTGGCACACCTTGGGAAGCGCGCAAACATATACCACAACAAAGCTACTAAATTGGCAGGCACACAACTACTCATTAGCATTGTAGTGTCTTGCCCAATGTAACAACACTATATGCTAAATAAAATAAATTTCATTTAACAACTGTGGCAAGAAATGGAGCAAAATTCACAACTGTCTTGTTTATCAACAGAAATTTTGAACTCAATTGTGGTCATAAGTTGAGGACTATCTGTACATTTCTTCTGGCTTTTGCATGACTTCGCCATTTAGGAATAAATGTGGCATTTTGAGTTCACATGTAATTATCAACCAAGAAAAAAAAAACCCGATGGAGTTAGAGGGGGCACTATTTGATAATATCAATAAAAGAATCTGCATTTTAAGAATATGAGTAGTTGATTTGTTGCTTTTACTTTCAGAAACTGAAATGTTATAAAATGTTATAAATAGCATTGCCTGTTATATTTTGAAAGTCTTATTTTCTGGGCATAGGAAGATTGAATTTGTAAAACTGACCTGTAATTTACTACTATTCTGGGACTAGGATATGTCAAATGCTGCATTACTTTTATTAGATTGGAAATATTATTGCTATGAAGATAAGCACTAATGATTCGAATTGTTAATCCTTATTTTGACTACCCCATTTTGAATAATGTTGTCCAATAATCTGTTTTCTTCATAATTTATTATAAATATTAGACTTTTCATAAAAATTACCCTAGTTATGACTGCAATCTTAAGCATAGGATAAGAGGATGTATCATCTCGACTTATACAAATTCCCATGAATTCTTTCAGCTATCACTTTTTCAGAGGACATTTATTATTTTGTGTTTTTAAATTCCTATTTAGTAACTCAAAATAACAGGAATAAAAGCAATCAAAACCTCTAATCCACATATTTCTTTTAGTGAATGCTGATACTGGTAAGCACCAATATTAACATTTTCTTACACTATAGTTAAAATACTTCTTTTAACTCATACAATTTTATAGTCATAATTATGACAATGTAAATTAGGTTCCATACATTTAAGAAAATATATGTGAATTATATTTTTAGGCATCTTTGAACCTTATAGAATGAATTTGTTCTTGAAAACATCTCTGGATGTAGTTACAAGAACCATGCTCTCTGATGGTAGCAATCAGATCAGCAATGTTCTTGTAGTATAAGGGAAAAAACTAGTTATTGATTCTTTCTCCTTCCAATAAATGTTCTGATCTTACAGTTGCTTTCTGCTTCAGATCTAGATTTCTCATCCTAATATAAGTAGCTTTTTTCTGTGATTCTCTTCCATTATTTCTTCTTTGGTCTTATTCACACACACACACCATTGGTCCCTTGTTCTTTTCCCTTTTATCTCCACTACTGTGTTTTTTTCATATATCATATACCTAGTGTAGATTCTCTTTTCTCTATAGCAATACAGCTTCCTAATCTTTCTGACAGTTAACAGTCTGTCAAATGCAACTTCTAGTCTTTCAGATATCATCAGTTTTGTCAAGCACAGCCTGTTGAATGTTTACTATTCTTTACTAATCTGTTACCCTAATGGGAAATAATTATTAGAACTAAAACTGCATCTTATTGATTTCATTTTAAATTATGAGTGTTACATTTGGGATTTATCATACTCAAGAGACAAAATTGACTGAATTCTTTTTAGCTTTTTATGTCCTACTATTATTCAAATATGGTCAAAGCAAATTTATAAAGATATTTGTTACTCTTACAAAAAGAGACACAGTGGCTCAGTGGCTTAATGATGCTGGAGATAGTCTTTGTCTGCGGTTTGAGTCCTAGCATTGATGTCACTCAAATCTGCTTTTGCCCACCTAGCAGTTTGATAGCATGTTATATGTAAGTAGATAAATAGGTACCACTTCAGCGGGGAGACAAGCCAGCACTTTGTGCAGCCAGTTAGCATCCTGCTGATACTGAACCTTCCCAGTTGTGACACCTGTTTACAAGGTGGCTTCAGTAGACGGAGATGGCCCCAGATGCTCCTGCAGGAAAGTGGCTCATCTTTCTTTCTGGTGCTCAGCTAGGTTGCCCATCTGTGGTGCACCTTGGGAAACATGCGAACATGAACCAAACAGGACTAGAAATCTCAGGGAACCAAACTGCTCTGAATTAGCATTGTAATCTCCTGGCTAATGTAACATCACCATACATTAAAGAAATTAAAAACTCTTGCAAAAATGTGTCCTTATTTTGCATGGTTTTTGCCTAGATTCAGCACTTTTGCTCTATTTTTTAATGAAGGATTAATTAAAATGATAGAATGCTAGTTTATGCCATATCAGTTCACAAACTATCAGTAATAATAATAATATATTTATTTCTTAGCCGCACCCTCTCCCGAAGGACTCGGGGCGGCGTACAACAAAACATTCGAAATAAATATGCAAACAAAACAAACATATAACAAGATACACTAAAACATACATACATATATATAAGGAGGAGATCGATTAATAAAAACAATTAAAATACTGTAATTTAAAACCCCTAGAAATTAAATGTAATTAAAATACCCAGTTAAAAAACCCGTCAGGAGCGATATGGTTAAATCAAAGTTGAGCCAGGCCAGCTGCTTGGAATAGGTGGGTCTTAAGCTTAATACGAAAGGAGCGGAGGTCAGAGGTATTCCTAATATCCGGAGGGAGGTCATTCCACAGGGCTGGGCCCGCCACAGAGAAGGCTCTACTCCTAGGCGCCGCTCCACGACATTGTCTAGCGGACGGCACCTGGAGGAGCCCCTCTCTGTGCGAGCGAATTGGTCGCAGGGATGTATGGGGCAGAATACGATCCCGCAAGTAACTAGGTCCTAAGCCATGGAGCGCTTTAAAGATAGTTATCAAAACCTTGAAACGCACCCGATAGGCCACAGGAAGCCAGTGCAGCTCGCGCAGGAGCGGTGTCACGTGGGAGTACCTGGTACTCCCCATAATTACCCGCGCGGCTGCGTTCTGGACCAACTGCAGCCTCCGGGTGCATTTCAAGGGAAGCCCCATGTAGAGAGCGTTACAGTAGTCCAAGCGAGACGTCACCAGCGCATGAGTGACTGTGCGCAAGGCATCCCGGTCCAGTAGGGGGCGCAATTGGCGCACCAGGCGAACCTGGTGGAACGCCCCCCTTGCCACGGCTGTCACATGGTCATCCATGGACAGCCGGGCATCTAGGAGGACGCCCAAATTGCGCGCCCGCTCCACGGGGGCAAGATGGATGCCCCCAATGGCCAATGATGGAGTTAATTGGCTGAACCGGGGGGCTGGTACCCACAGCCACTCCGTCTTGGAAGGGTTGAGCTTGAGTCGGTTGTCATCCATCCAGATCCGTACGGCTTCCACACACCGGGACATCACTTCGATGGCCTCGTTGGGGTGGTTCGGGGTGGAAAAGTACAGCTGAGTATCATCAGCGTACAGATGGTATCCCACCCCGAAACCACGGATGATCTCACCCAGCGGCTTCATATATGTGTTGAACAGGAGTGGCGAGAGGACCGACCCCTGTGGCACCCCACAGGTAAGGGGGCGTAGGGTCGACCTCTCTTCTCCTGTCAACACACGCTGCGTCCGGTCAGAAAGGTAGGAGCCGAACCACCGCAAAACGGTGCCCCGGACCCCCAGCCCCTCCAGCCGGCGCAGCAGGATACCATGGTCGATGGTATCAAAAGCCGCCGAGAGGTCTAATAGGACCAGGATAGAGGAACAACCTCTATCTCTGGCCCTCCAGAGATCATCTACCAACGCGACCAAGGCCGTCTCCGTGCTGTGACCGGGGCGGAAGCCGGACTGGCGCGGGTCTAGATAATCATTTTCCTCCAGATGTCGTGGGAACTGGCAGGCCAGTGATAATGTGACAGTGTGTGTTACTTTTACAGAAGTCTTTTGAAGTCTATTCTGCCTCTCCATACTTCCTCTACATACAGCAAAAACTTTTAAGAAAATAATTTGGTAATAGAACTAGGATTGTGAAGCAGTTTCTTAATTTGTATTTGGCCATTTTTGTTTATTGAATTAGCTAGATTTAAATGCATCTATGGAATATGAATATAGATGTGTCATATTGTGATCTATGTGAGAGACCCTTGTAATTTAATAAAAAGCAGTTCACTTGTTTGAAAGGAAAGCTAACAATTTTATTTTTCTCTTTTACAATAACACTATGAGATCAAATCATACAAGAATATCAACAAATAAACATTCATCCACAGTTTCATTAATTAAACAAATAAAGGTTGTTGATGGCAGCCTTTGGATTAGGGAACAAATTAAAACATTCCAACTAACTGACTCTTCTAGCCACATGACATCACTATAGCACACAAACCAATTAAAGCCCTCCAAAACATCCCAAATGGAGGATGAAAGGGCTGCAAGTCTTCAGAATCATAAAGAAAGATACAGGAGGAGATAGGAAAAGATGGAGGAGGAAAACGCAAATCAACTCAAAGATACATGGCAAACACTAATTTGCAAAAGTTTCTCAACATAACAATATTCACTGTCAATAGAGCCAGGGTCATTGGTTTGATGTGAGTGAGTATAAAAATTGATTGATCCTAAAACCTTGTTTTTTAAAGAAATTTCATTTAATGCAACATATATATTTTTTAAAAATATATGTGACTTCCTTTACGTGTTCTGATGTTCCTTCTTTTCCTATTTCTAATTATCCACAGCAGGCAAGAGGGGTCACTGTTCCATTGTAGTTAGGTTTCTAGGCTATTTTCTTTTACAATAACATCATTTTGATACTGTTTTGTTGTAATAGTTATTTTCTTGATTGCATTGTTGTCTAGATGCAACATTATTATGCTAAAAACAAGATATAATTTGCATAAAACTTTCATTATCAAAAGAATTTTAGAAACAAAGTCAATGAAGCATGACTTGCTGCAACTGAATTAAATTTCATGAGTTTCTTAATGATGAACAAGAGAGACTAAATAAAAAGAATAACTAAATTTCTAATAATTGCAACAAAGCAAAGATATGTTTCATCCACCCAAAATAAAATATTATTTTTAGTTTCTGTACTTCTTACTGCTGCAACAGTTGTAGGATATACTGAGATGTGATCACATACTGGTCATAATTTTAAATATTTCTGAATAAATTAGGTTAACATAAATTATTGTTCTAGATAGCTAGTTATAAAAATACGAATGGTGTATTTTTTCATCCTTATATGGCATGCTTGTGTATGTGTATGTATTATTATGTATTACTCTTGTATTCAGATATATTCGTATAGATATTTAGGCTTAAACTAACTTTATTGTCACTTTAAATGTACACAAATCGGCATACTTTAAAATAAAATTTCATTGCATACGGGGGTCTCAAAGGGTCACCACCTCCAATATAAATGACAAATAAATAAAATAAATAAATAAATAAAGCATGTACCCACATACCCACATATATGACACAGGAAAACAACACAGTCTAGTTCGAATGTATATATGTACGTGGAGAGAGAAATGAATCTTGTGAGTTTACAAGGCAGATGGCATAGGGAACAAAGCTGTTACAGAATGAGGTAGTCCTGCTAGAAATACTTCAAAACCTCCTCCCAGAGGAGAACAAATGAAACACATTTATGTGTACATGTAAGAGACCGTGTGTGGCTATAAAATAAGTGAGAGTATTAAATGTGTGTATTAGAAGTGTGATATACTGAATTAATCTAAATTTCTGGGCTTGTATTAACCAGAAGCTAATAGTCTGCTGGGGCGACAAAAATATGTTAGGCTCAATGTGTTTGGCTAGCTTGTGTCTGCGAACATAAATTAGCAATTCTGGAATGAGAAAAAAGGATAATGAAATTTATTGTAATTCTAACAGGAATAAAACATAAATCTTTCTTTTTTATCAAAACTTATCCAGCTTTTCTCTGAACAAAAACCATAGCCATTTGGAACATAATAGAAAAATGTGAATAATATTACATTTTAATAACAAAGATATATGTTGGGATTGATAGATCTTCTTGGGAAAGCTTAATAAGGTTAGTCACTATTAACTAACATTTTAACTGATCATAAACCTCTGTATTTTATCTTCCAGGAGTTACAGTTTGAAAGGCTTACACGAGAACTTGAGGCTGAACGTCAGATTGTGGCCAGCCAGCTGGAGAGATGTAAACTTGGATCTGAGACTGGAAGCATGAACAGCATTAGGTACTTAATTAGAATGGTTTTATTATTTTTGCATAATAAATTGAAATCGATAATTGATTGTACTGATCATCCCCTTGTGTATTAGAAGGTGTCTAATATGGCAGTAGAGCAAAATTATTTTTAAGTTACATTATGTGTGTTAACCTGATAATGAATTTGAGTAAAAACTGGTAGCAAAAACACACGCTGTAAAAACTGGGGTGGTGATGAAATAGCATGACATATAAATTTAGTTCCTTTAAAAAAAGAATGGGCAAAAATCAATGTGAGAAATAAGTCCAGTGCTGTAGAATTTGAAAATGCAGAGTGCTGCAGGTAATTTGCTGCCATACAAACATAATAATATTTTTTCTTCATTTTTCAATTTGATCATTTTAATCAAGGAAATATTTCCCTTAAAATAACTGTATCATGAATTGTTTTGATTTTCTTTCCTGGTATTTTTGCTAGAGAATTGTCAACCTTAAAATGAGTTTTGTGATTATAATTCTGCTACTTATTTAATTTTTAAAGATCTAGAGAAATACAGATAGTCCTCAACTTACAACAGCATTGAAAAAAGTGACTTATGACTGTTTTTCATACTTACGACCATTGCAGTATCCCCATGGTTACATGATCCATATTCAGACACTTGGCAACTGATTCATATTTATGACAGCTGCAGTGTCTCAGGGTCACGTGATCCCCTGGTGCAACCTTCTGACAAGCAAAGTCAATGGGGAAGCCAGTTTCACTTAAACAACCATGTTATTAACTTAACAACCTCAGTGATTCACTTAACAACTGTGGCAAAGTTATAAAATATGGCAAAACTTGCTTAACAAATGTCGCACTTAGCAACAAAAATTTTGGACTCAATTGTGGTCATAGGTCAAGGACTACCTGTATGCATAAATTAATGAATTTGTATTGGTTTCTTAGATTGCTTTTTTAGTGCATGCACAGTTGGAAGTATTTAGTTTAGCTTAGGTGACCCCATAAAAGCTAAGCAGAAATGGGCGTGGGAGTCAAGAATGCCGGAAGGAGGAGCTGACATCACAACAACAACAAAAATGCACATTGAAATTTAAAAAATAAAATAAAATAATAAAATATTAAAAAGTAGTTTTGTCTAGTGGTTAAGGCATCAGCTTAGAAAGCGGGAGATCATGAATTGAAATCCTGCCTTAGCCAAGAAAAGCCAGCTGGGTGATTTCGGGCCAGTCCTGTATTTCAGCCCAATCCATCTCACAGGTTATTGTTATGGGGAAAATAGAAGATGGAAAGATACGTATATTGGATATGTTCCCTTTTGAGTTATTTGTAAAAGTAATAAAGGTGAGATACAAATAAATAAATAAAAATAAGATAATGTTAATAAGAAGCTTTCAGAGAAGTAGTCCTTTACTGGGATATGGTAAATCAAATTTGAGAATAATTTAGAAATGGGTTTAAATTCCTAGTTGTTGAAATAAACTGATAGAAATTTGAAAGACCTGAAAAATAAAGTGAAATAATTGCTACTAAGAAAGAGGTTCATCGATGAAACCACTTGCTTTTAATAAATTGTCAAATATATGTGTTCATTGTGTTTCTGATTACGTTAAAACATGGAGAAATTTATATTTTTCCAAATCTGTGCATCTTATCTCAAAGATATATTCATATCCTTATTATCTCTAAAATAGATTTGGCAACACACTCTCCTTGGGGCTTTCTTTAAAGACTATCTGGAAGCTGCAGTTGATACAAAATGCAATAGCCTCTCTATTGCAGGAACAGCATTTTGCTCTATGTGGGTTACTAGTGAGCTTTCAAGTACAATTCAAAATACCTATATATCTTGGTGCTTGGGATCTCCAGGACCATCTCTTTCTGGTAGAACCGACCTGCTACACATTCCAAATTAGAACACTGATTATTCCACCTTGAGGTTTGGAGTCCTTGAGTTCATTGAAACAATAAAAAAGAGTCAGTTTTCATTATACCCTAAATCTGTAATTTATTGTATATATACGATGCTGTACGTTTGTTCGCTTGAAAATATGACTGAACAAAGTATCACCTGAACAGATTTTATTGTAAAGGATTTAATTCACGTGTAAAGCTCCGGGTTTCTCTTATATGTATGTTCAACAAACAAAAGATGGGATTTTTATGTTTAAGCAATGCATGTGATCTGAATCAAAGGTAATACTGTACTGCTGTGTTGAGTTTAATACATACTCAGTCCCACCCTCCCACACCCTTTCCATCCTTCTCTGCTGTGGTCATATTTTAATGCAATGATCTAAATACAGAGGGTGTTATATTGGGCTTGCCTGTGCTAGTAGACTTTCAGATCCAAATGGATTGTCTGAAACCATTCCCCAGTAATGTTTATCAGCTCTTAGTTTGCCATGTTTTGAAATGCTATATTTTTTCCCTCACATGCAGAAATTCCTAAATCCTAGTTTTCAGTGGCAGTGCCTCTGTTATGGCGTACCCCTCCCAAAGAAGCCTGATTGCCTCACAGGTTTAATTTTCTGGAGATTTTTGAAAACTGAACTATTCCATAGGGCTTATAATGCATGATAGGACACAATGGGTTCTTTGATTTACTTTACAATAATCCCCAGCTAATTCCATTCATTCAGAGTTATGGTGATACTGAAAAATGGATTTACAACTGGTCATTGAAATTGCAGCTGTTGCAATTGATCCTCAAAATTCTGGCCATCACAGCATCCCTTTAATAATGTGATCATGATTTGGGCACTCAGGTCCCTGGCTTGCAATTATGACATCACAGTGAGTTGTGATGTGATTGCCATTTGCAATCTTCTCTGCCAGCTTCCCACAAGCAGAGTCAATGGCAAAGACCGCAGGGAAGGCTGGGTGAGTTTCTCCTGCTGCTTTTTCTCCTGAGGAATCTGTTCCTGAATTCAAGATCCCACAGATCTCATACAACATAGCATCACCCACATTCCATAGTGTTTATCTGTCTGAAGAACTCTACCACAGTGTCAATCAATCTGCCCAAAGCCTCCATCAGCCCTCTCATAATCTCCACCAGCCCATCCATGTCTACTGGCCCATCCACTTGAAAAGAAGTAAAACTTTTCAGTCTCACAGCTGTAGGAGAAAGAAGAACTGATCAGCTAAAGATTTGTTCCCCAAACAGTAAACTTTGACTAACAAGACAATAACTGTATTCACTCATATTGTTAAATCACATGCTGTACCTATATTAAATAAAACTTTGTGGGATAAATAAGCCATGTTTTAAAAACCACAAACTCTCTTCAAACTCTCTTTATTTGAAGATATAATCTGAATTTTGAAAGACAAATATGGCTTATATGAACTGGGGATTATTATATTATTATATTATAGTATTGAGGAGACACTGATTATATGGTTATTTATGTTCCTTTTTATGCATTTGTGATTATTTAATAGATATGCAATAAGGCAACATGTGACTAAGGTATTTCATAGCCTATAGCATATTTTTAAAGGTTTTCAACATGAGTATTTGCTTTGAACAGAATATTGCCTCTAACATTCATGGATATTTTAAATGCATTACTTAAAGATAATTGATTTTTCTTTCTTTTAATGCTTTCCACTTTATATTTTACAATGGATAGATAATTAAGAAAATAAATATATTTCCATTCAACATATATACAAGCTCCATTTATCTCCTTTTATGCACTACTATGGAAATATGCAGTGCTACAAAAGAATGTGCAATAATAAGCAAATTTAATACAAGAAATATCCACTTTAAATTCTGCAGTTTTCATAATATTCATTTTTAAAGGTTGCCTTTAATTAGATGGAATGGGATTTGAACTTATTTATCGCAGGAAAGAATGGTGTTTTCAGCCGTGCAAAAGCAGTAAGGGAAGATGGACCCATCCTTAGAATTTAGGATACTTTGATAAATGTTTCATATATTCCACTGCAGCACATATTATACTGGTATAATCCTTAATCTCATATAATAATTTTATAGCATCTTTCACAGCAGTTAACTATTCAGACTCAGATTAATTACATAGTATCAAGCTGATACAAGCTGCTTTGTTTTATTGCAAACTTAGAATGGATCACAAGAGTATTGGATTAAGTATCTCCTTTGACTGCTAGACTTATTTGACCACTGAGTAGCTCTTTATCATTTATTTATTTTTTAGTTTCTGTTAATGTTGTTCTTGCGTTCTTGAATTTGGAAGCACGTAAAATTCACAATGAGATTGTATCAGGCACTTGAGAGAAGATGGACTCAGTGTCATGTCTTACTCATTTGTATGCTGCTACAACCCTACACATAAAAGAAAATCAGTTACCATGGGATTTGGTATTGGAGACTCTGAATCAGAACAAAGACGCTATAAAGCAATTACAAAGAGCTCTACTGAATGGTTTCAAGAGAGACTTGGTAGTGATTTTCCAGTTGAGGAAGGCTTGGAAATCATGAAGTATATTACTTTGTTACAAAAGAGAAGGAACAGAAAGTGATAATTTACTCACTTTAATGTCAAATGACTAGAAACTTGTATAGAAGAAATTTTGCTGTAAACCCTAAACAAGAATGTGGATATTAATGCGCAAAACATGTTAATTATAATCAATTAAAAACAAATCATTTTATACCTGGAGGCAAATATAACAGAATGACATTTCGTTTCCCAAAACATTAGTACTTCATATAAATAGATCAGGAGTAACTATGAAGAATGATCAGTACAAATTTGAAGCACATGTGAGGGACAGCAGGGATAAAATCAGAAGGAAGTCTTTTTGCCAGATAGAAGTGTAGATATAGACTTGAAATTCTAGTCCCATTTATCGAAGTGTTTTTGTTTTTAATACAAAGAGGATCTGTTCCTTAGAAAACCTATAGGACTGTGTTGTACAGTTGCTACAGAATTGCTATATAATTTCCTTCAGTTGTTTGTTTAGGAGATGGTAGGAAAACATTGAGGAGGTTAATGAACTTTTATTTTATATTATGAATTATCAGTCAGTTTTAGACATTAATTCTCTCCCTATAATTTTTGAAACATAAATTACCAAAGAAGGGTGTCTTTTGCATTTATAACTGTACATTTAATAAAGTAAGCAGCTGTACATTAATAAATGTAATAATACATTTAATAAAGTAAGGAGGATTACTTTCAGCTGCTAATATAAGGAAATTAGGTTTTTTCAAATATTATTATGTTTTGTTTTATAAATAATGTTCTATCCTTTTTTCAGAAACTGAAAGTTCCAAATTTTCACCCTCATAGCAACCTTATTAAGTTGATTAGAAAGAGAAATAACGAGGGCTTGCAAGGCCATCACATGAAAAATTGACTACTTCAGACAGGAGATTAAGCCACTTTTCCTTCTTCCCCTCCAGTTTGACAAATGCATATTAAGACAAAGATTTGGTCTGTGCCTGTGTTTTTGAGAGAGTTTCTGTGTATGTAGATAACACTTTCATGCTCTTAGTTTTTCTTCCCAAAAGTCATCAAGCTACCATTCCCTTTAGATGACCAACAGGACAAATGAAGCAAGCATTTGTTCCAATGTGTTCTTTAACAATTGTTCGACATGTATTCTTTAACAATCCTGTGGTAGATGAAACAAAATCAACTCTACTCTGCAATACTACTGATATTGTGCAAGCAGAGAGTCTGTGACTGCCTTTCAACTACTACAAAATCCTATTTAAATTCTTGGAAATTAAAATACTATTGAAGATGAAGAAGACTTTAATTTTCAGATTATGAAAGATCATTTGGATGATGACCATTGTAAAAAGCAATATAGGTCATCCTCCATGTATGACCACAATCGGGCTGGAATCTTGGTTGTTAAGCAAAGGAGCCATTAAGTAGGATGTCATGTGTCCTATTTGCTTCACAACCACAATTGCAGCTCTACCAGTTGCAGTTTTTAAGTGATCATGTGGGTCATTAAGGAAAGCACTGGTAAGAGGCCTGGTCTTTATTCTTATTTTCCGGTGGATTCGAGGGAGGGGTAACCACGTGGGTATTATCACAGCCTGATTGGTCCATAGACTGAGAGAAAGCTGATAAAGGCTCCTGCCTTCCCCTTTACTTCCCAGTTTCCTCTCAGTCTTTCGGTCCTAGTGCTGAGTAATTCATCTACTGATAGGAATAAAATTTCTAATATTATGGGAATTAACAATTAATTCGGTTAATTGGACATTTTAAATTCCAAATTAGGCTGCGGCCCAGAGACAGTTCTGCTGTCCAAGCGGCTGGGGGAGGGCCCCGTGGGGCAGCCTCGCCTCCCCCCCGTGGGCCATTGGATTCGAACTGGTCCCCGGGGTGCAGGGGTGTCGGATTCAACTTACCGCAGCCGGGAAACCGCCGTTGGCCGTTCTGGCGTTGTAAAAGCGCACGAAGAGCCCCGTTAGCCGCCTGCTGCCGCTGGAGCAGCAAAAATTTGATTCCGCGCCGTCCCAGCTCCCTTAAAGGGACGCACGTGTGTTTTGAGGCATGCGGAGGCTCGTTAATGCAGAGGAGCCTCCGCAGTAAAAGTTGTGTGTGGAGCGGCGTTTTAAAAAGCCGGGCTGGAAGGAGGAGGTTTTCTCTCCCTTCGGGAGCCTCCTCGTGGTCTTGTTTACGCAGGCCACTGTATATTATGGGCGGCCATTTTTTACCATAGAGTTGCAGCGGCCATTTTTTACCATAGAGTTGCGGTGGCCATTTTGTTTTCCCTTTATTCAGAGTTGCGGCGGCCATTTTGTTTTCGCACCTCGTGGGCATCGCAAACCTCCGGTGCGAATTGCAGCTGCAGTTCCTCAGTAGAGAGAGTTAGCAGCCAGCGAACCCCGCTTATTGCCAGCTGCTTTCATTGTGCAGTGAAGACACGTGAGTGGAACAATGGCAAATGTGCAGGAAGCTAATCTTCCCCAGGATTCTGAATGTGCTCCTGCAGAAGGGGGAGAGCCACACGTGAGCAGACCCAGAACCAGGGCTACTTCATCCCAGCCAGGGGTCTCACGGCGTTCTTCCAGGGCTGCCACCAGGGATGAGCAAAGGAGGCAGAAGGCCTTGGAAAAGGTTGTGGCTAGGGCAGAGAAGCAGGCTCAAGGGGCTCCATCTAGGGCTAGATCTAGGTCTCCTGTTAGGCCTGCCTCAGCTCGGCCTGTGTCCTCCCCCAGGGGCTTCAGTCCTTCTTCCTCCTCAGCATCCCCTGGATCCACCAGGGGTTTCGGGCAACCTAGATCCCCTTCCCCCCCTGCCTCTCTGACTCCCATCGGGGCAGAGGAGGATCCTTTGGAAGGGACATCTAGATCCTTCCCTTCTGCTCCTAGGCTTGCTCCTCAACATCCTGAGCCCATCCAGGATGACCTTGAGGATTTGGAGCTCTTGCCTGAAAGCATTAAAAGGCTTATCTCGGCAGCTATCACTAGAGGCATAGCTCAGAGGGATAGGGCTTCTCACTCTAGCAGATCCCTCGGGCGCCACCTTTCTAGAGCTTCTTCTCCATCAGTGGTGAGTGAAACCTCTACCCGGGGGGAGGAAAATTATAATGATTTGGGGTTTTCGGAGGATGAGGATGCAGCTCCTCCGGAGGAGCCCTCCTCTTCGGCCTTGCTTCCCCCAGTTATGTTTAAGCCTCTGCTTAGTAAGGCTCGTAAGACCACCAAGATTGGTATGGGTGACCCCACGGTTCCCCCGCCCAGGGATCCTGACATGGCTATGTTCTCTAACACAGCCACCAATAAGGCAGAGATCCCTGCGCCACCTTTGTTTCTGGAGGCGGTCCAAAATCAGTGGGCGCGCCTTTCTAATTTTTCCAATCCAGGCAGCAATGACCGTCGTTTCTATAACATGGAGCAAGCCTTTGCCAAGGTCTTGCAGCTTCCCACGGTGGACACCCCAGTTGCAGCTTTGGTCTCCTCTTCTCCCGTGGTTTCTGGAGATGCAGCAGATAAGATGAAACCAGAGGACAAGAGGGCAGAGCTTACTCTTAGAAAAAACCTTAATGCTTCGGCCTGGGCTGTTAAGGCGGCGGCCACCGCCTCCTACTTTAACCGGGCCACGGTCATGTGGTTGCACAAGCTGCAGGAACGCACTCCTATTCAGGATGAGCGTCTCCATCAGGACATAACTAAAATCTTAGCGGCCTCTCAATTTTCAGCCGATGCCACTCTGGATGCGATGAAATTCGCCTCTAGTGCCCTGGCCACTTCAGTCACCTCCCGCCGCCTGTTGTGGCTTCGCAACTGGCAGATTGACAATAAAGCCAAGTGGAGTCTGGCGGGGGGCCCCTTCGTGGGCACCAATCTCTTTGGAGAGGCCCTAGATCCTATTCTGATAGAGAATAAAGATAAGAAGAAGGTCCTTCCCTCCAATGCCAAGAAGGCAGAGTCCAGACCCACTCCTTACCGTAGAACCCCTTACAGGGCTCAGGAACAGGATCAGCAGCAAAGGTTCTCTTCCTTTAGATCGGATAGGCAGTTCTCCCGCCCTTATTACTATGACCGCTTCAGGTTCCAGGGTCTAAGACTGGAGTTTCTTTCCACCCCTCCGAACTTGTTCAGAACCTTCAACCCCTCTCGCGACCCGGAAAGGCGTCGACTCATGGATCTCGCAGTGGCACATCTCCTCGAGATTGAGGCGGTCGAACCCGTTCCAACCGCAGAGCGCGGGTTAGGCCACTATTCAAACTTATTCGTGGTTCCGAAGAGTTCGGGGGGCTGGAGGGCGATTCTAGATCTCAAGCGTCTCAATCAGTACCTCCTTTACAGACGCTTCAAAATGTCTTCCCTCAGGTCCATTCTCCAAGGGGTCAGGCGGGGGGGACTACATGGCCTCGATCGACCTGACTGAGGCCTATCTTCACATCCCCATCCTCCCAGCCCACCGGAAATACCTGCGGTTCTCCCACGGGGACCGCCATTTTCAATACCGGGCTCTACCCTTCGGGCTGGCCTCAGCGCCACACACCTTCACGAAGGTCTTGGCGGCATTGGCTGCTCACCTGCGCTCAAAGCCGGTGAGGCTCCAATGCTACCTGGACGATGTCTTGGTACAGGCACAATCCTTGTCCCAGGTCACCCTTGACCTCCAGTTCACCATCAGGTGCCTTCAGTCCCTAGGGTTTTCCATAAACTTCCCCAAGAGTCATCTCACCCCGTCCACACGCATCTTACACTTGGGGACGGTGATAGATTCAGGGACAGGGATGGTTCAGCTTTCCCCAGACAGGCTCTCCAGTCTCAGGCAGCTCGTACGCAGAGTGCGCGGAAGTCGGTCAGTTTCCATCCTGACCTTGTCTCAGCTACTTGGCAAGATAGTCTCCTGCATCGGCGTGGTTCCGTGGGCCCGGCTCCATCTGCGGCCATTGCAGTGGGTCTTGATCCCTTACCAGAGGAAGAGGATGAGCAACTCCCTGAGGTCTCTGCAGCTTCCTGCATCGGTCCGAGCGTCTCTCCAGTGGTGGCTGTCTCCTGCCCTAGATCGAGGCAACACGTTTTGGGAACCGGACAGGGTGAAGGTGACGACAGACGCCAGCCTGTTCGGCTGGGGAGCGCTGGTGGGGACCAGGATGGCGCAGGGCCGCTGGTCCGTATCGGATCTCCGACACAACATCAATTGGTTGGAGCTGAAGGCAGCACGTCTGGCCCTACAACACTTCAAGGAGACTGTGCGGGGTCGTCACGTGTTACTTCTGACGGACAACATTGCCACGAAGCCCCACATCAACCGTCAGGGGGGCATGCACTCCCGGGCTCTCTGGCTAGAGGTGCTGAGACTAGGGGAGTGGGCGGAGACGCATCTAGAGTCGCTGGTGTCCGAACACATCTCCGGGGTCTCCAATCATCAGGCGGATTGGCTGAGTCGTGCGACACTCGACAACGGCGAATGGAGTCTCCATCCACAGCTGTTCCGGAAGATTTGCCACAGATTCGGCAACCCGCTGGTGGACCTGTTCGCCACGCCACGCAACACACAGCTTCCGAGATTCTTCTCCCATTTCCAGTGCCGGTCAGCAGAAGGGACGGATGCGCTCCGGAGCCGCTGGCCTCAGGGCCTTCTTTATGCCTTCCCTCCCATTCCCCTTATCCCAGGGACCATCAGGAAGGTAGTGTTAGAGAAGGCTCAGGTCATCCTCCTGGCTCCCTACTGGCCCAGGAGACCATGGTTCGCAGACCTGGTGCTCCTCTCGGTGTCCCAACCATGGAGGATTCCTCGGGAGGAGGTTGTCTTGTGCCAGGGGGTCTTGATACATCCGGAGCCCCAGTGGCTCCACCTGACCGCCTGGCACTTGAGCGGCTGCTCCTGAGGGAGGCCCACCTGTCCGCCAATGTCATCGAGACCTTGGAGGCGGCTAGGCGTCCCTCCACCACCAGGATTTATAATTCCACCTGGTCTGCCTTCGTTAGGTGGTGCAGACCGTCAGGCCTAGATCCCACCAGGGCCTCTGTGGCTAATGTCCTAGACTTCTTGCAGAAGGGTCTGGAGGGCGGCCTAGCGCCCAATACTCTGCGCAGGCAGGTGGCCGCCCCAGCCACGGTTTTGAAGGGGGAGGGGTCCTTTTCACTTTCACACTCCCCGCTTATCAAAAGGTTTCTTAAGGGGGCTTCTAATATTCGCCCCCCTCCCGTTCACAGATTTCCCACTTGGGATCTCCCCCTGGTCCTCAGAGCCCTTACAGGTTCTCCTTTTGAACCTATCAGGTCGGTGCACATGCGACTGCTGACACTCAAGGTGGCGTTTCTGGTGGCCATCACGTCGGCTAGACGCATTTCAGAGTTAGGCGCCCTGTCTTCCAGGGACGACCTTTGTATCTTTCACCTGGATAGGGTGGTTCTCCGCCTTGATCCTTCCTTTCTCCCGAAGGTGAATTCTCCATTTCATAGGGCTCAGGAAGTTGTTCTCCCTAATTTTTGCCCAGCTCCTTCCCACGAAAGGGAACGCCTCTGGCACCGTTTGGATGTTCGCCGGGCCTTACGAGTCTACCTCCGGAGGACGGAGGAGGTCCGTAGGTCTGAGGCCCTGTTTGTTTCTTTTCAGCCGGGGTCCCTTGGGGCTAGGGTTTCCTTGGCTACCATAGGGAGATGGATTCGCCAGCCCATTGAGGTGGCCTACCAGGCTTCGGATAGGGTTCCCCCATCGGGTATCACTGCCCATTCGACTCGGAGTGCAGCCACCTCGGCAGCATGGGCAACCAGGGCTCCCTTTGAGGACATTTGCAGGGCTGCCACTTGGGCTTCCCCGACTCCGTTCATTCGCCATTACCGTTTGGACTCCTTTGCCTCCGCGGAGGCGTCCTTTGATCGTAGGCTCCTACAGAGGGTGGTGGCTGACCCTCCCCCGGGGCCCTAGTTTTCCCTCCCTGGGACGTAGCTTGGGTATGTCCCACGTGGTTACCCCTCCCTCGAATCCACTGGAAAACGGACGTTGGTCTTACCTGAACGTCCATTTTCGGAGGATTAGAGGGAGGGGTAACTTCCCACCCTAGGTAGTTAGCTGGGGCCGGGGGAGGGCAGGGAGGCTCCTGGGTCTTCTTGTGCTTCCTTTCTGCAGGTGCTGTAAAACCTTCGTCTTCGAGGAAACTGGGAAGTAAAGGGGAAGGCAGGAGCCTTTATCAGCTTTCTCTCAGTCTATGGACCAATCAGGCTGTGATAATACCCACGTGGTTACCCCTCCCTCTAATCCTCCGAAAATGGACGTTCAGGTAAGACCAACGTCCGTTCTCAATACTCCAAAAATGCAAGTCATTTGTAATGAATGGAATTGAAGGTAATACAATGAACAAAATAAAGGATTTGCTATGTCATCAAGTCACCATTATTTTATAATCTTCTTTATTTCCTTTGGCAATAATTTATTATTGAATGTTAAACATAATGTTTGATGAGTATCATGTCATGTCATAATGTATGATTTTGTCATGGAGTGAAAATATGTTTCACAACTTGACACAAATAACTAGAAAGGATACCTAGAATAATAGAGGGAGGGAGTGAAAATTACATTGCTGTAAATTCTTGCATCTCTACTTACATGAGTGGTGTGCCTGCATGCCTGCTACTCACTTAAATTGTGCTTTCTGGCCATTCTCATGTGTTGAGAGGGATGCCATGTGGTTGGACTAGTTAGAATGTTGATTATTTCTGAGATGTTTTGATGTATGGTATATTATTCTTTTCATAGTTTATGTTGTTGGTTGTGCTATAGTGGGAGATTGGGTTGTTAGTATGGTAGTGGGACACTTGGATAGTGTGGGTGGTTTTTTAATGAACTTGTGTTTATGGTTTTCTGCATTTCCTCTGCTGATGAGGATATCCAGGAGGGGGTAGTATGTTGTTGTTTTTCTTCTTTCCTTGTGAATTTTATTCCTTTGAAGATGTTGATTATTTCAAGTGTCTAATTGTTCCATTTTTATCATGACAAATCTACGAGTACCAGACATGAAGTAAATGTAAACACTAATTTAAATTATCTCTTTCCTGGTAGTAGTTTTCTTGCTCTTGTTAATATTCAGAGATTAGTACTTCACAATCTTAGGGAAGATTGGAAATATTGAAATTAGGTGTTTTAATTTATTTTACCCAATTATTGCTAAAATAATTAAATCAACCTTTTAAAATTGGCTTTTTACGGATGAAGTAGTTAAATATACAGTCACAGATAATCTGCATTCTAAAAAAATTGTATCTGGTATGTTCATATCTTTTTAACTATTCATCAGCTTTTGGCTCAACTTGATTATTAGGTAGTAAAATATGAAAAAAGTACCTGGAAATTAATTGCTACAGGATTTAACAAGTATCAGTGTGCAAATTAATTCATGAAATTCTTCAGGAAAATACTTATTGTAAGCTACTGGTGAAAACAATTGAAATATTGGAAGAAGTCATATGATATCTACTCATAACAATACACAGTTGATAATGGTTGTTTTGTGTTGAAGCATTTCTTACATCTGTAATATAAATAAAATGTTTTAAAATAGGATGATATTCTCCATATGATTATATGTAATGCTAGTCTGTCTTCTATTACTTTAAGAAAAGTGTTCCCATAGTCTAGTTTTACAGAAATATTTATATCTAGTATATCTTATCTATAAATAGTATTATTGCTCATAAGATTAAATAATGCAATACTTACTGTGGTGTACCTGACTTGAGATTTGAGTTCTATTGTTCTGAGCCCATTCAATTAAATAGGATTAGTCTTATGGTAATAAATCTGTTTTGGGTCAAATGTTAACGTGCATTTATTGTGAAGATGTATGCATTTCCTTTTGATAAACTGTTTGTAAATAGGCTTATAGTAGTTTTTCAATACAATCCACAAAATTATCCATCTCCTTAATAAGATCTATTTTTTTGAGCTCCACCACTCCCTTTTGGCCAAAACGACTCCCTTTTACTATCTTTACCACAGATGTTTGCCCAACACAACTCCCCTCTTCCAGGTCTGTTGCTGTCATTTGTCTAATGGAAATGACTGTGTAGTTGCTGTGGTAGCTGTAACGTACATAACAGTCAGGAGTTCTGTTGTAATTTCAACTGGTTGCTAAGTGACTGGTCGTAAGTCAAGGGATACCTCTATTTGGGTTTTTTTTCTTATTAAAATTAATTTTCAATTGATCATTAACTTTATTACAAAAAGCTATATTCTAAAATGTATATTTGAATAGCCTTATCACATATCTTGCAAAAAATATGTTAGGTTTTCTTTAAGTTGTCTTCTTTAATTTCTACTCTTTTCCCTATTATTATTTTAAAATCTTTACTAAGCAAGATGAGTTGCTGAATAGTCACCAAAAAAGATTGGTTAGTTAATATAAAAAGATAGATAGCCATTTTGCTGTTGATTTTTATAGTGTGATTTCCTACACATCATTATTGATCTACAGCAGAAAGATACTTGCATTTGAAATTCTCTTTTGGTCCATTGCTTCCTCATGGAATACTTGTAAATGGCTGTGAAGCATTGTATGTACTCCTTGTGGTTTATTTCAGTGTTTGTGCATTGAAATTTCCATATAATATCAATATAGTCTTCCAGAAAAATATACACAATGCATCGAATATGTGTAAAATATTTACTCATTAGAAATTTCCTTGATGGTCTTTTATCTTGCTTTAAAAATAAATTTGAGACATTGGAACAATGTTAAAAGTTGTGTAAGGTAAAGGTAAAGGTTCTCCTCACACATATGTGCTAGTCATTCCGGACTCACGGGGGCAGGGCTCATCTCCATTTCAAAGCAAAAGAGCCAGTGCTGTCCGAAGATGTTTCTGTGGTCATGTGGCCGGCATGACTAAATGCCGAAGGTGCACTGAACGCTGTTACCTTCCCACCAAAGGTGGTTCCTATTTTTTTCTACTTGCATTTTTACATGCTTTCGAACTGCTTACAAAAGTGGTGTATGTCTATAATATTTTCTCCTCTCCCCCTTTGTCTTCTTTAAACTAAACCATCAGTCTGTTTAAAATAAAAACTTAGCAAAGTTTAGAAAATGAGTTCATCATTTTAAAAAAATGTATGGGTGCTTAAATAGGTTTTTGTGCACTTTAATGTGGTAACTTACTCCTTTTCAATCTTCTTCCCCAACATCTTTAACACACACTATATATTTCTTTTATAGTGAAAAACATAATCTCACTTCTGTCTTTCTGACCAGTTAATATTCTGTTTAATCAATAATAGCATTGATGTGATCTTTTTTTTCTCCTTTATTTTATTTTCTTTATTTGAAGAAAACAATCTGCCATTTATTAACTTAATTTCTAAGGTCTTAACTTTAGCTGTGGCATTACAATTGATACTGTTTAATGTAATGAAGTATATAGATTGGTCAGTTATAAATATTTCTTGGTTTTAGTTCATACAGTAATTCTTTTTGGGAGGGAAATCTTGGGCTTGTCTAGCATCTACTGATCCTGTTGTGGCATTTGATGATTTCAGGTGAAGGATGGTAGCTTGTTGCTAACAGTATGATCTCAAATGAAGGTTGGAAGATATATCATCCTATTCCACATTCACTCATAGCTCATTTAACGCTGTATTTGTGCCAAGTGAGGTTAAGGAGCAACACAGTGATATACAAAAAATATAAAAGCAATCATTGTTGATAATGTTGCAGATGAAGATCTGTGACAAATAATGAGGAGGTAGCAATTTGCCTGAAATGATTACATAGAAATCTGGGCCCTTTGGGAAACAAGAGATTTAATACAGAAAATGGTTTATGAACATAGCAATACCTGCATCTTCTTGCTGGAAAAGTTGCAATGCGGAGACAAGAGATAATGTTATTAATGGTCAATGCATCTGAAAAATAGTTATGATGCCAAACATTGAAAAATATTGAATATGTTGCTCTAGTACAGTAATGGTTTATAACCATTTTGAATGTATCATGCAAAATTCTATTAAATGTTTTATTTACTACAGTATGTTTTTCCTGCCAGTGACTTTTATTTTGACAAAAAGGTTCCAATTAATAGCTATTAAAATATATAAGACTATAGATGGGAGTTTTGAAAATGGCTTCTTAAAGAAAGTACACAATATTCTTTTAACATTAATACAGGGATGCACTACTTTTAGGAGTGGCATATCATAAATCATCCTCTGAAATCAGAAAGGAACATGAAACACGGAGGTGAAATTCAGATTAAGTTAAATTAAGTTTATTGTTGGAAATAATATTTCAATTCTTTCTGCAGTTTTGTTATGGTATATCTTCTTCCTCTGTCCTTAAGAGGAACTGTTTATGTCTGGATTCAACAGCCCATCTACAGGAGAGTTTTGGACTATTTTAAAAGTGTAAATAATACATCAATTTAATGAGAAAGCCCTTTGGGAAGCCTTTGAAAAAATGCTTTCTAACCTACAAGTGTAAATTAAAAGATAAAAAGTTGGATAAAATAACAGTGGTTTTAAATCAACCCAAAAATGACACTCAGATTTAAGCAAAAGCAATTAAATCAGACTTGGAGAGATAGTATTTACAACAATAAAAAATAAATAGAAAAAAAGAGATTCCCATCAGAAGTTAAAAGAAATGAGAAGTTAAAAGAAATAAAAGCTTTAAAAAATTAATAGCTTACAAAATACTTATAGCAAAAATCTGATGTAAATGTAAAACAGAGTCTAATATTAGAGTCTAATTCTTAGGGGGCAGATTTTAAGGAGAAGGAAATGGTTTGAAAACCGAAAGCTTGTTGAAGAAGGCTGAAAGGAGCAAGAATTCTAAGGACTGAGAAATAACAGAATCAATGAGTGATGGACTTGACTTTCTTAAGAAGATTTATGGAGATTGGGGAATTGACTTATTATATCTAATCACAAAACAATTATCAAGAGAAGTCATTCCAACTTGTAGGAGGATTCCTTGAACACAAATGCTGCAGAAATATTCACACTAGAGATTAACTATCTTGTGGAAAGAGATGCAGTTAGTTATTGGGGAAGATCCCAGTTAAAATTGTAAGGAAAAAATTATCATTAAGAATCAATTGAGGATATTTGATTCTGGACAGACCAGAAATAATGATTGTGGTGGTTTATGTTAATCAGAAGCTGTTGTGGACTTTCTATGAGTTAAATATAATAAAGTTTAATTTTGTTGTTGGTTTTACTTGTTAATTTTTTTCCCCATAAACCAGATAGATGTCAGGTCAAATTGGATTGGTAAATAGAGTTATAGAAGTTCATAATTTATGGTCCTGTTTTGTAAGGGGGGAACTATTATTCTTGAAATATATTTATCAATATTCAAGTAGAGCAGGCAGTCTATGTGTATGTGTTTTATGTACTTTTTAATGTGTTTAGTTTATTTAGTTTTTGTATTTTTGGAGTTTGTATTTTAACATGAATAAAATAAAATAAAAATAATAAAAATATTCCTCTATTTATCTTTAGTAGGGGACCAGCAAGCTTATAAACTATTATGCTACTGATTTTTTATTGTTGCTTTATTTCTTCCCCTTTTGCATGGAGTGAGGATGTGGGACTTTAAGCAGGCAAAGTAACAAATTTGTTCCTAGTTCTTAGCTTTTGCTCAGAGCTACCAATTACAACACACAGCCAGCTTGTGCTATAAATTCAAAGTGTTTATTATGGTCATAAATTTGTTATAAAGTAACAAACTCTCTGGAAACTCAAAGCTGCCTGTATTGGCAGACATTGTATTTCATTTTTGCAAAAGAGTTGAGAAAGACAATTATAAGTTCAGGAAGATCCGAGAATAGCCAATTTGCTGTTCAAGACAATCCAACACAGCATACAAGAAGAGTGAGGTAGTAAATTTTAACATTGTTTCCTACAAAGAGTCACCAGAAAAACTCTCTTCTATATACCTTGATTGAGAGAATCTTACTTCTTTCTCAGCTTGACTTCCTCTTTTTAATTTGCAGTGTGCTGTTGGCTTTGGATCTTTGTCATGATGTGGGTCAGCTCATACTGTGGGTCAGCTGATTCAGGTGTGCTCTCTTCCCCCTATTGCTGGGATGCAGATTGAAACTCAATTTAGCCATGCTCTTTAGATTTAAATCTGAAGACTCAGACTCATCCATAGAAAGTGTTGCCCACACTAGAGAGGATCTGAACACAGGCTGTGCAGAGAGGCCCAGAGACAATCCAACACATAGTGCCAGGATATAAGATGCAGACATGAATAGCATATACTAAACCAAATAGTTTGTGTATAGACACATATATTCAGTTTCTGGCTACACCCTCCCAAGTCCAGGTGGGAGAATCCACAGAAGATTGTGGAGAATAAGAGGGCTAATATCCTGTGAGACTTCCAGATCCACATGGATAGGCATGTACTGGCTAATCAACCAGACTTTGTGGTAGTAGATAAGGAGTAGAAGATAGCAGACATGATAGATATAGTGGTGCCAAATGACAACAACATCTGGAAGAAGGAATATGAGAAGCTGGAGAAATATCAAAGCCTGAAGAAGGAACTAGAGAGAAAGTGAAAGCCTGGGATAATCAAAGATGAACAAGCCGGTTTTAGAGAAGGAAGATCTACGGTGGATCATATCTTGGTACTCCACCATTTAGTACAAAAATACATATTTAAAAAATCCTCTCTTTTTGTGGCCTTCCTTGATTTTAAGCAGGCCTTTGATTCAATATCCAGGATCACCCTCTGGGAGAAATTAAAATGCACCACTATCGATAAATGTCTCCTCTTCCTCATACAAATTTGTATGCCAATTCCATCTTGAAAGTGAGGTGCAATCTCCAAGGGAGTTTAACCAGCTCAGTAAGGGTACAAAAAGGGGTACGGCAGGGTTGCATACTGTCCCCCTCCCTCTTTAATTTCTATATTAATCCCCTGATTGATCTCTTACAGAACCCTGATTTCCATCCTCCTAACCTAGCACAACGCAAAGTGCCAATTCTCTTATATGCTGATGATGCCGCTATCATTTCACAAACCCCTGTAGGACTGAAGAGAGCAATTAGGGCAACACTTGGGTATTGCAGGCAAAACAAGCTGGTCCTTAACTTTGATAAATCAAAAATTTTAGTTTTTGCTAAAAGACCAAGCCAATACTCTTGGAAAATAGAAGGACATAGTTTGGAACAGGTTAGAACATTTAGATACCTTGGGGTGTTTTCCATTCGCGAGGGACATGGAAGGCACACCTGGATCACACATTGCAAGTAGCCAATAGGTCCTCAAATGCAAGTAAACATTTCTTTTATACAGGTGGAGGTCAGTTAGTACCTGCTGCCTTAAAACTTTCGAGGTCAAAACATTGGTGCAAATTCTATATGGGGCACAAAGAGGAGGAATCCTTGCAAAGAAAGACTTGCTAGAAATGATACAAACCAAATTCCTGCAAGCCATCTTAGCTGCACCCAATGGAACTCCAAATGCCCAGTTAAAAATTGAGACAGGCATGCCTCAAATTCAGGTAAGAGCCTGGAAGATGATGATCATTCATTGGCTTAAAATGCATTTCTTTCCAGAGGGACTGTCCCCACTAGTGTTGACTGACAATTTCCCCTCCTCCTGGAAACAGGCAATTGATCACAAACTGGGCTCTTACGGGTTCTCACCGTTATTCTTAATGTCCCTAGGCTTTGACCAAACAAAGCAAGTAGTAATTAATAGAATGAAGGACATGGAGTTCCAAGAAGAACTAAATAGGTTGCCTCTCCACAGTAGGGACAGAATCAAACAGGGTGTGTGGAAATCGGCAAGATATCTAAATGACCTGATCTTCCCAAAACAAAGAATAGCTTTCTTCGGAGCCAGATTTAACATTCTTCCTTCAGCACTCCTCTAGGGCAGGTATAAGAGAATACCTATAGCAGAACGGGTTTGTATATGTGGTAAAGGAGAAGTGGAAGATAATTCACATGTTCACTGCGAGCTATACAGAGCTTGTAGGTCTGCACATATTCTCCCCTTATTAGAGAGATTGCCAGGGAGGGCAGACAATTTTTATCTAGGCTTTCTCCTCCAGGACACTAACACGGTTACCACGTATGCAGTGGCAAAGTTCTGTGCTGCTGCAATGTCCATAAAAAAAAATTGGCTACAGAAGTATAGTTGTCATCTTGTACCAATTATCTGGACATATCTCTAACAATCTTTGGACCATTGTATTTACTCCTATACTTAACAGCGTTGCATCCAGGTAAACCAGGGAGTGACCCGAACAATCTGAGAACATGTATGTTATTTTCCACTTTTAACGTCAATACTTTTTAAATTATATCTTAATGTCAGTACTTTTTAATATATTGTAAAGACTAATGTGTATTGTTGGTCTTTGACCGTAATAAAGATAATTAATTAATTAATTGATTGATTGATTGATTGATTAATCAATTAATTAATCAATCAATCAATTAATTAATTAATTAATTAATTAATTAAAAGGCCAAAATGATCTCAGTGGTTGTAGCTTTCAAGGTGGTGACTCCTAAGCTGGGAGAATGGCTCCATTAGATCCCAGAAAGGTTGCCAGTGCTCTCTGTGCAAAAGAGTCCAGTGCTAGGAGCCGATAAGATATTGCACAGAACCTTCAAACTCTTTGGCCTCTAGTAAAGGAACTGAGATAGATCCAAGCTTTGGGAGTCTAATATTAAAAGAGAATTTTTTTTAAAAAAGTCATTCATTTGAGCCAGGATTTGACTTTAATTTTATTTTAAAGAAAGTTAAATGTTTATTCAAGGATAACAAGATCATTAAATCTCATAAAGTTCATCAATGTTTATTAGGTGTTTTTTAAAAAAAATTTTTTTTAAATTTAGACAAACACAAACAAACGAAACAAAACATAAAGCCATCTTCCATTACAAACAGTGTGTCGGTTGGTTACAAGATTTCTGTGCATCTCTTCATAGTCATCACTTACAATTCATATAAACTCACATATTATCAAATCAAGTATATTTATATACATTACTATTATTATACCTCGTTTATTTGACTGTCACCATTATTCTTCATTTTCCACAAGATATATTAATTATTGGGATCATTTACGCCATCACAGTTCAATACATCATCTCAATTAACTCTAGTAGAAAATATTTTTATGCTATATTCTATATCATTCAATTGTTCTTGTACTTACAACATTCTCTATTAGCTTTCATTTCATTTTCATTTTTTTTTATCTAACCATGAATAAAATAAATCCCATATCCTATAAAATTGTTTGTCTTCTTGTTCTCTAATGTCAAATGTCAATTTACTCATTTCAGCACATTCCATTATTTTATGAATAACTTCCTGCTGCATTGGTATTTTCTCATTTCTCCAATTTTTAGCAAATACAATTCTAACTGCTGTTAACACATTTACAATCAAATATTTCAGTTCTCTATTATATGTTTCCGGTATGAGTAAAAAGATCTCTGGTTTAAAGTCTATATGTTTTTGTATCTTTTTCTCCAACCAGGTTTGGATTTTAGTCCAATATCTTTTAGCTTCTATACAAGTCCACCACATATGGTAATATGAACCCGGTGTCTGCTGACATTTCCAACATTTTTCCGATTTGTTCTTAAACAATCTTGCTATTCTCGTCGGGGGGTAAATGCCACCTGTAAAACATCTTATACAAATTTTCTTTATATGCTGTTGACATTGTCATTTTATAATTTTGAGACCACAATTTCTGCTACTTCTCTAATTCAAACCCATGTCCAAAGTTTTTCCCCCAAGCTATCATACGTTCTTTAACTTGTTCTTCTTCTAGCTTAACCTCTAAAAAATATCCATATAGTTTTTAAATTACCTTTTCATCAGTACCTGTCAAAATTTTATCTACTTCAAGCATTTTATCACGAAAATCTTCCATTTTAAGATCTTTATCGTATCTAGACTTTATTTGCAAATATGAAAACCAATTCATCTTTATTCCTTCCTGTTCCAACTCTTGCATAGATTTAAGTTCACCCTCTGCATTCAATATTTCACCATATCTAACTGTTTGTTCCTTCTTATATATTATTGGATATGAAAATGCTTCAATAGTTGATAACCAGACTGGAATTTTAAGTAATGTTGCCTTTTAATCTTCACCCAATGTAAGAGAAAAGCCTCCCATATATAATGTCTTCTAAAATACCCCTGTGTTTTAGTTCCCTTGTACCATAAGAAAGTGTGCCATCCAACAACAGATCATGTCCTTCTACAGTCAGTAATCTAGATTTTCTTAATGTTATCGACTCCTTCACCCACATTAAGCTTGTTGCCTGGTAGTATAAATTCCCAGTTAGGCAGACCAAATCCTCCTCTTATTCTGGCATCTTGTAACAATTTTAATTTTATTCTTGCTTTCTTTCCTTGCCGAATATATTTCAACACTATTTTGTTTAAGTCGTCAAATGTTTATTAGTTTTTTTGTGAGACTTCCTTCAAAAGGTTTAAAAAGAAAGGAGCTGATGTCAAACTGATATTTTGATGAGATACTAACCTAATTCAATAATTTTCTTGAAGAAATGATGCCTTGCTTTTTGAATGAATAATAATGTAATATATTGGGAAATGTTCTAAACAAACAGTACATTCATTCTTGGAAACGGTTGTATAGAACGGTTAACGGTTGTATAGAAAGGTTATGTGCATTATTGCATAAATGATCATAATTGGAAACTTGTGGTCCTCTTATTTCATAAATGCATGGCTGATACCACAAGACTGTGTTCAAACTAAGTGTATTAATATTATACTAGATTGTGCTGATACACTATATTGCCAAAAGTATTCGTTCACCTGCCTTTACTTGCATATGAACTTACTGTAAGTGACATCCCATTCCTAATCCATAGGGTTCAATATGACGTCGGTCCACCCTTTGCAGCTCTAACAGCTTCAACTTCAACTCTTCTGGGAAGGCTGTCCCCAAGGTTTAAGAGTGTGTTTATGGGAATTTTTGACCATTCTTCCAGAAGCGCATTTGTGAGGTCACACACTGATGTTGGATGAATTTATGTGGCCTACCACTTTGTGGCTGATTTGCTGTCAGTCTCAAACCCTTCCACGTTCTTATAATACAGCTGACAGTTGACTGTGGAATATTTAGGAGCGAGGAAATTTCACGACTGGATTTGTTGCCCAGGTGGCATCCTATCACAGTTCCACGCTAGAATTCACTGAGCTCCTGAGAGCGACCCATTCTTTCACAAATGTTTGTAAAAACTGTCTGCATGCCTAGGTACTTGATTTTATACACCTGTGGCCATGGAAGTGATTGAAATACCTGATTCTGATTATTTGGATGGGTGAGAGAATACTTTTGGCAATATAATGTAGCTTTTAATAGCATTTCTGTTTCATTACATCTTTGATAGCAATTTAGATCAGCACTAATGGCATTTTTTTCAATGACCAGTGTAGTACTTTCATGCCACTCAACCTTTAAAGGAAAGGTACTAAAGTGGCATTTATATTTCTTATTTGCAATTTAGTATTTTGGTTATAAATGAAGCATTATGAATACAATCCATTGTCAGCTTTTTACCAATGGCCAATAGATTAATACTTTGACGCTGAAAAACTGCAATGCAGAGAATATTTCCATTATCATGCCAATACTATTTTGTTAATTTCTTTAAAACACACAAATAAGTCTAAATTTCTAGCAAAAGATAATTATGATCACTTTCATTGTTATATTCACATATAAACATCTAAATAAAAGTATATCTTTTACCATTTTGAGTGTTAATTTAAAAATTAAATACCTGAGATCACCATTTCATGAGATTTCAATATTCTTTCATAATAGCTCTCATAATAGTATTTAGGAGAGATAGCATAAGGTTTCACTTCAAAAATGAGTACTCCTTATTGTGAGTATATACTGTCTCTTCCTCCCTCCCCCCCATCCCTCACCAGTACCATTTATGAACTATAGAATGGTTTCCAGTATTGGAATACGTTTCCAACACTTGTTTTATTTAGTACTTTTTAAGGAATAACATGGATGATGCAAAAAACTAGTGAATAGCATTTCCTTACCTCTGCTGAAATTGTGTATGTTTTCTTTTCAACATTTAGTGTTAATATTATAGCCACTAATTGTAATTGATAAATCTAAATGCTGTATTGTAAGAGCCAGAACCAAGTAACTCTTAGTAACTGGCAACAGCCACAAACTTTACGATAAGCTATGCTGAATGAGCTGATGAGGGTTGCAGTTCAAAATATTTGGCTGCCCGATTGCCTGCTGTTGGTTTACATCACTGGTTAATTATTTTAAAAATATTTTATGTAAAATTGCAATTACAGTGATAAAAACTAATACAAACCAAAAAAAATTAGAAGGCATAGAAAATAAAAGAAAAAAAGAAAATAATATAGCAAAGAAAAATTATAAATTACTTCAGCCTCGATCACAAGTGTAAACAATTTAGTAATTTCTCACCCTCTTTTAAAAATATAGCAAAATGGTATCTTCTTCCCATATAGCCAAATCTTTAAAAAACCTTGTCATTTCAGTCATGATCAGCAAAGTCCATTAAGGGTTACAAACATTTATTTTCTCCTTCTTCTTTTTTTGTTCAATTGTAGTTTGTGATTGCTTCCTTCCTAAGGCTGAGAGAAAGTGATTGGCCCATGGTCACTTTATGCCTAAGGCAGGACTAGAACTCAACTAGAAGTTTAGGTACAGTGGTACCTCAGTATCCCTCATTAATTGGTTCCAGGACATGTGATAAGGGCCAAAAATGATGAGTACCAGATAGATTTTTTCCATGAGGAATAATGTGGTGAGTCACGAGGCAGCTAATACCAACAAGTTCTAGGTTGTGTGTTGAGTACCAAACAAACAATAAGTACCGGGACAAACTTTTTGTGTCAAAATGCACTTAGTACCAAATTAGATGGACTGCCTTTGTAGAACATCCAGAAGTTACAACTGGTCCAAAATGCAGTGCACAGATAGTTAATGGGTGTTTCATATTGCCTGTACATTACTGCTGCACAAGCTGTACTGGTTTTGAGTTTCTTTGCAGGTGCAATACAATACACCTGAATGATACAAGCCCAAGTTATTTGAGGGAGTCCCTCTATCAGAGGATATCTGCCCCATTCCACCTGACCAGATAGGGTATGCATGTCTGCCGCTAATATTTAATGAAAAATAATCCATCTAAAAATTGTTAAGGTTTCATCAAAACATGATTAGAAATCAGCATGATGAAGTCTTTATATTAATTGGTTACTAACAAGCATCTTTGTTTACTTAATCTTACTTAATTTTACTTACATAGATGTTAAAATATAACTATATGTGTTAACAATAGAAAATGCTAACATATCTTCACGACAAATGCATTTAAAGCTACTGTATATGAGAGAAAAGCATACTACTTAGGTAGCAGACATAAGGGAAGAAGAATATGGAAGAGTTGTAAGTGATTTAACCTGTTTTCCAGGGTGCTGCTCTGGAGAGTCCAAGCAAGGGTTAAATACAGCCAATCTGCCCAGAACTGAATTGAAACTTTAAGCCACGCCTCTGGTGCTGATTATCTTCAGTTTTTTTCAATTCAGCTAGCCCAGTGGACGCGCTTCGAGTTTCTCTTCAATTCTAGATAGATTGCTTGGACTCTCAATTATATTAAAGAAAGGAATAGATCGAGATATTTACTTTGGAGCACGTTTGATGAGCAAATATTTCTTTTAATTTCCAATTTGGCTTCTCTCTCATCCCTTGGGCCTCCCGGTGTCCCAAACTTGCTTGGGCTCCGCAGGGTCATAGGCAGCTGTTGGAGAAGTGCGTGGGTCGGACCGCCGACGCCAGCACCAGCGCAGCAACCCTGCTGCGGGAGGAAATTCCCGCTGAGAGCTCCGTTACCGTTGTCCATGCTTTTTACAAGCTGGTGTTCCCAGCTCAGACCTCTCCAGAGTGATAGCGGCACCTTTTAAAGGGGCTGGAGAGGTGGCAGGGAGTTCCGGTCATCATTTTGGAGCCCCGCCAGTTTTGATTTCGATTTTGACCGCATGCCGCAGCTGCCTGAAGCCTGACTCACTGACCTCATTGGAGACCTCATTGACCGGTTAAACTGGCGATCTGGGCACCTAGCCTTTTCGGATTGAAGCAGCAAGTGCTTGTGGTTGCCTGGATCTCAGCCCTTACTCTCCTGCAAGCGCTGGGAGCTGGCTTTGCTCGCACTATACCCCTGCCTTGGCTGAATCTCATCCTGCAACCTTCCGTGTCTCCTCTTGAGCACTTTGGCTTGTGGTGGGCTACTATGAGGTGGTGAGTGGAGGTAGTTCCCTACCTGTCTCAATTGGGGCCCATTATTAACACCATGGCAGATCAGATCCCAGAAAACCCTGAACCAATGGGAGTTTTTTCCGGAGCCTTTGCTAGGCAGGCCAGCATGGTTGCCAGGGATGCCATCAGAGGCAACAAGCCTTATTCCAAACCCGAGCCTAAGCAGGGATCGGGGCAGGATAAGGATGCCATACGCTGCCAGAAGACCCTAGAAAAACAATTTTTCAGGGCCTAGCAATAGGCCCAAGCCTCCCAGTTGGTGACCCCTAAGGAATCCTCTAGGGAGGTTGCCCTTGCCCAGGCTCACCCTATCTCTGATAGCGAAGGGGAAGGCCAGGAATTCTCGCCCATGGCCTCCTTGGCCATGGCAATTTCACCAGGCCCCTCGATGGCGGATCAGGCCAACCTCTTCACCTGTCCTTTGGACATGGAGGAGGGGCCAGCCCCCATGGGGCCTTTGGCACCACAGCTTCCACCTCCCAGGCCCGGCCCCAGGCTTCGCCCAGTCGAGGACCAAGGGCCCAACCTCTCAGCAGAAATGCAGGAGGTCATCAACCGGGCTATCTCCCAGGGCATCAAAGCGGGCATGCAACAGAGAGGCAAACACACTCGCAAGACCCGCCATCTTGAGCCCCAGGCTGCTCCCAGTGCAGCATCCTTCACCCAGCTCCCTCAGTCTCCCCATTCATCCCTAGCCTCGGAGGATTCGGATTGGGAGGAGGAAGAGGTTAGGCAGGAAGCTGAGTTCTCGGGGGATGAAGGTGGTTCTTCCAAAAAGCCTACCTTTTGGGGCCTATTTAAACTGGCCAACTTCAAAACCATTCTGGATAAGGCCAAAGTAGCAACCCGCATGGGGTCAACCCCATCGGTTCCGGTGACCCAGGACCCAGATGACCTATCTGGGGACCTTTTTGAAGAGCCTGTGTCAGCCCAAGAGATAGTTCCAGTCCCCAAACTCTTTCTCAATGTGGTTCAAAAGCAGTGGGCACAGCCTGCTACCATGGCTACCCCCAGTAGCAATGATAAGAAGCTTTATACAGTAGATGCCAGCCTGGAGGATTTGCTTAAGCTACCTCCAATTGATCCTCCCCTGGCGGCACTCACCTCTAAGTCTGTCCTTCCCCCTGACTTACTAGAAGGGCTCAAGGCAGAGGACAAGAAGTCTGAGAATGCTTGTCACCAAACTCACCAGGCGGCAGCATGAGTGACTAAGACGTCCGCCTCAGCCTCCTTCCTTTCCAGGGCAGCCCTACTTTGGTTGAGGCAGTTACTGACAAAAATTCCTGCCAGGGACACCAAGCTGAGGCAGGATATCAATAAGATCATGACAGCCACAGAGTACCCTGTGGATGCCACCCTGACCACTGCCAAGTTTGCCTCTCGAGCCCTAGCATCTAATGTCACCACCAGACGCCTCTTGTGGCTCACACACTGGAACGTGGACATGCGTTCCAAGTGGAAGCTTGTCACAGCTCCCTTTAAAGGGGACGAGCTCTTCGGGGAGGTCCTGGACCCCGTCCTAGTTGAAAATAAGGACAAAAAGAAGGTGATGCCATCGGTCACAAAAAAGTCCGATCGGAAGGGTTCCAATTCCTATAGGAGGCAACCCTTTCAGAACACTGAGCCATCCACTAGCTCCGCCCCATTTCATCGGGCGTATCCCCAACAAACTGACCGGTCCCAGGACCGTCAGTCCTTTCGTAACAGAGGTCGCCAACAGCACTACTCCAAATGTCCCTATCAGGGGGGGTCTGGCTCACGCCCTTTTAGAAGATACAAATGACCATCAATGATCATCTCCCATAGGAGGGTGTCTCCAGTTATTTCACGTCAAGTGGGAGCAGACATGTCGGACCAGTGGGTCTTGCAAACAATCCGCATGGGCCTCACCTTGGAATTCTTCTCCCTGCCCCCCCGCCACTTCATCAGGTGCCCTGTCCCTTCATGCCCAGTCAAACGGGCTCTCATGGAACAGGAGATCAGGAACCTCAAGGATATCAGGGCCATAGAGGCTGTTCCGGCGCGTCAGGAAGGGACAGGTTTTTACTCAATCCTGTTCCTGGTCCCTAAAAATTCCAGTGGGTGGAGGGGAATATTGGACCTAAAAAGGTTAAACTATCATGTCACCTATCGGAGGTTCAAGATGCAGTCCCTCCAGTCTATCCTGGGATGCATCAGGCCAGGGGATATTTTGACATCCATAGACCTCAAGGAGGCCTACCTCCACGTACCCATCCGCAAAGCCCTCCGCAGGTACCTGAGGTTCACTTATGCAGGCCGCCACTACCAGTATCGAGCCAGTCGTCATCCCACCAACAGGCGACCCGAGACCTACACCATGCAGGTGTTTCAAGACCACGGGTTCTCCATAAATCTGGATAAAAGTCATCTTCCGACAACCAGACTACAGCATCTAGGGGCCATCATCAACACCGTCTCCTTCCGGGTCTTCCTATCTCCAGAACGGGTAACAAGCCTCAGGGAGAGGGTCGCACAAGTGCAGCAGTCGCCCCTGGCCAAGGTGTTCAGCTGTCTCAGCTACTAGGCAAAATGATCTCATGCCTGTCCATCATGCCGTGGGCAAGACTCCACTCCCGCCCACTCCAGTGGCTCCTGCTCCCTTACCAAAGGGCCAACAAAAGCAGTTCAACGAGGCTGACCCCGGTTTCCTTGGAAGTACGGCGTTCCCTCCGGTGGTGGTTGTCCCCTGCCCTGACGAAGGGTTCCCCCTTCAAAGAACCTGTCTGTCTCACCATCACAACGGATGCCAGCCTGTACAGCTGGGGAGCTCATTTCTACAGTCAACTGGCACAGGGCAGGTGGTTTCCTTCCGAGGCCGCTCACAGCATCAACTGGCTGGATCTGAGGGCAGTCAGGTTGGCCCTCCTCCATTTCCAGTCCAGCATACAGGGGCGTCATGTGAGGGTACTGACAGACAATGTCACAACAAAGGCACACATCAACAGCCAGGGGCTCACTCGTTCCAGATCCCAGATGTCAGAGGCCGACGTCCTAGGGCGGTGGGCGGAGAAACATCTTCTGTCCCTACAGGCAGAGCATATTTCAGGCATGACCAACACCCAGGCGGAGTGGCTGAGCAGGGCCACGGTCGACCACTCGCAGTGGCGCCTGCATCCGCACCTGTTCCAGAAGCTATCCCAGAAGTTCGGCTGTCCGCAGGTAGACCTGTTTTCCAGGGCGCTGCTCTGGAGAGTCCAAAGAAGGGTTAAACACAGCCAATCTGCCCAGAACTGAATTGAAAACTTTAAGCCACGCCTCTGGTGCCGACTCTCCTCAGATTTTTTCAATTCAGCTAGCCCAGTAGACGCGCTTTAAGATTTCTCCAGTTCTAAGATTGATTCCTTGGACTCTCCAGAGGAAGAATAATTTTTTAAAACAGCAGATTTAAGGATTTTTAGAGCAGGCTGGTGAGTTTAAATTTAAGTTTGTTTTTTTCCCTTTTTAATTGGGTTTTTCTCACCCTTTCGGCTCTCCTGGAGTCCGGGGCTTTGCTCTGGCTCCTAGAAGCCGCAGGCAGCTGTTGGGGGAAGCGCGTGGGTCGGAGTGCCGATGCCAGCGCTGTTGGGGCACCCCTACTGGGGGCCGATTCCCACTGGAAGCCCTCAGTTGCAATTTGTGCTTCTAGCAAGTCAAATTGCTGCGTGGGCTTCCAGGGCAGCCATTTTGGCTTCTTCCCTCTTTAAATTTGCCACGCAAAAGCTCCGGTGAGTTCCGGCCGCCATTTTGGATTGCGCAATCTTCCGGCTTTACTTTTAAAAGTTTTTGCCGCAGCTGCCTGGTGCCTGGCTCTTTGCAGGAGCCGCGTGGAGGCAGACTTGCCCGGTGTGACCGGCGACCTGGGCCCCAATCCAAGCAAGTGATAGCGGCGTGGGATCGTGGCCTGCTGGGTCGCCTCCTTTACTCTCCTGCAGGCGCTGGGAGCGAATTCTGCTCGCGCCTAAGAAATTCCAAGCTACTTCAGGCCTTGCAGTTTCTCTGTCTCCTCAGGAGCATCGTGCTGCGGTGGGCTTTCTGGAGGTGGTGAGTGGTGGTTTTCCCATCCCCCTACTGCCCCAACCAGTGATTGTTACCATGGCAGATCAGGCCCCTGAGACTTCTGAGGGTGTCTCTTCCAGAGCCCCTGTAAGACAGGCCGGGAAAGCTGCCAGGGAGGCCATTAGAGGGAGTAAGCCTTACTCCAGGCATGGCCCCAAGCAGGGCTCAGGCCTAGACAAAGATGCATTAAGGCAACAGAAGGCCTTAGAAAAACAGTCTTCCAAAGCCCAACAGCAGGCCCAATCTTCCCTTTCGGTGTCTCCTGGGGAGCCCTCCAGGGAAATTCCTCCAGCCCAGGGAGGCCCCATTTCTGATAGTGAAGAGGAAGGGGATTCCTTGGCCATGGCAACTTCTCCAGGCCATTCCATGGCTGATCAGGCTGATCTCTTTGCCTGTCCCTCTGATATGGAGGAGGGACCAGCTCCAATGGGGCCCTTAGCCCCTCAACAGCCGATCCCCGGGCCCACTCAAAGGGTTCGCCCCATTGAGGACCAAGGGCCTAACCTATCCACTGAAATGCAGGAAATAATTAACAGGGCCATTGCCCAGGGCATTGAGGCAGGCATGCGAAAAGGTGGCAAGCGCACTCGCAAGACCCACCATTTGCAACCCCAGGAGGATTCCAGAGAGATGACTCCTAGCCTTCCACCTCCGTCCCTGCATTCTTCAGTGGCCTCCGATGAGTCAGACTGGGAGGAAGAAGAGGAATTTCTTCCTAGGCAGGAAGCTGAATTCTCTGGGGATGAGGCAAGCCCCGCCAAAAAGCCGGCCTTTTCAGGCTTATTTAATTTGGATAATTTCAAAACCATTTTAGATAAGGCTAAGATCTCAACTCACATGGGGTCCACCCCCCCAGCTCAGGTGGTTGTAGACCCTGATGATCTATCTGGGGATCTCTTTGAGGAACCCATTTCGGTCCAGGAAATAGTTCCTGTACCCAAGATGTTCCTCAATTTAGTTCAAAGACAGTGGGCGCAGCCAGCTACCATGGCTACCCCCAGCAGCCATGACAAGAAGCTATATACGGTGGATGCCAGCCTGGAGGAGCTGCTCAAGCTCCCTCCTATCAATCCCCCTGTAGCGGCTCTTACCTCCTCTTCTGTGCTCCCTCCTGACCTGTTGGAGGGGCTCAAGGCTGAGGACAAGAGAACTGAAACTGCTTGTCACAAGACCCATCAGGCAGCTGCATGGGCCATTAAGTCCTCCGCTTCAGCCTCCTTTTTCTCCAGGGCGGCTCTCCTGTGGCTGAGGCAGTTGTTGAGGAAGATACCTGCCAAGGACGTTAAAATCAGGCAGGATATCAATAAAATCATGGCAGCCACAGAGTACACTGCTGATGCCACTCTGAATGCTGCTAAGTTTGCCTCGCGTGCCCTAGCGTCTAATGTTACTTCCAGACGCCTCCTGTGGCTTAGGCACTGGAATGTGGATATGCGCTCCAAATGGAAGCTTGTTACTGCCCCCTTTAAAGGGGACAAGCTGTTTGGTGAGGTCCTTGATCCAGTCCTTGTGGAAAACAAGGACAAATAGAAAGTGATGCCATCAGTCACCAAAAAGCCTGATCGTAAAGGTCCTGGCTCTTACAGGAGGCAGGCTTTTCGGAACAATGAGCCCTCCACCAGCTCCGCCCCCTATCATCGGGCGTATCCCCAGCAGGGTGAGCGGTCTCAGGACCGTCAGTCCTTTCGAGACAGAGGTCGCCAGCAGCCCTTCTCCAAGCGGCCATTTCGGGGGGGCTCCGGCTCCCGACCCTTTAGGAGGTATAAATGACCATCACAGGTCAGCTCCCATAGGAGGGCGGTTGCAGTTGTTCCACGCCAAATGGGAGCAGACCACGTCGGACCAGTGGGTTCTTCAAACGGTCCGCATGGGTCTCACTTTAGAATTCTGGTCCCCCCCTCCCCGCCACTTCATCCGGTGTCCAGTTCCCTCAGGGTTAGTCAAAAGATCCCTCATGGAACAGGAGATAAGGCACCTCAAGGAGATCAGGGCCATAGAACCTGTCCCAGCAGGCCAGGAAGGAAGAGGGTTTTACTCCATCCTGTTTCTGGTCCCCAAAAACTCAGGAGGGTGGAGGGGGATATTAGATCTAAAGAGGTTCAATCACCACGTGACATATCGCAGGTTCAAGATGCAGTCCCTCCAGTCCATCTTGGGGTGCATCAGGCCAGGCGATATACTAACGTCCATAGACCTCAAAGAGGCCTACCTCCACATCCCTATCCGCAAAGCCCACCGCAAGTTCCTGAGGTTCTCTTACGCGGGCCTCCATTACCAGTACCGGGCAATGCCATTCGGCCTGTCATAGGCGCCCAGGACATTCACAAAGGTTCTCGCAGCCGTGGCGGCTTTTCTACGGTCACGTCCGGTCAGACTCCACTGTTACCTAGACGATGTTCTCATTCTGTCATCATCGCATCAACAAGCTGTCAGCGACCTAGAACACACCATGCAGGCGCTCCGGGACCACGGGTTCACCATCAACCTGGAAAAAAGTCATCTCGTTCCCACGACCAGACTGAAGCATCTAGGGGCCGTCATCGACACCACCTCGTGCACGGTATCCCTGTCCCCGGAAAGGGTGGCCAGCCTTCGGGAGATGGTCGTTCAGGTGCAGCAGTCACGTCTAGTCAAGGTGGTTCAGCTCTCACAGCTCCTCGGCAAGATGATCTCGTGCCTGTCAATCGTGCCTTGGGCGAGACTTCACTCCCGTCCCCTACAGTGGCTCCTGCTTCCATATCAAAGAACGAACGAAAGCAGCTCAACAAGACTGATTCCAGTTCCAGCAGAGGTACGTCGCTCTCTAAAGTGGTGGTTGTCTCCTGCCCTGTTAAAGGGGTCGCCATTCAAGGAGCCAGTCAGGCTCACCATCACAACGGATGCCAGCCTGTTCGGTTGGGGGGCCCACTGCCACAACCAGCTCGCACAGGGCAGGTGGTCCCCTTCCGAAACCGCTCACAGCATCAACTGGCTGGAGCTGAGGGCAGTCAGGCTTGCGCTGAAGCGCTTCCAGAGCACCGTTCAGGGCCACCACGTCGGCCTCCCGCTGGTGGACCTGTTCGCCAACGCGGCCAACGTTCATCTTCCGCGGTTCTTCACAAGGTTCCACGACCCGAGGGCGGAAGGAGTCAACGCGCTGCACGGCCCGTGGCCGAAAGGTCTGCTTTACGCTTTCCCCCCGCTACCTCTTCTTCCCAGAGTCATCAGGAAGATCCTAGCAGAGGAGGCGAAGGTGCTGCTGGTAGCACCGTACTGGCCCAGGAGAACCTGGTTTGCAGACTTGGTGAGTCTTTCGATCACACCACCGTGGCGGATTCCTCCACAGGACATCTCTCTCAGCCAGGGGGCCCTTCAACATCCAGAACCCCAGTGGCTGCAGCTGGCCGTCTGGCACTTGAGAGGGATCTCCTAAGCAGAGGCAAGTTGTCAGACAAGGTGATTGGCACCATCCAAGCGTCACGACGGCAGTCCACGACGCGCATCTACGACGCCACTTGGAAATCCTTCGCCAGCTGGTGCACGGCTCATGGTACGTCTGCGCCCCTTGCTTCGGTTCCTGTCATCCTGGACTTCCTGCAGGAAGGTTTGGACAAGGGCCTGGCATCTAACACCCTGAGGTGCCAGGCGGCGGCCCTGTCAACCATCCTCTCAGTTGAGGGCTACGCATCTCTTGGCCGGAATCCGACCATCCGCAGTTTCCTCAGGGGAGCGACCAACCTGAGACCCCCAGTGGTCCACAGATACCCATCTTGGGATCTCAATGTAGTGTTGCGGTCCCTCATCGGGCCCCCGTTTGAGCCCATTAAGACAGCCAGTCTCAGACACCTCACATTCAAGACGGTTTTTCTGGTCGCTATCACGTCTGCTCGTCGCATATCGGAACTGGCTGCCTTGTCAGTCAGAGAGGACTTGTGTCTCATTCGTAACGACAGAGTAATCCTGAGGCTTGACCCTTCCTTCATTCCGAAGGTCAATTCCTGGTTTCATCGGGCGCAGGAGGTGGTCCTTCCGGATTTTTGCCCGCATCCTCGGCACCCGAGGGAAAAGCGCTGGCACATGCTGGATGTGCGCAGGACTATTCGCAGATACATCAAGCGCACGGCCAGTTTTCGGAAATCCGAATCTCTATTCGTCTCCTTTCAACCAGCTTCTCAAGGCAAGAAGGTCTCTTCATCTACCATCGGTGGATGGCTGCGAGCCTGCATTGCGCTTGCCCACGTTTTACAGTCCGTTCCTGTGCCTCGCAATATCACAGCACATTCGACTAGAAGCGCCGCCACCACAGCTGCCTGGTCTACACAGGCACCGATTGAAGAGATCTGCAAGGCGGCCACCTGGACTTCTCTGTCTCCATTTGTCCGAAATTACAAACTGGACAGTTTTGCATCGGCGGAAGGGGCCTTTGGGAGGCGTGTTCTTCAGGGCATCCATACCAGCGGAGCGACCCTAATGGCTGAGCCTTCCCGCCCTAGTGACAGTTAGCTTGGGCATGTCCCTTCTTTGGACTCTCCAGAGCAGTGCCCTGGAAAATGACCATTGTCTTACCTGAAGGGTCCTTTTCAGGGCGCTGCAACGGAGAGTCCACCCCGCCCTGGGGTCTATTCTCCGCTGGTGTTTGTGAAGTCACAGTGTTGTTTGTTGTTTCTGTTATTGTTGTTGGACTATTTTTGACTTGTTCCATATTAGACTTCCAGTTGAAGTTTCAGCGCACAACTGTTCCACGTCTTCATTGAATAAATCTGAGGAGAGTCGGCACCAGAGGCGTGGCTTAAAGTTTTCAATTCAGTTCTGGGCAGATTGGCTGTGTTTAACCCTTCTTTGGACTCTCCGTTGCAGCGCCCTGAAAAGGACCCTTCAGGTAAGACAATGGTCATTCGCCACCGCAGCCAACAGGCACCTCCCAAGGTACTTCACGAGGTTCCATGACCCGCGTGCTGAGGGGGTCAACGCCCTGCACTGCCATTGGCCACGGGGACTGCTATACACCTTCCCACCGCTACCTCTACTTCCCACAGTCATTCGGAAGATCCTGTCGGAGGCAGCGGAGATACTACTGGTGGCACCGTTCTGGCCCAGGAGAACCTGGTTCGCAGACCTGGTGAGCCTCTCTGTCGAGCCACCTTGGCGGATTCCAGCGCAGGAGATCTCTCTCAGCCAGGGGGCTCTTCAACACCCGGAGCCCCAGTGGCTGCAATTGGCCGTCTGGCACTTGAGAGGGATCTCTTGAGCAGAGGCAGTCTCTCGGCCAAAGTGATCAGCACCATCCAAGTGTCCAGGCATCCGTCCATGACCCGGATCTACGAAGTTACCTGGAGAGCCTTCAACAGCTGGTGCACTGCTCGTGGGATTTCTGCCCCCTCAGCCTCAATCCCTGTCATTCTAGACTTCCTGCAAGATGGCCTGGACAAGGGCCTGGCGCCTAACACCCTATGGCACCAGGTGGCCGCAATTTCCCCCATTCTGGCTCTGGATGTGCATTCCTCGCTTGGACGGCATCCTACCATTCACAGTTTTCTCAGAGGCGCAACTAACCTGAGACCCCCAGTGGTTCACAGATATCCATCTTGGGACCTCAACGTGGTTCTGCGTGCCCTCATCGGTCCCCTGTTTGAACCACTCAGGACTGCCAGTCTTAAACATTTGACATTTAAGACAGCCTTCTTGATCGCCATCACTTCGGCTCGGCGTATTTCAGAGCTGGCTGTCCTGTCTCTCAGAGAGGACTTATGCTTGATTCGACCTGACAGAGTAGTTCTCAGACTGGACCCGTCGTTTATCCCCAAGATTAACTCCTGGTTCCACCGCACACATGAGATAGTTCTCCCGGACTTTTGTCCGCACCCTAGGCATCCGAGGGAGAAACGCTGCCACTTGCTAGATGTTCGCAGGATGCTTTGCAAGTACATCAAGCGCACAGCGGCCTTTCAACACTCTGAATCACTCTTCATATCGTTCCAGCCGGCCTCCCAGGGCAGGAAAGTGTCCTCCACTACAATCGGTGGGTGGCTTAGGGCCTGCATCGCCCTCGCTCATGTCCTACAGTCCAAACCTGTACCTAGCCACATTACAGCGCACTCGACCAGGAGCGCCACCACCACAGCTGCCTGGGCGACCCAGGCACCGATTGAGGAAATTTGCAAGGCGGCCACCTGGACTTCGCTCTCCCCATTTGTCCGGAATTATAACTTGGACAGCTTTGTGTCAGCAGAAGGAGCATTCGGGAGGCGAGTTCCTCAGGGCATTCACACCAGTGGAGAGACCCTGAATGTTGCTGCTTCCCGCCCTAGTGACAATTAGCTTGGGCATGTCCCTTGCTTGGACTCTCCAGAGCAGCACCCTGGAAAATGACCATTGGCTTACCTGAATGGTCGTTTTCAGGACGCTGCGAAGGAGAGTCCACCCCACCCTGGGGTCTGGTTCCGCTGGTGACAGTTCAAATGTTTACGGTTCCAGTTGGTTTGTTTCCTTGTTTGATTTGTTTCCATTGTTGGACTTCTCAGCGCGCAACAGTTCCACGTCTTCATTGAAAAAATCTGAAGATAATCAGCACCAGAGGCGTGGCTTAAAGTTTCAATTCAGTTCTGGGCACATTGGCTGTATTTAACCCTTGCTTGGACTCTCCTTCGCAGCGCCCTTGTCAGGGGAAGATTTATTTCACCCTGAACTAGATGAGGTCTTAGATCGGGGCTGTTTCCAACAGGCATATTCTTTAAGGTGCGAAGAAAAAGAAATAAACTTTCTGGAGAAACATGTTCTAATTAATAAACAAACTTTAATACAAAAATAATAAATGGAAATAAAACAAAGCTAACTAATTGTTACATTTTGATAAAATAGTTCCGTCTCCCAGTTTTCCTGGCAGCCGGACAAAAAATCAGAAGTAGCTCTGGAATGTGTGAAGCATGCGCAGTACATCACTGTCAGATAAGACTTTTATGACCTGCGCAATAACTCTTTTTCAGTTTAACTATTTAGTGTCAATTCGGGTGCGTTTCAAGGTTTTGATAACAATCTTTAAAGCGCTCCATGGCTCAGGACCTACTTACTTGCGGGATCGTATTCTGGCCCATACATCCCTGCGACCAATCCGCTCGCACAGAGAGGGCCTCCTCCAGGTGCCGTCCACCAGACAGTGTCGAGGGGCGGCGCCTAGGAGTAGAGCCTTCTCTGTGGCGGGCCCAGCCCTGTGGAATGACCTCCCTCCGGATATTAGGAATACCTCTGACCTCCGCTCCTTTCGTGTAAAGCTCAAGACCCACCTTTTTCAAGTTGCTGGCCTGGCTCAACTTTGATCCAACTATATCGCTCCTGACGGGTTTTTTATTTGGGGTATTTTAATTGCATTCAATTTATTTAGGGGTTTTTAAACATTGTGTTTTTACTAGTTTTTATCTATCAGTTCACCTTCTCCTTGTATATGTCGTGTATATGTCTTGATATATGTTTTGTTATATGTATGTCGATATATTTATTTCCTATGTTTTGTTGTACGCCGCCCCGAGTCCTTCGGGAGAGGGTGCGGCTAAGAAATAAATATTATTATTATTATTATTATTATTATTATTATTATTATTATTATTATTATTATTATTATTATTATTCAGTCAGTTCAGGCTAGCAAACAATTTTAACACAGTGACAGCCCTGAAAACGACCCTTCAGGTAAGCTAATGGTCATTCTAGGCTCTTTAAATTAGCTTCCTTTTTCAGGTAGACTGGAGGATACTGTTTCATTACAGTGTTAATCATCAAGCCATCAGGCCAGGCTTTGGCAAGTGATAATATTATGCTTTGTTAGCAATTGTTTTAAAGACAGGTATGTTTTGATTTATAATCTATAGTAATGTTACATGTTCAATATGTACATGTAACATTACTGAAATAACAACTCACAAAATATTTTATATGTGAAAATGCTTCATTACTTTTGATTTTCTTAATATAGTTAGAATATCGATACTGTCTGTTACTGTGCTATAAATTCTGATTCTGGAATTGTCTTTTGTTACCACACAAATTTTAAGATGAAAAGGACAAAGAAATAGCTTTGCTGCTATTTTCAAATATATGCTTGAAGAAATAAAATAAATAAAATAGAAATAAAAATCTTTTAGAAATCTTTATGATTACTCAGTAAAGCACTCAATTTACCTTAACAAAGTAGTTTCTTACTGCTAACTAAATGTCACATTGTTAATTTCCATTTAATATTAATATGTACTGTAGATTGAAGAAAGCCAATAAATGAATTTTCTAAGCCAGAAATTTGTTCTAAGTGTTTTTATTGCAGTGATTGTATTTTCATTATAGCAATTTAACTACTATTAAATTCACAACCTGATATTGTTATTATGCAGTTGATGATTATTATTAATCCATTTCAATTTTCTTATAAGAATAGACCGATTTTATAATTCCATAAATGGATTTCAGGATCAATAAAATATTTTGAATTATATAATTTCATAAACAATTTCTGATTGAAACTAATTGGTTTTCCCCTTGAATAAATGCCATTGCAATTTCAACTACAGAAATAAGGTTAAATAATATTAATGTCAGGTTCCAAGTAATAGATCCATCATAAGCAAAAACTCTGAGGCAGGTGGATTCCTCAAAGAATAGCTTTATTGGAAATATCATATTGGCATATATCTGGTGAAAACCAACTCTGAGGGGTCCCTTTGTTTTCACCTAATTAAGAGTAAAAGTTTTTCCCTCAACCCCAAACAATCAGTGATGTGGCCCAATCAAGGCAGCATCCGCTGGTCTGGTAACATCACTCCGCCTTCCTCTGGCCAGGTGTAAGAATGTTCTTGGTTCCCAAGAGAAAGCATTTTATTCTGAGTACACAACCCCAGCTATCTCTAACCCCCCCCTCCCTATCCCTCGCTCCAGTGTGGCAGCACTGAAGCTTCAAAATGGCTTCGGCCAGATCAGCTTTAGGGTTGACAATTAATAATTACCATTAATGATCTTCACTTTGATATTCCATTACCAAAAGTGAAATATTTAGATATTTTCAGTACTTGTAAACTTATTGGTATATAAAAATGAATATTTGCAAATGTGTATGGCATTTAACCAGCCATTTTGAAAATTCTATAGTTTTACCTCAGAACATGATAAATTGAAATTTATGAGTTTCACCATAAAGGGCTTTGGCTGGTTGGTCTTGTGAAAGTTCAGTTAAATCTGCATGTGTATGGGTGTGTATATCTATGTGTATGAATGTCTTACCATAAATATATATTAGAACACAAAATCATAGGGTTGGAAGGGAGTTTAGAGGTCTTCTAGCCCAACCCCCTGCTCAAGCAGGAGACCCTAGACCAGGGGTGTCAAACTCGTGGCCCACGGGTTTGATACATCATGCACTGGCTACGCCAACATACAGTTTACCAAAGGGGGGGAATTGCAATATGTGACATGACAAAGATGTGATGACAAGTTTGACAATCTTGCCCTAGACCAGTGGTGGGCAACCTTTTTTTTCAACTGAGCCAAATCTCGCCAAAACCACGATTGAAATTTATTTTGAGAGCCGCATTTTTAAAACCGAAAATAGATAGGATGGTACACTGTTTTTAGTTTCAATTAAGTTTTTATTGAGAATATTCTGCATGCAAGTATCCACATAGGTCGGGAGGATACAAATAACACAACTAATAAAACAAAAACTTTAGAACGATATTATTTATTGATAACGTTAAATTCCGTAAAATTTGCCTTACAATGTAGAGAAAATTACATCCTGACAATGACTGACAAAGTCACAACCACTAATGTGAACATTGGCCTTGCATTTCCTTGGATAGTTTGAGTAAGTCAGGTTTGTATGTTGTTGTTTATAATTTCATCTCTCTCTCCCACTTTCTTTTTTTCTTTTTCTTTCTCTCTCTCTCTCTGGCTCTTTGTCTCTCTCTCCCTCCCTCCCTCTCTGTCTCCCTCTGTCATTTTCTCTGGGTGTCTATCTGTTTGTCTGTCTCTCTGTCTCTCTCTCCTCCTTCCCCCATCTCTGTCACTCTGTGTGTGTGTGTGTGTGTGTGTGTGTGTGTGTCTGTCTGTCTATTTTAATTTAATTTAATTTAATTTAATTAGCACTTCTAGACCGCCCCCTCTCCCAAAAGGGACTCGGGGCGGTGTACAGTCCATATCAAAAACATCATACATAATAACAATTAAAAATTATTAAATGGATAAATACATAAATAAGAGGAGGATAAAATAGACAGAACTGTAATTGCTAAATAAATAATTTAAAATATACAAAGTTTAAAACCCCAGTGTCTTATAAAATTAAGTCCCCTAAAAAACCAGTAGGAAATATATATGCCAGGAGGTTAAGAATTATGCCAGACCAGCCAGTCGGAACAGGTGAGTCTTCAGTTTCTGCCGGAAGGAGCGGAAGTCAGTGGTGGTTCTAATGTCGGGGGGGAGGTCATTCCAGAGGGTTGGGCCCATCACAGAGAAGGCCCTACTCCTTGGTGTCGCCCGTTGGCATTGCCTAGTGGACGGCACCAGGAGAAGCCCCTCCCTGTGAGAGCGAATTGGCCGCAGGGATGTATGTGGGAGGATGCGATCCCGCAGGTAACTAGGCCCTATGCCATGGAGCGCTTTAAAGATGGTGGTCAAAACCTTGAAACGCACCCGAAAGACCACAGGTAGCCAGTGCAGCTCGCGCAGGAGCGGTTTTACGTGGGAGTATCTAGTACTCCCCATGACTGCCCGCGCGGCTGCGTTCTGGACTAGCTGCAGTCTTCGTGCGCGTCCCAAGGGAAGCCCCATGTAGAGAGCATTACAGTAGTCCAGGCGAGACGTCACCAGTGCATGAGTGACCGTGCGTAGGGCATCCCGGTCCAGAAGGGGGCGCAATTGGCGCACCAGGCGAACCTGGTGGAACGCCCCCCTAGCCACGGCTGCCACATGGTCGTCCATTGACAGCCGGGCATCAAGGAGGACGCCCAAATTGCGCGCCCGTTCCACAGGGGGCAGTTGTTCGCCCCCTATGGCCAGTGTTGGAGTCAGCTGACTGAACCGAGGTGCCGGTAGCCACAGCCACTCAGTCTTGGAGGGGTTGAGTTTGAGTCTGTTGTCCCCCATCCAGACCCCGACGGCTTCCAAACACCGGGACATCACTTCGACAGCCTCGCTGGGGTGATTTGGGGTTGAAACGTACAGCTGAGTATCATCAGCGTACAGATGGTATTCAACCCCAAAACCACGGATGATCTCTCCCAGCGGCTTCACATATGTGTTGAACAGGAGGGGCGAGAGGACTGACCCCTGTGGCACCCCACAAGTGAGTGACCTCAGGGTCGACCTCTGCCCCCCCGTCAACACACATTGCGACCGGTCGGAGAGGTAGGAGCCGAACCACCGTAAAACGGTGCCTCCGACTCCCATCCCCTCCAGCCGGCGCAATAGGATACCATGGTCTATCACTCACTCTGTGTGTGTGTGTGTGTGTGTGTGTCTGTCTGTCTCTCCCTCTGTCTCTCTCCCCTCCCTTCCTCTCTCTCTGTCACTCTGTGTATGTGGATGTGTCTGTCTCTCACTCATTCACTTAATCACTCACTCTGTGTGTGTCTCTCTCTCTGTCTGTCTATCTTTCTCTCCCTCCCCCTCTCTGTCTGTGTGTGTGTGTCTGTCAGTCTCTCTCTGATTCCCTCCCTCACTCCCTCTCTCTGTTCCTCTCTCTCTCTCTCTGTCTCATTCACACACACACACACACACACACACACACACACACACACTGTGGTCACCTTGTTGAGTGTTCCAATCACATTTGAAACACTCAACAACTGGCCTGCATTTATGGTATTTTGCAGCATAGATGCTGCACGCCGTGGAAAACAGGCGCGTGCGCACAGCTCGGAAAATTACAGCCTGGAGTCTCCCAGGCTGTAATTTTCTGTGCGCACGCGCCTGTTTTCCACGGCGTGGAGCAGCGGCGAGATTCTGCGTGGCGAGCGATGATTCCAGGGGCCATCCGGGAAGATGAGGAACGCGAGGGGAGACCCTGCCCCCCCACTGATGGCCCCCGGAATCATCGCTCGCCGCGCAGAATCTCGCCGCTACTCCACGCCGTGGAAAACAGGCGCGCGCGTACAGCTAGTCAAATTACAGCCTGGGAGACTTGTCACTCAGCTTTTGCAGAAGCTTCCCTCCGAAGCCCAAGAGGAGGGAGGGGAGCGGGCGCTCGGCACACTGAAGAGCCACATTAAAATGTGCAAAGAGCCGCATTTGGCTCGCGAGCCGCGGCTTGCCGACCACTGCCCTAGACCATTGTTCTATGGTTCTACCATTTGTTCTGTGCAAAGGCTTTCCTTGATACAGCAAAAATCTTTGCTGCCCAAAGAGCCCTTTCTCCCATGCAAGGAAGCTGCAGACCAATTACACATATGGGGGCCAGAGCCCACCCAGCTACGCTTGAATTCAGGGAAGTATGAACCTATAGGGCAGTGATGGCTAACCTTTTTTGGATCATGTGCCAAAAGTGGGGGGAGTGCAGGGGGGTCGTGTGTGGGCGTGCCACTCCCATAATGCTATGCATGCGACCCCAGTGTCATGTGTGTGACCAGCGCTCCCCCCTGCTTTTGGTATGCTTTTTTCACCCTCCCCAGGCTCCAGAGGCTTTCTAGGAGCCTGGGGAGGGCAAAAACAGCCTTCCTCACCCCCTGGAGGCCCTCCGGAGCCTTCAGGAGGCTTCCCTAAAGCCTCCGGAGGGGGAAAATGGCCCTTTGGACAAATTGGAAGTCACTTCCAGGTTGCCCGTAGGGGCGTCTTTCGCCCTCTGGAAGGCTCTGGAGGGCGAAAATGGGCCCTACGGACAAACCAGAAGTCACCATTCCCAAATTTCCGGGTTGCTTATACGGCCATTTTTCGCCCTCTGGAGCCTTCAGGAGGCTTCTCTGGAGCCTTCAGGAGGCTTCTCTGGAGCCTTCAGGAGGCTTCTCTGGAGCCTTCAGGAGGCTTCTCTGGAGCCTTCAGGAGGCTTCTCTGAAGCATGAAAAATGGCCCAATGCGCAAACCAGAAGTCCATTCCTGAAGTCCATTCCATTCAGGGAAGCCTCTGAGGGTGAAAAACAGCTGAAAAAGAAGTCTGAAGCTAAAAGGGCAACACCTGTTATGCCCTAACAAATGGTGCCATGTGCCACCTGTAGCACGCGTGCCATGGATTCACCATCACGGCTATAGGGACTGTGGATCATCCAACATAATTGTCTGTTAGGTCAAAACATATTTTTCAAAATGATTGATGCTTGTACATGTATTTCTCTTTGTAACGTGCTTTAAAATAGCAATCTATTGTCCACAGTCATTTTTGCTATTTATTTATTGGCTCATTCATTTATAAACACTCTTTCTGTGTAATTTCAAAATGGCCATGAGGAAGACCTTTTCATGTTCTAGTCATCTCCATTTTAAAATTAGCATAATGTATCTATTAAACATTTTTAAAACTCAATTTTAGTTGTTTCTAAAATGCTTGCTAGTTCTCTCTTCCTTTTATGCTTTTGATTCACACCTATATTTTCATTAATTGGAACTCCAGATTTTAAGTTATATATATATATTAATTTTTCTCCTTTTATTGATAATAAAAAAATCTTTACATTGCACATTTTTTCATACATGTCTCTATCACATGATTAACAGATCTGTGACTTTATCCAACTGGAATCAATATTCAATACATTATATACATTCTATTTCCAAATATTCTGACCCAATGTACATTTCCATTTCTTGTTTCTGTTGTCTATCCTTTCATACCATTTCTCCCATACCACATAATATTCCGAATCATCCTTTCCCTTTAACTCTAATGTAAGTTTATCCATTTCTGCACAATCATATATTTTTTGGATTACTAATCCCTCTGGTGGAATACTATCATTCTTCCAATACTGCGCGAAAGCAATCTTTGCCGCCGTTATTACATGTAACATCAGGTACTTTATTGTACTTCACCTTAATTATCCCCATTATATTGTTGACCATGTGTTGGAAATAAGGATTGATTAAACACAATACTGAACACCAGTTACAGTATAGCGAAGTTTTCTTTGTTTAATGTAAAAATGTACAATTTTTCATTTAAAATCCCTGTTGCATTCACTTTGATTCCCATTTTTCACAAAGCTACTGCAGTTTCACATCACAGTATATGATGCTGATACTGATACAAGATATTTTCAGAAATATGTTTGAACCTTTAAAATGTAAAGGTAAATTTTCCTTTGCCTTAAACTTTACTCTTATGACATAAATAGGCAAAGAGCTTTATTCTTTATGACATAAGAGGGTTATGACAGTAATCCTCTTTCTGGGAAGTAAACAAGCCTAGCCTAAATTTGATAAAGTTGATTAGCTGTACATGATTCTCATTCTGTTATGTTTCCTCTTTTGCACATTATCAGCTTCATGAAGGCTGGAGAAATCTGAACATCTGTGTATTTTACTCCTTCTTTTATGTCTGTTTTTAATTTTTATTCCTTGAAATAATGGACAGTGTTCCAAACTATTCCAGGATCAAAAAGATGGAGGTTAGTATAACGTTTCAGGAGCTTATTTAGGAATAGAAACGTCTTGTCTTCTCTTTTTTAAATGCATGGATGCATGGGTGTTTGATCTTATTTTAAGGCTGTAATCACTTTGCAGAAACTGCTGAATCAAAAATATAATTTCTTCACTGAGGTCTCCATGATTCTCATGCATGAGTGATATAAATTGGAGATTATTTGAAATCTTGCTCTCCATTCAACTGACCCATGGCAAAGCATGGTTTATGCAGTAACTTTAACTTTAACTTTAACTTTTGTTTGATTTCTAGACTGCCCCTCTCCCAGAAGGGACTCGGGGCGGTGTACAGTCATATTAAAAACAATAAATATACATAATATAAATATAAAATAAATATAGATGTGGCTGGAGGAGGTAGCAATCGTTTACTGTACAATAGTTAAAGTTAGATTTAAAATTTTAAAAATTTAAAAATACATTACAAAACACCCCTAAAAACTATCCCAGGATAAAATATTTGCCAGGAGGTATAAATGGGACTATAAATGGGCCAGGCCAGCTAATTGGAACAGGTGAGTCTTAAGTTTTTGTCGGAAGGAGCGGAGGTCGGTAGTAGTTCTGATATCGGGCGGGAGGTCATTCCAGAGGGTTGGGCCCATCACAGAGAAGGCTCTATTCCTAGGCGCCGCCCATTGGCATTGCTTGGTGGACGGCACCCGGAGGAGTCCCTCCCTGTGAGAGTGAATTGGTCGAAGGGATGTATGCGGTAGTACTCCCTGAGCTGAACATATCAATACCATATTTGTTATCTGAGCTTGCAGTCCTATTAGAAAGCTGCTGTAGATTAAAATATTCTTTTTAAAATCTTTTTATTAGCTCTTTTCCCGCCTGGAAAAAAAATTTGGCCAGGCATCATTGCCAATGTTGTAGAATCTAGTTTCCCTCTTTTGTTTTTTGTCTTTGGGTCACATTGGACTCCGTTAAGTATGTCTTGTTGGTCCTATTTGTGAGCTGTTCATTGTTAGCAAGCTTTTAGAGTGGCAGACTTTGTCTTCTTCTGAAGCTCCAACCCTGCCATAGAAATTGCTTGGGGACTCTCTGAAGCCCATTTGAGCACCTGCTCTCCTATTCCCTAGATCTTTGCAACATTGCCATAGGCACTTGAAACCACTGGAGAATTTTCAGGAGAGCTATTATTACTAGTTAGAGATTTCCACATTTTCAGACTATTTGAGATAAATGTGTTTGCATGAGAATGTTTGGGTTTTTGAACTGAACGTAAGCATTTAATAAATGCTTCTACATATATGCTAGAAGTCTCCCTACCCTAAAAAAAAGAGTTACTTCATTTTTTGCTTTTCCAAATATAGTTTACCGTGTCCAAAAAAGATGGTAGTGTTATAGGTTTGGCTTTATGATTCTTGATATTTTTCTGCTGGGATTGGATTGATAAACATGTGAATCTATTAGATTGTGTGATTTGATTTGATTCAAAGTTGATGCTCAACTTAATAGGACTGCAGAATGCCTAACTTGTGAACTTATCTTGCAGCAAATGAAGTCTGCAATATTATCTGCTTGAGAAATTATTATACCATTATTCTTACATTTTTAACCTGTCATGCATTTGTAAATTGATTAAAAGTAATTGTTCTTTCCTGCTTTTTGTTAAGCATTGTCCAGAGTTTATACTTCTCTGGTAGAAATTCTGTGTAACTTATACTTTGCTCCTTGACTACATACCATAGTACATATTCCATGGGTCTTTTATTTTTGAATGTGCAGTCTTTCAAATACAACATTTTCCTCTGCAAAGCAGAATGCATAGCCATCTCTGATAAACTGTAGCAATAGTCCATTGAGTACATACTGAAATGAATCCCTATAAAAGTAGTCCTCAATTTACAATTGCAATTAAGACCAGAACTTTAGTTGCTAAGGTATGTGGTCATAAAGAACATCACATGACTGCATCACTTTGTCACCACAATCTGATTAATCCATGTTGTCCTCATTGAATGAATCTTACTAGTCACTAGCCAGTGAAGTCTTGAGTCTCAGTAAAATAAAGTAACTCCCTTTTGCCTTTCTCCCTTCCTTATCTCTCCCTGTTTAGCCCACTGCACTCTGCCTTATAGGCAGCAAGCAGCCCTAGAAGGAGACCATTTTGGGTGTTGTTTGCCATATACCAGACAACCCAGCTGCCCCAGTTCAGTTCCAATTGCCCTCAAACTTTGCACCCTGAGGCCCGCACTACCCTGCGCTCTACCTTCCCAGGTAACCTTTGCTGCCCTCTTTTTTTCTTCTCCTGCTGACAAGGAGTGCCTGGGGTTCTTTTTTTCTTTTTTGCAAAGAGCTCCTGGGTGGGATTAGGGTTGGATTTGTGCTGCAAAATATGGGGAAAGGCAGTTTTTTGCTTTTCCCCCCTTTTCTGCAGCACAAAGCCATCTCCATATGGCCCAGGAGTGTGGTAAAATGAATGTTTTTGGCAGCGCGCCAGCAGGAAGCAGAAGCAGAACCAGGCAATGCAGGAAGAAAGAAAGAAAGAAAGAAGCCAGGAAGCTGCCCCAATCCATTCCAGCAGTTCAATATATGCTTGTCATTATAATAGCTCAAGGTTTGTAGAAATTCTGATGGTAACTCACAAGTCATTAGTTTTTGTTTTATGATATTGTTCCAGTTTAAAGGACTGTGGTGATTAATGGAAGTAATCATGAGGGAAAGAACTGTACTTTCATCTTACAGTTTAACATCAACCTCTGTGCCCTGACCTCAAATTTAGACATCCCTGTTTCTAGCCTGAGAAGTGCATTGGCAACCCCTATCAGTGCTGCAAGTATAGGTCTTAGAAATTTACTTTGGAGAGCATTATTCCTAGGATAATAACCCCCCTCCCTCGGGCTCCATACAGTGCTTAGGCTGAAGCTTTAGCTTTAAATAGTGTTAAAGCAGTTGATATTAATTCATCTTTGGCTGGGGTGGGTAGGAGGTAGAATAGAAGCATTTGATGGCATTTGCAGATCTTAAATGCTCTCTGGGAGATGTAATCATGATGGGCCTTCCATGTTCCTTTGGAGTGGAAAGCTATTTCCATATATTTGAAGATATGAACCCATTCAATTTGGTTCCCATCTTTAAATTTTGGCTCTTTTGGCCTTAGATTTGTTGGTAATTTAGCATCATGCTATTTTCCATTCAATGTTTGACTGTAGAATTCATTGCCTTTTTGAGTTTTATGGAGCAAAAAGACAGGACTCCATCTTCTATGTATTGTATAAAATCTCAATACTGAGATTTTTCAGCCTGTTAATTTGGGGGCATGCCACCTGACTGATAGAAATGTTCACTGATTCATTTATGGAATTAATGAACAAATTGAACAGGGGTGGATTAGAATGCATCCCTTTCACACACTTTCCTGCATACTTACCAATTTGGAGAGCACACATTGTTGTTATTACACATTACCTTTAGAGAGGACTTAACATATAATTCCTATATCAAATAAAGAAACCATCTGTCATAATAATATTCTTGGGCTTACTTTACAGAATATCTCTAGCTCTAGAATCAAAAACAGATTTGAAGTAAAGAAACAGGATTTATGAAGATGATTTTAAATTGTGCATATATTTGTGAATGAGGTAGAAAACTAAAATATGGTCTATAGTTGAGTAGCCCAGGAGTGGTATACACTTACCTTCCCTACCAGTTCATAAATGTGAGCGTGCGCCACCTCCACGCATGCACAGATCCTTCTGCGCATGCACTTTTTGTGAAAAAAATGCCTAAATGGGATGCCATAGTGAGCCACCCATGATTTCCGCTACAGATTTGAGCGATCCAGTCCAAACCGGTAGGATACCACCTCTGGACTAGCCTTCTCTGAACCCTACTTGTTCATCTTTATCATTGCTTCCAATTCCATCCTTGTCTGAAGTTTGTTGTTTAGATGCTTCATGTATAATTTACTTACAACATATAATAAGTCTATAATTTGCCAAGTCTTCCTAATGTACTACTTATAAATAGAGACAATTACTGCAATCTCCCAATCCTTGGGAATCTGCCTTATCTGGACAATAAATGTAAATAAGGATATCAACAAAGAATTTTACAAATTACTATTACATCAGACACTTCAGGTAAGATAAAGTTGATACTCAGGGCCTTGCCAGTTTTAAACAGTATAATTATTTTGGTGACTTTTGTGGGGTGACTGGGGGCCAGCTGTCCAGCATGTTGAGATCAAAACATTATTTACTATTATGGCTGCATTTAGTATATAGGGCCATATAATGTGCCTCTCAAATAAGACTTTCTTTCTTTCTTTCTTTCTCTTTCTTTCTCTTTCTTTCTTTTCACTTATCTTTATCAAGCAACTCTAGGTGACTTACAATATCATAAAATAAAAATATAAAACAATTAGAATATCAAAAACATTAAAACATGAAGCATTAAAAGTTAAAACATTAAATTAACAACTGGATAAAAAGGACCGATACATTAACAGAATGGAGGTCTGATCTGCTCCTAATTTACTACCCACCTCCAGAATGGATACCACATAAGGGCCCCAAGCTAGTTGGCAGAGTCGGATTTTCAGGTCCTTCCAGAAGGACAAGCAAGTGGAGGTAGATCTCATCTCAAAGGGCATAATGTTCCAGAGGGCAGGAGCCACAGAATCTTGGAAGAACACTTAGTTTTTGCATATTTTAATTGTAGGCTCTGCTTGTTCTGTACTGTGCTTGTCTAAGCCTTACAGGAAAGCTTGTTGTTGTCTATTATACAAGCAAAATATTTTGGAAGACAAGATACCAATAAATATCTTGAAGTAAATACTAGAAAATGTGGGATAACATGCAAATACTAAGTCACTAGCTCAACTATTTTTAATACCTGCAATCCCAATATTGCAGTGTTTTTGACTATACTTCCTGGAGCTTTAGAATCCACATGTAAATAAACAATTTCCTCATACTGTTTTGAAGTTTTGAACAGGTCCCATAATTTTCAGCAAGTATCTAAACCCCTCAGTTTAGGAGGTAGCAACAGTGAAAAGAGTATCAGCATCCCGTATCCAAGCTGGGACAATTTATACATGGTGTTTTTATGTGTTTACTGTCTAGAATTTTGGATCAGCCCATTTCCCTCCCTTTTCCCCCTTCAGCTTTCTAGCAGGATTAGAAATAGCTTTATTGGTAAAAGGAAGGCAGAGCGACATAGAGAACATTAATCTATATTTCTACTGAGTGTTAAGCTGCCATTAAGAAAAATACTGTTTTTGCAAGCTTGTGAAACTTATGATTCTGAAGGCACAGGAATCTGCAGAAGGTGTGAGCATGTTCCTACCATAGGGTAATGTAACTATTCAAACAGTAATCTGTAATTAGTAATCCATATCAGTTAAGTCACATAAATATTTGATTTTTACCCTAGAACCATCTTCTACAAGCTGTCAGACTTGAAAAATAACAATTTGTAGTATTCACTTATATTTGTCATTGCAATATCTGCAAAAGAAATCAAGGGACTCATCCTTTTATTAAAAATGCAGATATGTACTTATCTTGTCCAAACACTTGATAGTGGATAAATTATGATAAAGCAGGTTCTCTTTTTTTGGTAAGCATAAATCTGCAGGATATGTCAACATGAGAATATGTTGAATGTATTACTAGCTGCATCTAGGGCAGATGCAAGCAATAAGGCAATCCTTAAAGGTGCAGAATTGCTTAAAGCATTCTAAAGCAAGCATTCATTGATATAATTTCTGATGAAAGTTTGATTCCTGTATCTAATTCTATACCATTTTCATCTGAACACATGAGTTCTAAGAAAATTTAGCATTTAAATTATAGCAAGCAATTTTATTTGCCAGGCATAGGCTTATTGGGTGGAGGAGGAATGATGGAAATATTGCAAAGACAATAGCCCCAAACACATAAGAACAACACATTTTTAGTTTGTAACCAATTTAAACAACCTGTGGCACAGAAAGCCATAGCAGCTTCCAAAAGAAACAAAAAGAATAAAAATCCTGAAAACAACGTTCACACTTTGAATGATACCCTTTGGCCACAAAGTATATATCATAATTATGTGTACATTTGTACATTCTAAGGTGACATAGTACCTTTTTCAGATACTTTGCAGATGATGATAAGCATACTTTTTCTAGAAAATAGCAATCCTCTGTAAAGTATTTTAAGCTATTTTACAAGGTATGTGATCCCTAGCAGTGATGTCTAGCTTTATTCTGTAACATTAAAAAAAAATTGAAGGAATCATCAGATACATGCATATTGCTGCATGAAACTGCTTTTATGTTTATCTCCTGAGTATTTAATCACTCAGTTGTTAAATTTAACAAAAGGAAAATAATAATATAATTCACCACTGCAATTACCTCTGAGTATTATGTCTTCTTTTCTTTCATTTTGGAACTGATGTTTTGCATCCTCAAAACAGCAAAGTTTGTTTAAAGAACTGCTTGCAATAAACAAATAAATCTTTTGTGGCAATGTAAAATTAATCCATGGATCTCAAATAGAATCAAAGTGACTTTTAAGAATATTGATTTTCCAGTGAATGTTTTAAAACTATAGGTTGTGCTAGATAGCCAGCCTCCCCCACAGATACTATAATAGATGGAGACAACAAAATGTTGTTATATTCTTAGACACGAAATTTCCTACTTATGACTTAGAGTCGGGCCTCCTTTCCTATCAGTGCATCAATATCTTTATAAAGCTTATCGTTTCTTACAAAATACTAGTATATTTCCTGCTTGCTTCCTGTCTATATCATGTACTGACATACTTTACTAAAGAAGAGGCATATTCATTTGTTGGTTATCCCAACAAATAACAAAAATTGGGAATTTAGCTCAGTGGTCACTATTTTCAATGGTGCTAATAACATAACTCCTCTAGATTTGGTCTCATGTCTCATGTGAATAGAAGGACAGATGACCATGTAAATATATGTCTACTCTAAAAGCTGAAAGAGTTTCTGTATTACAGTTAGTACTGGAAGTAAATATTTACCTGTATTTATCATTTACCACCTTAGATTATAAAGTGCATTCATATTGTAGCCACAACTTACCATATGATTACCCAATTAAACACATTGGCTGAAGTTGTGCTAACCTTGACTAATTTACTGAAGTGTAGCAAATCAATAAAACAATTATAGTTGGATTACCACAATCATTTTTATGACTTCAGATCAGGGGTGAAATCCTACTGGTTCGGACCGCTTTGGGAGAACTGGTAGCGGACGTTGGGCCTGGGTCACTGAACTGGTAGGGACCGCTGGCTGGTCATGCCCCTGAACTGGTCCTCTGGTCGCTTGCCCCGCCCACTCTCTGCTTTCCACCATTCCAGCCTGCCCCCTACTCCCTTCCCCATGGCCCGCAGCCATACTTGCCTGCCTTCCATGCAGCCTTCCCGATGTCCCTGTAGACAGCTTGTGAAGGGAGGGCTGTGTGGAAGGCAGGCAAGCATATTGGGGCTGGCTGGCCACAGGGAAGGGAGACTACTCCCATCCTCGCAGCCCTGCCATGCTTGCCTGCCTTCCATACGGCCTTCCTGGTGGTCCCCCATGTATACTTACCTTCCGAGATCGGCGTCTGGCCCGATCTGGTCAGTGGGTGGGCGGGCGGCCCTTGGTGGAGACGCAGCCGCTGCTCTGGGGCTGAGAGGGGTAGCAGTGGTGGCAGTGGTGCTCTGGGAGGGTGGGCACCAGGCGGATGTCCCAGGGATGCTGCAGATGCCTTCTGGAGCACCGCTGCCACTGGATACAGGGAGGAGAGGTCCAGCTCTCTGGCGATGGCAGCTGCTGCTGCTCCCCATTCCCCTCTTTCCTGAGGCAACACAAAGGGGACCATGGCACTAAGGAGTCTCCTGTGCAGTAGGGCTCTTCCGTGCTGTGCAGCCAGTTACTCACCTCACTGCGCAATGGCAGCAGCGGGAGGGGGAGTCTCCATCTCCACTGCCGTGATCCCGGTCCAGGAGGGTATTTTGGGTGAAGAGAGCAAGAAAGGGGGAGAAAAAGAGAGAAAGATAGAGAAATGAGAAAATGATGGAGAGAGAATGAGAGAGAGGGGAAAGAGAGGGAAACAAATCAGAGAAAGAAAAGGGGGGAGAGAGAAATGGAAGAGAGCTGGAGGGAGAGAATGAGAGGGGGGGAGAGAGGGAAACAAATCAGAGAGAGAGAAAAGGAGAGAGAGAAATGAAACAGCTGGAGGGAGAGAATGAGAGAGAGGGAAAGGAGAAGGAAATGAATCAGAGAGACAAAGGTAGGAAAGAAAGAAGGAACAGAAAGAGAAAGAAAGGAAGGAAGGGAGAGAGAGAGAGAGAAAAGAAAAGAGAGACAAAGAAAGAGAAAGGAAGAAAGAGAAAGAGAATGGAAGGAAGAGGAAGAAAGAAAGAGGAAGGGAGAGAGAGAGGAAAGAAAGAAAGACAGAAAGACAGAAAGACAGAAAGAAAGAGAAAGAAAGAAAAAAAAACTTATGACCACAATTGAGCCCAAAATGTTGGTTGCTAAGCAAGAGCATTGTTAGGTGAGTTACACCACATTTAAAGTTGGCCACGCCCACCCAGTCACATGACCACCAAGCCACACCCACAGAACTGGTAGGGAAAAATTTTGGATTTCACCACTGCTTCAGATGTAGATATATTGCAGGGGTGTCAAACTGGCAGCCAGTGGGCAGATGCACAGGCCATGCCCACCCTAACTCCACAAAGGGGGAAAAGGTCATGATACGTCACATGATGGCAACGTGACACCCCAAGTTTGACACCTGTGATATATTGCTTTTTGCTTTTCCTCCATATTACAATGCCATCTGAAATAAGCTTTGACATCTGCCAGAAAGTGAATGCACACATTTCCGATGCAACAACAGCTGTTCTTCTTCTGGAAAATGTGAAAAATATCTTTCAGATGTATTGCATTCAGAGAAACAGGAATACTTTGTTTTGCTATTTTACAATTGTGGCTAAAGTTTCCCTAACCCATGTAAAGAAGAAGCAATCTCAGGTCATGCAATTGATTCTGGTTGTGATATCACTTTTTCTTTTTTACTATTTATTATTACCATGCCATTTCTTTATCGGATTTCTTTACTTGATCTAAAATCAGATTCATTTATTTCAGAAAGAAGCTCTGGAAAAGTTTGCTTTCTTGACTCAAAATTTTCTTCCCTGATTTTATAGCTGTCAAAAAGAACACTGAAATAGAGTTTTTGTTATTGTTGTTTTATTTTTGAATTCATTATTTTTTTTCCTTTCTTGCATCTATGATATTTCTTTCCCAGTAAATTTTAATGGATCTTTACTATTGCATGAGAACTTCTGTGAAAAAAATGGGAAATGACTCTTTTCCATTCTCCATATCATTTAGCAAATAATACTGTAGCTAAATGTTGGCAGAAAATGCTTGTGAAAAATTTTTTAACTCCTGCTTATCTTGATAGTTTTCTGAAAGAAACCCACTGTTGCTCTTTCATATGGAATTCTCATGTGGTTGAGAAACTTTCAGAGCTATTAGAAGCAAAAAGACTATTGTTAATCTGTGGTATATTTAAAGAACATTAATTCTATAAATATTCCACAGGATAGTAATAGTTTTTGTTAAATTAAATTATTCTATATTGATTAGGAGGAATGGGGGTGCACTTTGGTTTATTCTGTTTTTCTGAGTTTATGTCAATAGTGAAAGTAATGCTATGAGTTATTTTGTGCATTGATGTATCTCTATATTTTGGGTCCAAATATTACTTTTTGTTGTAGAAAAAATTCAGACAAATATCTCTATTCTGAATGGTATAAAACCAGGAAACATTTTTTTCTACGTTATCTGCTCTTTTTCATGGACTCTACCAATTAAATTTGCTTTGAGGTTGTTTCTTTGAATGATGAGAACTGTGCTTCTCATCCAACAGCTTGAGCTGCCCTTGTAGTAAATGCTTTCTAAAATGCTGAGCTATGTCTGTATTTACATGAACACATGTAATCCTATTTTGGTTAGTCAAAAGATGGCAGCACAGCTTCAGCCTTTAATTCAGTAGTAATCTTACGTCAGCAACAGGGTAATAATTCCAGATCATATTGTGTTTTAGAGAGAAAAAACTGTTTATAATCAGGGAACATTAATATTCTTGCCATTACTAATAGAGATAATCTTTCAGCATTTTAAATCTCTTTAATGCAACATCTCCATACTAATTTGTTCTTTAAAAAAAAGATTCATGGTGATATCATCACATTCACAGTGTTTTATGTAAGTAGCAATATACAAGAACCAGAGGTGGGTTTCACATAATTTTGCCACCGGTTTGTCGTGAGGCAAAACTCTGAGTGCACACTCATAAAGCGAGCATGTGCGCCTTCCATGCATGCGCTTTGCTCACGTGCACGACTTGGATGCATGCATGTGGCTAAATAGGACAGCATAGAGCCGGGGTGTGTGTGTGTCCACCCGCAGGTTGCCACTACCAGTGGCAGTCCGAACCAGCTGAATACCACTACTGACAAGAACACATTATTGGGTTGTGCTAAATATACAAGACAGTGTTTCTTTAGATCTTGTAAGAGAAAAAGATACACATCCTTGGAGCAAAGTGTATGATTCAACTAAATTCAACCTTTAAGTCTTCCAAATATAAACTATCATCTGTTCTTTATTCAGAGCAGAATTCTCTTCTCTGACCATCTTCCTATAAACAATTATCTACACACAAATAGGCACATCAGTTAAAGCTACAACAAAGTTTGGGCTGCCCGATAAAACATATATTTAAAAGTACAAGCGTGACTACAAGTTAAAAAGAGGTTAACATCCCTTAAAACATGGCCTTTTTGTTGTGGAAAAATAATCCTATATAGATAAAGAAATCCAAATAGTGAGCTATATTTATACTTCATAATTTTATTTTAGATAAGCATAACACATTTTATATAAAGCCATTCTAAACAGTTGGATATAGTATCCAATTAAAAGTTCATTTTCTGACTCTGTTTTTCCACAGTTCCTTTGCCTGTTAAAAAAAAAGCAATTGTGATCACTAAGTGAGGAATATTGATAAAGTAATATATATTCTGTAGCTTGGCTTCCTAATGGAAAAGTCCAGAAAAACTTTTAATTCAAGGTTCCCCAACTCACAGGCTGAGACCCATTACTGGGTCTTGAGCCATTCAGAATCAGACAGCGGAAGTGGCAACTGAGCATGCATGTGTGTATTCCCACTTGCGCAAGCAGTGGCCAAAGCATGTGCCTTGCACCTCTTATGCAAATGGAGCTGTGCGTATGCGCTTGCCTGCCACTCACACAGAACTATCCCCCCCTTCAGCCAAATCGCAAAGTTGAAAAGGTTGAAAAGTAACTTTAGCAAGTAACTTTAGCAACTTTAGTCTGAAATCATAAGATGTGTTGTTTGCCTTACAAACAAGAGGTAAAATTTAGATAGTTTAAATTAAGTCTGCAAATAAATGTTTTAATTTTATAAAACTATAGAAACTATTCATAGAAAATTATTATGAAGCATTATTTTGCATTTTTGGCTAGATTAATGCCCAAAATTATTTACGTTGATAAAATATAATTTGACTTGTATATCGTTACCCCAAAATCAGGTGTCTGCTGCATTTTTTATGCTACAGGCCACATTTACTATGTTGGGGGTAAGACTTCAAAAAAAAGAGGCGGCCACATCAAATAAGTAAAAAGTAGAAAGATAAAAAACTGTTATTTTTCATTTACTTAATAATTTCCTCTTATGCCATGTTGGAAATTGTAACTTTTGGGAAGTACTCAGAAAGCTAAATGCAGATCTTTCAAGAGAGAGAGAAAGAGTGAGGAAGGAATGAAGGAAAAAAACCTTTACTCAGATTAATTTAAATAAGGCTGTTGCGATATGAAGCATGCTTTATATCTGTATATTGTTTAACACCTAATCTGTAATTATATGGGAGTTTTCTTGCTTGTATGTTCATATTATACAATAAAGAAGTATTAATTGCATTCCCAGATGTGGATGAGGTTGCATTTTTAGGAACTCAGAAATTGTTTTATGTTGTAAAAAATAAAAATACAATATATAATGTGTTCTTTGGAACAAAATTGCTTAAAACTGTACTTATGGGGCAAGGTGGGAATACCACTTGAAATAAGACATTCTAAAGGAATGAATTTCATAAAAAATGCAACTTCTAGAAAACCTCTTGATGATTTCATAAATTCATAATTGACTGGTTATTGGAAGATTTACCTGCTGGATTATTGACTGCTTTATCTAATATCAAAACTGCAGCCCCAAAGGTTAATTTCATATATTGCTGATTTAAAAAATAATAATTAGATTTTGAAATATTAGGATGCTTTTGGTAGTAAATATTATTGGATTTAAACTGGAAAGATCTCAGTATGCTCACTATCATTAATCATCCTACATAGTGGTTTCTCTAAAAATATTAGACACTGTCTTTTTAAGGAAATAAATCCTAAAACTGAATTACACTAGGAAAGCAATAATTCCAGTTAAAATGGCAGTTAATGTTTCATAATGCATCAAAAAGTATTAAGAAAGGCCACCGCGGATTGCGAACAAAGTAGAAAAAGTAATAAGTGAGGAACTCTTAAAGAAGCTAAATCAGAAAATGACCAGAAATTAGGTATAAAGTAGACAAAAGCAAGACAGTTTAAGTACTATAGTAAAATAGTTTGTTTACTTGCAGAAAAATAATAAGCAAAAACAAAGATATCCAAAGAAATGTATTGTAAAAAAAATTACATCTTTAAGACAAGTTATTGTTGGAAAAAAAGAGGACTATTGAGGGACATTTTAAACTTTACTATAGTTTTTTAAATGATGTTACAAAAATATGCTATTTTATTTGTGTATTTGAGTTTTAGAAGTCAAATGTTAAGTATAGTCACAAATGTATCCCCTTGAAAGCAGCAGAATAACTTCTACCCAAATCAAAATTCTTTTCATCTAAATCTCTATTTATTCTGTGTCTTGCGATCAGTAAGCCATGCACTGCTAAATAGCCAATGCCAATTGGACTGGATCTCCAATATAATGATGGCATTATCACAATGTACTTTGATTCTTGCTTTTATATTTTATTTTATTTATTTGCTTGTTTATCGGATCCATGTGTTTTATTTTGAACACTGAAATAATTCAATCATGTTTGTATGTTGAGCTTTCTTCCTGTAATTAGAATATCTGGAAAAGCAACATTTTTATTGCCTTGAGATAACAATGTTTACAGATTAGTGTTTAGTACTCTCTGAGTTTTATTGTTTCCTTGCAGATGTTTCATTACCCAAATAGGAAGCATCATCAATGCTACAAGGATTGGGGTTTGCTTTCAGTTTATATTTAGGTGGCTTGCCCTGTCATTGTTGATCGGGGAGTTTTTGATGGTTCCTTGAATAGACTGTTTACTGTTTGTTTGATTGTTTGTCTGAATAGGTAGTTCGAGGTAATGTTTCAAGCGGAATGGAACATTTAGGCATGGACTCTTGGCCGTGCCTTCTTTGTCCCCAGCTGGCCCTTTCCTGGCCATTCTCCATGGCCAATGGGCCCCTGGCCCTCCTCCCCTCACCCTTTGTCCCTGTCCATTCACACAGACACTGTTTGACTTGGGCCTTCGGTTGCAAGGGACAAATAGCCCCCAGCCAATCAGGTGGCAGGCAGAAGCAATGGTGCTGTGGGGGCAGTGTGTGATGCAAGTTTTTTTTAAAGTCCTGCAGCTGCTCCTCAAGTTTTGGGGTCTTGCAGATCTGTCCCCAGGACTGGAGGGAGGGGGAGTAGCAACAGCTGGGACCACTGGGGGCACAGACAGCTGATAGTGTGTTGGGGGCACTAGGAAGGGAGGGAAGGGCATCTTGGCGGGCTTCACAAAGACAGCTTGGCTCAACACTCAGCTCCAATGAAAGAGGGAAGGAGGTGCAAGGCCAATGCAGCTTCTGTGATTGCATGGGGTATGGGGGGTGCGCCTGGAAAATGGCAAGGCTGGCATAGCTTCTGCGAATGCAGGGAGGCTGGGGAGAACAGCAGGCAAACAGAGGTGTCTGTGCCTAAACATCCTAAACCCATTTCACAACTCTAACTCTCACAACCCTAAAGCTCTGATGGCATAGTACCTGGTTATTTGCAGGATCACCTCTTCCGAAGAATATGTGCTTGTCCCACCAGGTCAGAGAGTGTAGAACAGGGGTAGATTCCTGCCAGTTCTAACCTCTTTTACAAATCTACCATGCCATTTAGAACCGGTTCCAGCTCCCTTCCCCTGCCCGTCCACACCACGCTTGCCCCACCCGCTGCTCACTGATTGGCTGGCTCACCAATCACCCTGCCTGCCTCTAAGACTCCTATCTAAACCCTAAAGTCTTAAAGCTGTCAAGTTTGAACATCCCTGGGAGTTTTTTCTAAAGGGTTAGGGGTGCAAGGGTCTTGTAACTTGACAGCTTTAAGACTTGCACACTTCAGTGCCAGAGTTCCTGAGCCAATATGACTGGAGGAAGAATTCTAGGAGTTGAAGTCCACAAGTCTTAAAACTGTCAAGTTTGAACACCTCTGGGGTTTTTTTCTAAAGGGTTAGGGGTGCAAGGGTCTTTTAACTTGACAGCTTTAAGACTTGCGTGCTTCAAATGCCAGAGTTTCTGAGCCAACATTTTGGTTGCTGAGCAAGATGGTAGTTAAGTGAGTTTCACCACATTTTACAAGTTGAACAGGCCCACCCAGTCACATGACTGCCAAGCCACTCCCACTCAGTCACATGGCCAGCAAGCCACTCCCACAATGCAGGCCACCCCTACAGAAGAGGTTCTAAAAAATTTTGAAACCCACTATCAGTCTCTGCTTCGCTTGCTTGCTTGCTTTCGGCTGCCATGGAAACGGGGGGGAGGGGAGGGCATGGTATTTGGGATGGGAATAATTAGTACAGGAGGCTTTGTCAAACAGGGAGTTTTGTTCTCACCATCGTCTGCGCATGCTGATGGCCAATATTTGGACCTGGTCAAAGCCAACCGTCCTGCATACCAACCTGATGATGCTACTTAGAGGTGCAACCCACATGACACCTAAGGGAGATGCAGATTGGTAAAAGGGGTGGGGGTTGTTGGAGGGACGGGACTGGGTAAAAGTTTGATATGTATGATTTTGCGCTTTTCTGCCTCAGACCTTGCTCTACTTTGCTGCTATCTATTCATAACCAGTAAAAGTACTTTTAATTCTACAAACATTGAAGTGAGAGGTTTCTTTCTTGGTTACTGAGGGAGGCATGCTTGACACCCACCACTGGTGTAGATGCATTCCATATCCCTTCCCTGAAATCCTTCAACCTAGTGGGAAGTATGCTTTTTCAGTGGCTGCTCCTATCATATGGAATACCTCCCCCTGGTGATTTGGCAGGCCCTCATTTTTTTAGATCTTTGGATGGCCAGACCTGGCTTTTTACGCAAACAGTGGGATGAGATAAAATAGAATTGAGTGTGGGTAATTGGAGTTTGCTGCCAGGCATTTAAAGGGGATGATTAAGGGGCCAAGTTTTTGTTTTTGTTTGATTGGTTTATGGTTTTACGTTTGCATTTCATAGTTACTGTGCTTTGCTGCTATTGTGAGCCACAAAGAGCTGTTTAAGATGTGTGGCAAATAAATCTTTTAAATAAATTAGCCAGGGAGGACTTAAAACTTACTTGAAACTTCAGTCATCAGCAATCTACTCAGAGGAAAAAGGCAGAGGGAGGAGTGATGTCTGTAACAGTCCAGAGTTCTAATCTGTTAAAAGTCTTGTCTGAATCCTCTGAACCAGAGGCTAAAGAAGCAGACTGGCAGACTTGCAACTTGAAGAGATAGCAGATCAGACATGTGTAGGAGACAGTGAGTCTCTTCACTGAAACTTGATTTTGTTCTGCCTGGATGTCTTGCCTAGGCCTTCGCTGGTGGCTGCAAAGAATTGAACAAAAGTTATCAGCCCATTTTCAGGGGAGGAGAGGGATGGTGACACCTCTACTCAAGTCTGACCAGCTGCCTCTCCTCAAGTCATACCAGCCACTACATACTAGCTACGGAAAAGCAACCTCCAGCCTCTGTTAGAAACAACTCTGGCTGGAAACCTGCAGCCCTAGTGCTTTGCTCCTTATGCTGCGTGTCAAACTTTCTCTTGATATTTAGACTAACTCATGCCATTCTCTAGTGCCCAGATTCTGGATTATTATAAATAAATGATAGTTTTAAATCTGATTTCTATATTTCCTTACAGTTGATCTAAATTCACGTAAGGAGCAATCAGGCTAAGCCAAGCCCAATGCAATAGAGCAAGTAAATGTCTATGGAGATTTTCAGTCATCAACCAGATCATAGTTATCCCGAATATGCTTTTTCAAAAGGCAACTGGACTTTCTTGTGGGGCTTTTTTTCATGAAGACATTTCACTTCTCATCCAGAAGCTTCTTCCTTTTTGATTGAATGGTAGAGTGGAAGGATTTATATTCATTGCAGTCATCTGATTGTTAGCACTCTCCCTGAAAGTTGTTAAGACCACTTGGAGGTTTAGCTGTGCCCTGAGGGCCACCAGAATAGTGCAGATGGGGTGTGGGACCTTCTTGGAACTGCTGAGAGGACTTCGTTGTAAACAGGAGATAAGGCAAAATGACAACCATAGTCAGGAATGCTTGTTATCTGCTTGGGTATACCAATTATCTTTTTCTGGATTCAAAAATGAAACTGATCCAAACTACCGTATTTTTCGCCCTATAAGACGCTCCGGAATATAGGACGCACCCAATTTTAAAGGAGGAAAATCTAGAAAAAAAAGATTCTGAACCAAATACTGTAGTAAAAAACCATGTAACATATTAAGAACTATCTTTACTCTCATTAACAGTTAGTAAAGTCAGTAAACAGTGAATCTAGTGGTCTCATACCCCCTCATATCTCATCTGGTGCTCTCTAACCCAATATTTCATCTGGTGGTCTCTAACCCCCTCATATGCATCTGGTTTGAGTGAATGCTGCTGGAAAGGAGATTGTAAAAAGGAGATCGTTCCTCTTCCCTTCCCCCCCCCCATCTCTCCGGATTCTCAGGAAGCAAAGCCTTTGAATCAAGCTTGATCGTATCCCTTTCTAGGTTTTTAACTTCCCAATCTAGCGTTCTGAGAAAAGCTTTTGTAAAAAGGAGATCGTTCCTCTTCCCTTCCTCCCCCCCCCCCCAATCTCTCCAGATTCTCAGGAAGCAAAGCCTTTGAATCAAGCTTGATTGTATCCCTTTCTAGGTTTTTAACTTCCCAATCTAGCGTTCTGAGAAAAGCTTTTGTAAAAAGGAGATCGTTTCTCTTCCCTTCCTCCCCCCCCCAATCTCTCCGGATTCTCAGGAGCCTTAAAGCAGCGCCTCCTTAAACCAAAGCCTCTGAGTAACTGGGAAAGAAAGGCGTGCTTTTTGGGCGGCAGTTTTCGGCAGGTTCCAAGTGCGGCTTTCTTTCCCAGTTACTCAGAGGCTTTGGTATACTCGGAGCTCACCCTCCTCCTCCTGCAAGCGAAAGGTGCCTCAGAGATTCGGGGGGGGCAGCTCAGGGGAGACAATGGCCATAACAACTTCACTCCCCAGCAATGTGAGGAGCCACTGCCCCCGCCCCCGCCTAAGCCCTCCCAGGAGCCCAGCCGAGCGGGAGCTCTGAAAGCGAAACCTCTCTCCTTTCCAGCCATCACGCTCTCTGCAACGCCCGCTTTGCCTGCCCCATTTTTAGATGACCCAGGTGGCTACATTCGGCTTACAAGACGCACTCAGATTTTTACCCTCTTTTTTGGAGTAAAAAAGTGCGTCTTATAGGGCGAAAAATACGGTAATTTATATCCTACTATAAATTTAGTATAATTGAGAAACTTCTTATACTTTACATTAAACAATAATATATTAGATTTATAAGGCAACAAAGTAAAATATCCTCAAGCTGACATATAGAATTAACAACATCACAAGAACATATAGCCAAATACTGACATAAATATATTGGGGAGATAGTCAAGAACATGCCAACTACCCATCGTCAAGCAAGTGGAACCACACATATCTTTGGTCTCTGGTCCATTGTTAAGTTATGTTTTCTAAAAGATAGATGGTTCATAGTAAACAGGTTTTAGAAGGAGCGAAATTCCAGTGGGCAGAAGTGGCAACAGGGAAACAACAGGGTCTCACAATATGACACTGTTTAATCAATAGGTCCTGGGACCAACAAGCCCTGTTTGATCAATAGGATATGGAGATAACTGGGAAATTGTCTTACAGATAACCAGGTACTGAGCCATAAAGAATGATAACCAGTACCATGAATTCCCTCAAGAAAGCAACCAGTACACTAGTGATATAAAATTTATTTACATGAATGGAATTTAGCCTTACCGTATTAGCAATACATGATTAAATTTGCTTAACAAAGAGTATTGGAGTTTATGAGCATGAGGTATCAGTGAATTTCTAGCACAGAATTACATGAGCAAAAAAACATTTTGAATTCAGTTATTACTTTTGAGTATAATGCATAAGCCCGCATTAAAATCAATGATTTTCATCTCCATCTGTTATAATATTCCATCATATAAGACTTTCTACCAAACCAATAATTTCCAGATGTTATATAGTCTTTTTGTTCAAAATGTCTAAAAATTAGTCAAACTTTTTCTTTCTTGGCATTTAAATATAATTGTCTATGCATTAAGCCACTAATATAAGATCCAAATATATTTCTGCTTTATATTATCATACTGGAGTCTGAATATAATATGTCATGTAAGGAATAGCTATAATGTGATCCCCTAGGATATGTTTTCTTTGAGAATTGAAATGTTCCTCTCCTTATCCAGTAAACTACTTTCATCTGTTTTATTTTATTAGGATATAGATAGTCCTCAATTTGTAAGGTATGCAGTGGTTCAGTGGCTAAGACCCTGAGCTTGTCGATCAAGAAGGTCAGCAGTTCGGTGGTTTGAATCCCTAGCGCCGTGTAATGGAGTGAGCTTCCATTACTTGTCCCAGCTTCTTCTAATCTAGCAGTTCGAAAGCATGTAAAAATGCAAGTAGAAAAATAGGGACCACCTTTGGTGGGAAGGTAACAGTGTTCTGTGCTCCTTCGGCGTTTAGTCATGCTGGCCACATGACCATGGAGACGTCTTTGGACAGTGCTGGCTCTTTGGCTTTGAAACAGAGATGAGCACCGCCCCCTAGAGTCGGGAAGGACTAGCACATATGTGTGAGAGGAACCTTTATCTTTACCTTTTAGTCCTCAATTTATGACCACAGTTAAGACCAGAACTTCTATCACTAATGGATGCAGTTGTTAAGTGAGTCATACTCGATTTTATGATTTTTTAATAACTTAGTTGTTAAATAAATCATTATAGTTGTTAAAAAATTCATGGAGCCATTAAATAAATCCAGCTACTCTCATTGACTTTGCTTGTTGGGAGTCTCCTGGGAATCAGTTTTTACAGCACTGTTGTAACTTTGAACAATCATTAAGCAAATGGTCATAAGTTGAGGATTACTTGTAGCTATATTTTTAAATAAATACTACAGAATAACCTACATGAGGTAACTGCTATCACTAAAATTTATACTATAATGAAATAACACATTTCAGATTTGTTTTTTTCATGTTTGCTGTGAATATGTCATAATTGTCATATCTGAGTACATTTTTGAATACATCAGTGGCTGGATTTACACATTGTGATTTATTGAACAGGCTGAAATTGTGTACTGTATGATAAATTACAGAATTCAGAACATATGGGATGAGAGTAAATAAGTCAAAATAAAATAATCTACATTATTGTTTTGTGCCATAGTTAATTTATAAGTCTTCAGATGTCCAAGGTTTAATTACCATTTGAATTATAGAGGAAGATAATTAAGCTAAGAAGGAGAAATTCATGGAGTAATCAAAAAGGTCAACATGTCAGCCACAAATTCAGCCCCTTTTTTATACAGATTGTGCATTCATATTCACCATCTTGTTTTATTCTCTCCCCTTGCTCTCTCAGCTGACTCCCCTGATGGGGATTTTTGAAGACAAGAGGTGACACTTAATTTTTTGTAGGAGGAAACATTCCTGCAATAGGTAGGCGTATGATACAGGTGTGGGTGATAAAAGTTTCAATATTTTCCTAGAAATGGGAATATTTCCCCCTTTTTTCTTTTCTTTTTTAGAAAGAAAAGGTGGAGTAGCTTCATTTAGGTCTTACTCTACCATATTTCAGCATTTGTGATCAGAATGTTAGTGACTACATGTATTCCTGGGAATTCAGATTGCCCATCCCTTCCTCTTCCCAGCCCCATGTATTTGAAGGCAGGAATATAAGGCAAACTTATACAGCTCTCCTTCATGAGATTTTAAATCTTACTTTGCACAGAGCAATAATAAAAACAGTGAAATTCTTAGAGACATCTTGTAAGGATTAGAAGGTAATAATATACACAAAGCCCTTGGAATTCTTAAAAGTGCTGCACGAATGAAAATGACTTAATTATTTGAAATATTGTACAAACTATTTTGACAAATGTTTTAGTCAAATGAAGTAATCTGGCATACTGTTATGAAAGTTTGAATAATGTTTACATATAATGCTTAGAAAATTTCACAATTAGCTATATTGCAAATGAGAGGTCTATGCTTATTGTAACTATTGCAGCAACCATTCAAGAGTTTTATGAACAATATTACTACTATTTATTATAAGTTTGCAATTAGATAGGTACTTGTATTGAATAATATTATGAAAATTTTAAGAAATGTTTTTTTCTCAGGACTTTCTCATAACCAGAAATAAGGTACAGGTTTAACATTTTTGCAAAAGGAGGTTGTACACATGGCATATATTTTAGCCAAAATTGGGCACTTTAAAGCTTCACTCTTGTAAGCTCAGTGTACAATAGGTCTAATTTTTTTCTTCATTGGTTTTTTTTTAGGAATAATACTGTAGCAAGGGAACTCGCGGAAACACAGAAGTGTTATACTTTCCATACAAAGATAAAATGTCAAACTGAAGTGTTATACCTGTAATTTTACAATTTTAAATTATCATTAAAACTTAGTACATTTTTAAAAGTAGGAACTTCTAATTTTTTGGAGATAATTATAGGAAAGGATCACCCAGCACCACACAATGTGCAACACACATGATAGTTATCGGGGCTTTTTTTAAAGGTGGCCAGAAGCAAGATCGTGTAATTAGTGTATTCTTTTTTTTTTCCAGACAGAAATTTTTATTTTTATTAAACAACACAAAAAAATATTATCATCTTACATTACATCTTGTAGAAAGTGTGTCAATTGGTTACCATTAGCTTTCGTGCATCTCTTCCACAGTCATTACTTATATTCATATCAGATGTCAAAGATTCTTAATGAATCTTACTATCAACATAGCATAGTTCTCATTTGACTGAAGTAGTTTTAGTGTCCTTTTGCCTAAAATAATCCATAGTTAAAAACACAATTACCTGATGGCATTTCATTAGTTATTACAAAAATCATCCAATAACCTTAAGCCTTTATAACATATTCTAAATAAAAATTAGTTGACAAAGTTTCTAAGCCTTTTTTTTCCCAAGTCACTGTTTACAATTTATGTCCAGGTTCCTTTTGTTATGGTATCATTAACTGTATCCCTTATCATTATCATTCCATTATTAGTTGTTATAGTTAATATTGGTTAACAGAAGATCCTTTACTGTTTATATCCATTTTCTTCTCATCAAACCAACACATATGGTTACCTTATTGCCATTATCGATTATTTATTTAACATAACAATCTAAAAGTTACTAAATTATTACTTACTAATTATAAAACTTAGTTAATTTTTTTGTTATCAACTTTCATATATCCAATAACATTACACCTTTATAACATATTCAAAATAAGGATTAATTAACATAATTTCTAAGCCTTTTTTCCCAAGTCACTGTTTGCAATTTATATCCAAATTCCTTATGTTAAACCAATACATATATATATATATGCTGGTTTTGTTGTATTCGGGTCTTTTCCCGTGTAAAGTTGCCATATATATTATTAAAGTTGTAAAGTTGCCATATATATTATTAACTATATCTCTTATCATTTCATTATTGTTGTTATCATTAATATTTGTTAACAAAATCGTTTACTACTTATATCCAACTTCCTCACCTCCAGCCAAAATAAACATGTACCTTGTTACCATTGTCAACTATTTATTTAACAAAGCAATCTAAAAATTACTAAATTCCTATTTACTAATCACCAAACTTAGCTACTTTTTTATTAACAACTTTCATATATATCAACCTGTATCCTTCCAGAAGGCATATAGTCTTATTTTTTTGCCATTTGTGTAATTAGTCTTCTGTTTATTTCCTTAGTAAAGTTTTTATGGACATCTCTCCGCACCTTGTTAGTTGTTGCATCTCTCAAGTAGTCTCGGCGCCCTCCATTTGCTACTTTAATTTATTTATTTTTGGTTGTCGATCATGCTTCTGGTAAGGTTTCTCTCCTTAAAACCATCATTTTTTCCCTTTTTTCTTCTTCTATGCCTTGAAATTTGGGGTAGAGCTCCAGTCCATCAAATTCCCTTTTCCATACTCCCATTTTTTTGCTTTCAACCACTTTCACTCCACAAATCAAATCATTAGTTTTCTTATCTTTGTATTCATTTTTCTCTTCAATTTTTGGGGCTCCATCTCCATCATTTTTTTCTAGTATAAACTCCATCTTCTCAGTTCTCCCAGTTACCTCCGATAAATTTTGAATTCCATCCCAAATCTTTTGCAAAATTCCTCTTCTGAAAATTGTTCCATATTTCCATATTGTAAATTACTGCCACTCTAGCTTTCCAGACTTTATATCTCAAAGGACAACTGTGTGAACAGTTTGTGCCCTTGGCTCTTATCACTTTTAATTACGGAACTTTGAAGTACAGAGACAGTGAAATCAAAGGAGAAACAGGAACGAATGCATAGTTTCAGAAACTCTAGTCTCTAGCCTCCAAGCAGCAGTATTGCTTCCTTTCACTCTCTGATGTTGTCTCAGGTTTAAGGGAAACAAAGTTCTTAAATGGAGTTTAATAGCAAATAATAAAAAATTTTGTTAGAGTAGAGAAGGAGATTTTAATCCTTAAGTTAAAAAGTAAAGCAAGAAAAAGTCAAAGAAAAAACCAGTCCGTTCACTTTAAGAAGAGGAGAGAGAGAGAAAAGTTGCAAGCATTTCAATCCACAAAGTGTAATTACAAAAGAAAAAAAAGCATACTATCCAAAACAATCCAATGCAGGTGAATTTTGCCACTTACTTCTTCTGCTTAAGGATTTAATTTAGCATAAAAAAAGAAGTTTTTGGAGGGCAGTCTTTTTTAAAACAGAAAGGATTCCTCACCAGATGGACACACTTTCTTTTTCCGTTTCCTTCCATTCCAGAGCTGTCCCAACTTCATCAGCCTAGGCTGCCTTTTGTGGCCAGCTTGAAAACCTTCTCTTCGATTAATCAGGGACTTTTCAGGGTCCCTGAGATCAGCAAGACATAGTCTTCCTGTTCACCGTCTCTTCGGGACGGTTTAGGTCCGATTGGACCACCCAGTGGCAAAGGTATCGGTGGCAGTCTCGGAGCATCGAGACCGCACCTCCATACCATTGTGACATTGGCTCCTCCTCATAATTAGTGTATTCTTGAACTTGACTGTTAAAATGGAAACATTTAAATTGGTAAAACTATTAAGTTAGGATCATGTTATTAATCTTAAAAAGAATGGCAAAGGAATTTAATGAGTTTTAAATGTGAAACTAAGATTAATAACATTATTTTTTAATACTCAGTGCAGAGAAGCATGAAAGATGGTTAGTTCAGGTGGCAATTAAAAAAACAAAAACAAAAGATAGGTATATAGCCAATAAAGGAGAATATTTGTAGCTGAAGAAGTTACCTCGTTTGGATAATGAAACATCTGCAAGAAAAAGTTTTGTTTCCACCTGGAAACAAAACAGTCCACCTGAAAGCTTTGTCCAAATGTTTCAAATGAGTTCTGATGGAATCAAACATAGTTTACAACTCACAATAGTTCCATTCGCATAATGCTAAACAAATCATATTATTGTAATGACCAGGCAACCTGAAATATAAAAGGATCATTTTTGAATATACAGCTGGATAGTTCTTTTCAGCATATTACTTTCTACCAACCAAAAGATGCAGCAATATGTGTTACTACTGCAGAAATTCTACTGTATGATATCTTGCAATAATATCTTGCATTGTTCATGTTATAGTGGTGAATTACTTGATAAATGAGTAATCATTGGTAGGTATAAAATATAAGAGTTTTTTTCTTTTCCTTAGTTTGTACTTTTAGTTTGTACTTTAATTTTTTTAAATTGTTTTTAAAGATTAAAAACTGTTGTTACAAAAATAAAGATAAAATCAATAATCTGTAGATTCTTCTTTTCAACCTGTTATTTTCTGTGTCAGTCTCTTAACACCAGTAAGAATATCTTATCCTTGAGCATGATGTCTTTTTCATCATATGTTCAAGAACACAATTGGGTTAGTATATATGATTAAGTTTCTTGGCATATTTATTACACTGCTAATTAAAAAATAAAGATTTGTAAAGCGATTGTCAATAGGCAGTAAGAACCAACCAATCCACCACCTTTACAACACTCATTTCACAATTTGTTACTATATTCTACCTACAACGTATATCGTAAATAATATCTGTAACTGACATTTTTACATCTTATGATGGGTATATTTTGACCCCTTGCTGCTCTGCTGCTGCAGCTGGCATGCCGGCATAAATGGGGTGAAAGGTGGAAGGGGTCAAATTGATGCCCCTCATGGTCATAAGTGCAGGCAAGCTGCTAAACATTGATCACATGACCACAGGGGCACTGCAACAGCTGTAACTTTGGGCAGAGTTGAAGTCCCTTTGTTCAGTGGTATCATAACTTTGAACAGTTGCTGAACAAATGGTTGTAAGTCAAGGACTACGCTAGCCAGGCTGCTATCCCCAGCCAGAATATTCTTTCACTTGAAGTACAGTGGGGAAAGTAAAGCTTTGAACATTTGAATTTGAATTTATAGTTCACAGAAATACATAAACAGGATTTGAATACAAAAATATTCTATAATCCTAAATGATAGTAAATTATATCATTTTTGTACATTTTGATTCTGCTACAAAACAATTAAGGCCAGTATTATGAGTTTCTGCCAGATATTTTCCAGGTTTCTCAGGGGGGGCATACATACAGTGTCTACAAAGAAGATATTAAACCAAACAAAGCTTTAAGGACAAAAAATTTGTCCTTAAAGTATCCACCAAAAACAGTTACCAGTGCTGTCAGCTTAGCAAATGAATGCTGGTTGCACAGGCACACATAGAGACCTCAACAAAATATATAGTCATTCTTAAGTATAAATAGTAACCGTTTTAGGGTAAATTTGTCTGCTTCTGTTAAAAAGGAAAATTGTGACCCGGTGAAGCTCACTTGATGAGTTCATTTTTAAATAAACTTTGTCAGCATTCTTATTTTCAAGGAACAAATGACAAACTGACTTTTGTTATTGTAACAGTTCAAATAAGGGAACCAAGAAGTGATTTTCAAGAAAAATAGCAATAAATTAAAGAACCTATAAACAGATTTTAAAAATAGTTATCTACTGTATACCTATGAAGAGGCCATGGTGCTCTCTGAGCTTGGTTAATTCCTTTGTCTTTTTTTATTGTTCATCGCACAATCAACCAGATGTTCAGACTGAATTTGGCATTTTTGTCCACCGATTGTCCCAAGGACCTGTGATAGGTAAATGTGGATTTTTGATGGTGTTACAGATATTGTTGCAGGATGTAAGCTGTTCCAAGAAAAGCTGCCTTTTGCAATTGACCAGTGGTACTTTAGTCAGTACCAATGGTGTTCAAGTGATTCTCTAGTTGTTTTGGAATTGCACCCAAGGTCATATGACTATTAATATTACCTTTGCCACTGTAATTCTATTTCTGTTTCCAGATCTTTATATTTTGTTATTTTCTCTAGTTCCTTCTCTTCTATTCTGCTGTCTCCAGATATTATCCCCTATCCAGACTTCTTTGTCTTTCTTATTGACAATTGTTAAGTCCGGGTTGTTATGTGGCAAGTGACTGTCTGAATTCTAAAGTACCAGAGCACTTTAGCCACTTCATTTTCTATGACTTAATAATAATTATTATTATTTTGTGCACACCCATACAAGGAATGATTGATAAAACTCCAGAAATTTTCCTGTTAACTTGTGGAGTTTGGGTATTTGCTCATCTTGGATAGCAACAAACAAAGTACTAACATCTCACTTCTTAGGATGAGGGTCATATGCATGCTTGCTGTTTTCTTTGCAGCAATAAGGATATTGACTGCAATTTTATTTGAACTAAACAAATACTTGTTAACATGATACTTGTTAGCTTCACCTAATACACTAAGGCCAAATAAATATTGTTTGTGATTTAGCATTTTGTGTGCAGACTACTGTTGTTATTATCTTAGATAATTCATCTTAGATGAATTCAGATAATTTAGGGGATGTTTGTGCAATTTAGCCAATTCAGTGCATTCAACTCATTGTTAATTGCTTCTTTAAGAAGGAGTATACTTTTTTTCTCCTAGGTAATCAAACTTCAACTATTTCCAGTGATATTGTTGAATTTTTAGTCATGCAGAAATCATTTATGCCTACTCCCCTTTACTTCATGCATATATACATTCATACACACACATGTTATGTTATGTTACATTATGTTATATTTGATAGGCTGTAATGCACTATTTTAAATATCAGCCTAGGACTGTAAATAAGTAAAAAAAACATAATTACATAAACCAAGGCTTATAAAGTTACATGAGCACAATCACTGACTCACAGCCACAGGAACTGAGAAACAGGTAGCTCCATTACTGATTTACTTTTGTTTCTTTGTTAATATTAAGTTATTATTAAGAACGGTTCTCAAATACTTTTTTTTACTTCTCTTCTTGAACTGAAACATAAGCCAACAATTGCATAGGTGAGGAGAAGAAAAAAATATATTTGAAAGTGAGAATAGTTCTAGTAGTAAAATTAAGCTGAGGACCAGGCATGGAAGTAATACTCCGAGCTACCAATTGCTTATTCCTTTGGTCACAGCAAGAAACTAATTTGTTAGCTATTTAATAGTCCTGGAGATACAGGAAGCTAATCGTTTTTCCCTTTTCCTTTGCAGCTAGGTACAGCTGAAGTACAGGAAGAAAAATTACCTACTTGATTTACATTTCCTTTGAAACTGTCAGCACCTGCTAGATTATTGTTCATATGTGTAGGAAATCAAATCACCTCTGGCAATTATTTGCACTGTTCCATATATGGCAATGTTTAATTCTGAATCTTTCCTTAATCATAATTGAAAATGATAAACTGCTTTGAGTCAGAAGCTACACTGGAATGCAAGTAAGTGCTGTTTCTGTTACTGGCACAATTTCTCATTAAATTAAAGAAAGGGCAAGGATATCAGATATGCAATAGCACTTAGATTTATATACTACTTCACAGTGCCTTACAGCCCTCTCTAACCGGTTCACAGAATCAGTATATAGCCTCCAACAATCTGGGTCTTCATTTTACCAACCTCGGAAGGATGGAAGACTGAGTCAATCTTGAGCTGGTGAGACTCAAACTGCCAAACTGCAGGCAGCTGGCAGTCAGTAGTAGCCTGCAATACTGCATTCTAACCACTGTGCCACCACATCTCTAATTTTTGTTGCTATACTTCAGCTGTACCTACCTTCAAAGGAAAAGGCAGCTCCTAAGTAACTACTGGACACTTATTGAGAAAGATATATGCTTGTTGGGGAAATAACCTAATAAGTTGCTAGAGCAACATTTGTTTTTTCTTTGTTTTGTGTCCTGGAATTTCATGTAATTATACACCTCTAATATAAATATTGTTAAATGTGGTTAACGTGGAAGGCTGGAATTTGGATCTTGCTTTCAACAAGAATTGGGAGGGGGCACTAAAATATATCAGACTGTGTTGCTGCTGCAATGACAAATAGTTCAGTGATTCATGGGCTACCTGTACGAAGAATGTACAGCTTACAAATAAGGCTAAATTGCCCTTTTGGTGTATTAAGTATTTCTACAATTATCCACTCCTTCTGTTTCAAACTTACAATGGCTACGGCACCCCATAGTCAGTCACCCTTGGCAGGCTCCATAAAATTGTAGGTCGAGGACCACATATATCAGTAGGATCACCAAGAAAGCTTTATAATTGAATGAATTCAGGAAGACAATTTGAAGTAATACCAGCTAGACACAAAAGGAAGCATGCCAAAAAATATGAACTCTGGTCAAATCCATGGTCTGACCTTAGGTTTTATGTCTTAAAAAATAGCTTCCTTGCCCTGGTTCCAGGACTTCTTACTAGTCTTCATCTCAGATCCTCCATCTTGAGACAGCCTATTACTGAGGCGCTGAAGCTGGATCACCAAGATCTGGCAGCAAGCTAGTACTTTTTAGTAGGTACCTGCTCTCCCCTAAGTAAATATTCTGAAAGCTATGGAGGAGGAACAGGGAGGAGGGAGATCAGTGACCTACAGTGCTTCAGTTGAGATAGTGCAGCACTGTTCCTTCCCATCTGGCCTTGGGGCTCTATTTCACCCTGATTACCCCTGCATTGGCTGCTGGAGAGAACAAAGCCTTGCCTGACAGCCAATGTGTTCTTTTTGTTCCAGTAGTCATATTGATGTCATGGAGTACCATGTAACTGATAGCTGGCGCTGCCTTTCTTTAAGGTAATCCCTGCTCTTACTTCCACACTTGCTGAAGAGAATGCTGCCATCCCAATAGCAGTGCTATTAGTGTGCTCATCAGAAATGGCAACATTGCTATCCAGAAAGCATGGTAGTAAGAGCAAGGAGTATCAAGTGGGAGTCCCTACGGGGAGAGGGGGCGGTCTATAAATTTAATAAACCAAACCAAACCAGATGAGGAGGATTCAACCTTTGGCAGATAAAAGAGAAAAGCAAAGAAAATAATAGAGGAATAAACTCCTTTCCTTTAGCTCATGCCCCCATCAACAGCATTCCACTCATCCTTCAACACACCTAACCTCTTCCATGCCTGTTTGCCAGCTCTTCACTCCTTCACTCCATTTCTGAAGAAGTCCCATTATACTCTTCAAGAGGACAAGTTTGGGTATGTCAGAAATGTTAGGCATTTCAAGAACTATCAGTTTGAAGGAGTACCTTCCAGAGCTATCATTCAACATTTTTGCATACACTGGATTTTTTAAAATTGAAATTGAATTTCCTATGTATCTGAAAAATGATTAACTTTCAGATCTGCAGAACTCCGTTAGAAGCTTACAAAAAAGTTACTATCTGAACAATAACTCATTTATATCTTCAAAAAGAACATTTTAAAATGAAGAATGACCAACCATCTTTTATATATGTTTGTTATGAATTATTTGTATCTGCAGCATATAATTTCCTAGATGTTTATATGTCTAAAGATACAGATGCATGCAAAATTCATATTTAATGTGACTGTCAGAATTCAAGCTTATTACTGACAATTATTAATTGCAGTTAAGCAATGCATCCAAAGCATAGATCAAAGAACTGGAGGTAAAACGTCTGATAAATAGTTGTTAGAACTGGGTATGTCTACTCTAATGAAGACAAGAACTAGTGACACGATAGCAATCTTCCAATATTTGAGGGGCTGTCACAGAGAGGAGGGGATCAACCTATTTTCTAAAAACAACTGAGTACAAGGCAAAAGGTAAGGTTTGGAAGCTTATCAGGGAGAGATCCAACATAGAATTAAAGAAAAATTTCTTCTTTTTTTTCTTTTTTTTGGTTTTACAAAATTTTAAGGAAAGGGGTAATGGGTATGGGTACAAATTTTGACAGCTACACCATGCAGGAAATGGTATTCCCCCCAAGTCTCATAACCTTTACAAAATGATAAACAAGATGTTATTGCTTAACTAAATCTTGACAGCTTATTTTTAGATTGTATCTTTCAATAATTTCAATCATTTACTTTGTGTCTAACAAAAAGGTTCATTATATCAGCAATTGCACTATTTTTCTAGCTTACTTTTGTGATCTGAGTTTTCTCATTGTTGCCTCCTCCCCCCCCCCCGCCTGCCAGCAAAGCCTCGGCCCCTCCCACCTTCATATCTTGTGTACTGTCCGCTTTGTCTAGGAGAGCTTTGTTTTTTTCCATGAAGGCCTCCGCCTCCATAATTGTACTAATTCTAACTCTGCTGCCCTCCCAGAAAATCAGCATACCTTCTGGCAATAGCCACCGAAACCAAAATCCTTTATCAAATAATTTTTTTGCTAATGATGAATATTTTTTCCTCTTATCTCTTACTTTCTTCGGGATTTGTTTCAGGATGGCTATCTCTCTGTCCTTGTATTTTAATGTTTGCCCCCTTTGTGCCCCCAGAATCTCATCTCTTGTAGTCTTTCTAAGAAATTTAATATGAACCTCTCTTGAAACATTGTGCGTTCTAGCATAAGCTGAATTAACTCTATAAACCAAGTCAATATCCCATCCTAACTGCTGTTTGTCTTTTTTAATATATTCAGCTAACATTGTTGTCATGATCTCCTTCAAGTCTTCATTGTCAGTCTCAATTACGTTTTGAAATCTAAGGAAAAAAGACATCCTTTCAAATTCCATTTTTATCATGTGGTTCTCAAGTTCTAAATTTCCTCTCTGGACCCCCCTCACCTCCACCCTCATCTCAGTTGTCCCCTCCTCCAGAACGTCTAGTCTTTGTTTGTTTTGAGCAGTTTGGTTTTGATTTTCTCTGAGTTGTTCATTCATTTCTCTCAATTGATTTTTCAGTTCATCCTGCCCTTTTAAAATCTTTTGAAGCAGCTGATGAGTTACTGATTCCTCCTCATGGGCTTTAAGTTGTAGAAACAATGTTAGTGACTGTTGTCCAATTGGGATGGATGTTGAAGATGCTGGACCAGATCCTGGTTTCCCAGGTGGTGGTTTCTTCGGAGCCATCATAAAAAAAAGCTCAGAGATATCTATGTCCATACAAAGAAATGGCGACTGTGGAAAAGCACAACCAAGAGAGACCATGAGGCAGGCAGTCCAGACAGGAATAGAAACCTTCTATATAGTTCAAGTCCAGTCAATTAAATCCGTTATTCCAGATCCAAGATACTATGTAGCAAGAGATGTTTCTGAGAGTCACGGAGGCAAAAGTACAATGCCAGCAATTTTCATAGGAGGAGTCTAATTTCAAAGAGCATGAAGATGGCGGAAGTGTGCCATCTTGCTTCGCCAGCACTGGAGATCAGGAAGCAACAAGTCAAAAGTTTTCAAAGTTTTTAAAGAAGTCAGATCATCATTTTTCTTTCACAATTGCATTAAGAAAGTCATTTTGCCATTGCTTATAACGAGTGTGATTCCTTTTAAACCTCTCTCTCTCTCCTCCAAGAGAGAAGATAAATCCAAAGCCGCTTTTCCGAGGGGGGGGTAAAATCCCCCTCCCTCCAATCACACTTCCCAGGAGAAGATTGAAAGTCTTTTAGAAAGCTGATGATCTTTCATTTAAATATCAAAAGGAGAATTGAGGAGGATTCCCATCTCACCGCACTTCAGCTGTAGCCTTCAAATTGTCGATCATCCAGCTGCCTTGAAGTGAAAGCACGCGGGAGCGTAGAAGCTCCATCGCGCACCCCCTCTCTCTTCTCGGCTCCTGGGGCAATGCCGGAGACCCCCCTGCGGCCACCGCCGATCCAGGGGACCCCCAGCGAGCAGCCCCTAAGGCAGGGCGCCCCTTCAAGGCACCCTGTACCCCCCCCCAAACCGAGGGGAGCCCACCAAGAGAGTGCAGGGCGGACGAACACGTCCGTCGCTCTCAACAACTGGAAGCAGAATCCGAATTAGAGAGAAATTTCTTGTCAGTACGAAATGCTATTCATTGCAATTACTGATTCTATCATTCCAGAAGTTATGGGTGCTCCATCACTGGAAGTTTTTAAGAAGGGATTAGACAGCCATTTGTCTGGAACCATAAAGAATCTCCTGCTTAAATAGGGTTGGACTAGAAGGCCTCAAAGATCCCATCCAACTTCATTAATCTGTAATTCTGTACATTTAAAAAGGAATAGATTATAATTACCATGAGAAATGTGGGTCCATCTATCCAGATTTACAAAGAAGAAAACAGTTAACATATCTCTGATAAGGAATGAAAGATGAACTGAAAAGTATATTGTTGGTTAGATCTTGAGATGCAGACTAGAAAGGCCAAAGCAATGCTATAAATCCAGTTCATATATATATTTGAAATATTTCAAATATATATATAAAGGAACTGAAGAATTGATGCTCTATCTTTGGGAACATAAACAATTCTGTCTTTTGGAGCTCAGGAGACCATTAAAATTATGTTTATTTTTTAATTCCCAATCTTCATTTCTTTCTCTTCTTTTCATCATCTGTTTTGTTCTCTTCACTGTTAAAAAAAACTTTGTTGTTAGAGGCTGTAGAGATTATTTAAGAAGGAAAAACATACAGGAACACCTGGAGACCAAATAAAAAAAATGAATTAAACATATATAGAATTGCTTTACACTTTCCATTCCCTTTCCATTGCCATTCATATAGAGGCATGTTACTTCATCCTGTCATTATGTCCATTAACCTTGCTATACTTATGGTAATGGAATGTGGGGATGACCTTGGGGAATGAGAGGAAGAGAAGCTGTCTAGTAAATAATTAGGCAAGAGAAGAGTCTTTCTAGTGATTTAATGGTCAGAAAAAGAAATTAGAAAGGACCACCCTAATGGATGAAGCAGTTAGTAGCAGCATTTGCAAGATTTTATTAATGTAGCTTTACAATTAAGTAGCATTAGTTCATCTAGTCATGTTTCCTGTCTGGTTTCCCTGGGATCAACCTTGCAAATGTGAAGGTACAAGCTTCCTTTTAGCTGCTTCATCCATTAGGGCAGGTTCTTCCTAGGTTTCTTACTCAGACCATTAAGCCCTTCAGGGTTCCTGCCTCACTGGTCTGAATGTTTCCTAAGTAGTATATCTTCCATTCTTTCCCCAAGGCCATTCATACATTTCATTACACCAATATTACTCTGGAAGCCTAATTTAATATCCTGATATCAGCCAGACAAGAATTTTGTTTGACAATTGTCACTATTCAAAATCTGTTTTGTTATCCTGCCTTATTACTGATTGATTACCTTCATATTGGTTTCAGTGTGTCTCAGGCTGCCAGATGTGAATGGCAAGAATTGGAATAACCAGGGAGAGGGGAGGAGAGTGATCTAAATCTTTGCCGCCATCTAGTAAATAGATGGGATTTGTGCAACCCTAAGCAGAGTAGCAATAAAGTTATTTGTACCAGATTGCTGATTTAGTGTTTGCTTTACATCATGTAAGTATGATAATGTAAGTATTATAATCCTATAATCTATATATTCAGTCAGTTATAATTTAGTATTATTTTGTTGTAACAAAAGTAGCAAAGTTTTTTTTTTTTGTATTATCAATTACTACAGTTGGGTTAGATGGGAAGAAGGGAGAAAAAAATGGAAGGGAGAAAAAAGTTTAGAAGCTTAATTGGTGTTTCAGATGTGTTAGTGAGGCATTTATTTAAGATTATCAGGTTAAACCCATGCCAGAACCATGGTGTGAAGAGCCATTTAAAAATAAGAGGATTTACTTCCTTTCAAAAAGAGACTTGACAGTTTAAAACCAATAGACAAGTTTGCTTTTATATAAGATGAACTTGAGAGTAGAAATGGATATCAAAAAATACTTGGTTTATTGATTAATTAACAAACTTTGCTTATAATAATTATTTATATCCCTTGGTTATTAGCTGACTCAGATCCCTTTTATTAGGGCTTATTAAAATGCCATGTGAAAAGAATATTGTTAGATCAAAATACTGGTTTCCTGAATTTTATTACTACAGTGAGCAATTGAAGTAGATTTTTAGTGATGGCAGTAATATGCAACCTTTAGTATGGGTGAGCTCTCCAATATATAAGTATGACCTCGTTTGGAATTTTTAAAAAGTTATAATCCTGAGTGGTTTAGATAGAAACGCATAAGCACAAATTGCTATATTTTTGAAATATCTGTCTATCTATATGGTTATCAGTAAATTATTTCCCTAAAACTTGAGAATATCCATATCCCATAGTTATTATTTGCTTTCTTCAGACCTTTCAGGTCCTTAATGTTGAATAATAAATATAGAGGTCCAATAACACCTGCAAATAGGATTTAATAATATCACGGAAGAAGACTAATGGAAATTGATTTTTATATTTTTGCGTTTTATCTGTCTTTAATTAAAGCAGCATATATATTTTACAGACTCCCAATTTCAAATGCACCTTAAGCATTATACCCAAGCTTTATATTAAAGACTTCTTCAGATGTTAGTTTTAATATCAAAACTGAAATAGAAATTACTGCTTTCAGCAGAATTATATATCTGTCTTTTTAAAAGGAAGCCCCAATAAACTGCTGGTAATTTGTCCCTGATAAATCTGCAAAAGTACAGATAATAACAGACTTACAATGGTTGCATAATAAGTGATCAGAGTTAGGACAGCCTCAGAATTGATGCTTTATAGCCTTAAAGGACTTCTGACAGTTGTAAAACATCACACACATACCACCCCACTGTTACATGATTGCAACCTGGGAACATGGCAACCAATGACACTTCTGACTGGTTGCCAAGTTCTCTTCAATCATATGATTATTTTTTACAATCTTCCCTGCCAGCTTCCCAAGAGAGTCAATGCTTCCCAAGAGAGTCAATGGATTTCTGCAGGGAGGATTTTCAGCACCATAGCTGAGATGCACTTGTGCATAGCCCACGCGTGGCCACCACCACTTACCACAGGCAGCCTACATTTCTTACGTTACTGTTGCCTCTCCTCTCTGGAACCTGCAGAAATCCAAGCATGTCCAAATCGTATGTGCACAACTGTTTAGGGCTGATGGGAATTCACTGAAATAAAGTGATAGAATCAAGATGACGTGAAGTGTTAATATCACTTTATAATGCCTTGGTAAGGCCACACTTGGAATACTAGATCCAGTTATGGTTGCCATGGTGTAAAAAAGATGTTGAGACTCTATGGAATTGGGTATGTCTAATTTAATGTAAAGATGGACTAGGGGTGAAATGATAGCAATGTTCCAATATAACAGGGTCTGCCACAAAGAAGAAGGAATCAAGCTATTCTCCAAAGCACCTGAAGGCAGGAATTAAGTCACATGAGCATCTTTCTTAATGAATATTGGCCCATCTTGGGTTGTAAGTTGAGGACAACTTGTACTCTGCCAATTGAGTATTAGGATAATAACATGCTTGTTTAAGGTTTGCTGCTCCCAAAATGCATACTGCTGCATATGTGGCTACAGCATAGTTTTATTGTATATCAGGAAAGTTTAGAGTCCTGTCTTGATAGAATGAGCTATATAAAAGAAGCAAGAACTGAGCTGTGTAATCATCTTTATAAAGAGACCAGCGTCACGCAATTTCTCCTCTTGCTTCTGGGAAAACGTTCTGCATGTTTCTTACAATAAAACCCTTACTTCAAAATAGCTTTCAAAACTGACTAGGATTTCAGAAACTTCTTACTGCTTGAACACCTGGAACACTTTTTAAACTACAGTTTAAAAAGGGATCATTTTCCTTGTGGGCATACTAAAATAGCTTTTGTATTTCAGTCAATATAAAATATAAAACATACTATCATGGCATTAACAACAGTATTCTTCTTGTGCCATAAAATCTCGTATACTATATTTTGGCATGGATAAGCGTCATTTTTATGTGGCTAATTGAGCTAATGCTTTTGTATTTTGTTATGAAACAAAACTCTGTTAGATGCATTTTATTCTGAGTTTTTACAAGCTTGAGTTTGAACTAGTATCTTTATCAATCTTCCTTACTAGCCATAACAAATTTACATGCCAAGATGGAATGATGAACAAAAACCCCATGCGGCAACTTCTGAATGAGCTTACATTTTTTTTATTTTGATTAATAGCACTACATGATAATGAGGACTTTGTGCCAAAATTGATATTGACTTTTTTTTTCACAAGTAGTACCACTGAAGGTTACTGTGAATCATGCACAATAATAAAAAACCAAGATATTTAATTTTTATATAGTCAGGAGCATTTGAGATTATTTTTTCTTCCGCTTTCATCGCTATCCTGAACTGTAAGGGAAAAATCTTCTGAAATGGAAATAAGTAAATAAGTCCTGGTGTAATATGGGAGTCTACAACATAAAGAGAAGAATTACATGTGCATGTGGAATCCTTTGGGCATGGCTATAAACACTCTTTCTACCTCCAACCATATAATTGATTTAATATATTTGATATTGCACTGTAACTCCTGAAAATGCTGAATGTATGACTAATGCTAGGAATTAGTAAATTGATTTCCGGTACAAATTAGAGGTGGATTTATTGAACTCTATGAATGATTCTAGAATGAAACTTCTGTTTTACTCCTTTCCGTTTTTGTTCATAGAGCCTACTGTTGATACTAGATTTATTCTGTATGTGTTTAGATTGACATTCCATGTCTGACATTACTATCTACCATAAAATGTAATGATTAAAAATATTTGTACAGTCCATGATATTTGTCTTGCACTGAAATTAGTCCAGCTGATAAATTAAGAAAGATGGGGCATGGTATTAGACCTGACTGTTGTATATACAATTAAAAATTAAATTCAAATTATACATGCTTCAGGAGGGATGGAGGGATTCATCAATATAATTTTTAAAGTGTTATTTTTTTTTGTATGACATAACCATTTAGTAATGTTTCAACATCATGGACTGGGACATCTGTTTAATTGATAAATTCAACATTTTGATTTTAATCTGGACACTTCCATCAACTGATTACCAAATGTCAGATGTCAACATTTTCCAAATTCTGGCAAAATAGATCTAATTCTTCCCATCTCCATTACAGAAGACATTTCCTAAATGTTTCATGCCTCTTTTTTACAGAATGCTCATTATTATTTCCATGATGAAGACTTGTAGTTTGATGAGTTTCTGTTTGTTATGTAAAAGATCATGAGTTTAAACCTTGAACTATCAATATAAGAATGAAAAGAACTCAGCTATGAAAATCTGAAGATTTTCTGCAACAATTCATTACCTACGATTCGGACAATATGGATCAGTGCTATCAAGTTTTGGAAAAGTTCTTGCCAAATTTATCCAGAATATCTTTAAGCTTGCTGCCTTTTGTCCTATTATGGAGCAAGATATTAGGAAATAAAACTCACATACAAAAATGTCAAGTTTGCCACAACAGAATGTACTACACAAATTTAAACCATAACTTCCTTTCCAATTTAGCTACTTTCTCTAGAAAAATCCTGGGTGTAGAAACAATTGAATTCTTTTGAGGCAGCTGAGTAAGGTCCATATACTAAAGCACACAAATGGTGCCAAAAAGTGCCATTTCCAGATTTTCTGCTTTCCTCTATCTTTTCTCTTTTTTCTTCTTTTTCTTTAACCACTGTATAGGAGGACATATACTAGTGATCTGAACATTGTCTGCAGAAAGGTTCAACAGCAAGACTTGAACATTCAAACAAAATTGAGGATCAGATTTCTTCTCAAAATGATATACTTTTAATTATCACTTACTTGGATATTTTTGCAATGAAGTGATGTGTCTGTCTTGCTTCAAAGCAGGCAAAAGAGAAAAGTGAACAGGGTAACCTAACAAAGAACTGGGAAAAATTGTGGGATAATGGGCAACTTTAAACATTCAGTTGAACCAGCTAATCATTTGTTTAGCTTTTGACTCAGCATATGTGTGAAGTGAGTCAGTGTCTGTCTTGACACAACAGCAGTACAGTGATTAAGTGACAAACAATTACAAACCAACTACCCTCCTCTCCAGAGTGTGCATAGTTCTTTAAAAAAAGACTGTCATTTTGAGATTACAGAAACATGGATTTAAATCAAAAACTTGCTTTTCATACATCCAAAACTGTGTCTGTTCCAGGTTGGATGATGATGGAAGTTTAAGTGTTTGGTTATCAATCAATCTACGTTTTATTATGGTCACACACCCGAATTAAAAATTAATACATTAAAGATATAATAGTACATTATCATTAGTGATGTGATCATCAATGGGAGCTACTTTCAAGGAAACTATATCATACTGATCTAATGGTAATAGTTGTACATAAAGCAATCAGAATTTTCTGAGTATTTTACCAGATAAGGAGTTTTATGAATCCATGAATCCTTATAGAGGATGCAGTACAAGCGTGCATGAGCTGAATTTTCAATGGTCCCTTCTCCATAGGGGCACAATCTCAGCTCATATGGGGCTTTTTTGAATTGGCCCTCCAGAACTGCTATGAGAAGAGCATTAAAGTGTGCTAGAATTAGTGCCCTCTAAAATTTAGAGACCATTATATAATATAGGTCTCTCACTGGTTAATGACTGCTCAAATAAATGTTCTTGGATAGAGCAGTTTGAATTTCCTGGTTTTCAAATGTTGTTTAAATGCCTTGAGTGCACACTCATTAGCCCATTGGTAGGAAGACATCCTTGGAGAGGGCATGATGTTGGAGTTTTTGTCAAATGGTTATAACCCATGTTGATTTATAATTATCCTCCATAAGGAAAAAGGTACAACTAGTGGGAAAGAATAGTAATTTCAGCCAGTGTACCATGATGCAAATCCAGGTGCCATGTTTCAACTTAAATAGTCTTATCTCCCTCCTTAGTATTGCATTTGGAATGCAGGGGCTCCCTGAAATAATAGCCATTAGAAATTTGGATTAAACTCTTTTGAGATAAGTGATATACGAATAAGATTCTAGCTGGGCACTACTAAAAGTACTTCTTCATGATCCTTAACTAAAAATAGTTTCAGTGTTCCTGGTATATACTGTGCTTCTCTGGTAAAATAGAAATATTGATTATGGCCACTGGTTTTTGATTTTTTAAAAGTTATTTGAATGGTGTAGTTTTGATGTGCACTGTTTAGTGGAACCGTGAAAATCATTATTAAATATTTAAAGATTTTTTACTTGTTCAATATACTATCTGTTTATCCTCCAGGCATGATGTTTAAGGTCTCTTTGCAAAAATCAAGATTTTTTGTTATGGTTTTGTTATGGTTGATTTCAAGCACTTCCTCCGAGCAAGTAGCTGGCCAGGACATTCAGGGCTCATTTGAGTCCGATTAACATTTGAAATTGAAATACTGTGTCATCTGTACACAGCAAAGTGGCAATATGCCTGTTTGTTAATTTAGGCTGATGTTCTAATCTATTTATTTTGGCCACAAGAGGGTTTATATATAAATTAAGCAACAGGAGAGCTAAAATACATCTCTGCCTCACTCCTCTGTAAGTTAGAATCTCATTGGTATGGTGGCCTTGTATAACTGCAGCAAACTTTGAATCAAGAGTTCTTATAAAGATTCTGCATGAGCAGTAATAGCTTTCTATCAATGGTGGTGTGCAAAGGTTTAGTCCAAAGCCTTGCTCTGGGAACTAGATCAAATGTGGATCTAAAGTCAACAAATGTGGTCTATAAAGTACAGCCTATTTTAGATGTATGGTTTTTTGCCAGATGTTGCAGAAGAAGGGAATCTCCATAGATAGAATGTCCAGACCTAAAACCCGCTTGCTGATCAGCCAATATGTGCTTTGATTTAGTCCAGTCAACTAATTTATTATATAGGTATCTGGCATACAACTTGTGTATTATGTTTAACAAGCTAATAGGCCTATAATTAGAAGCAGGTCTCTGGTGTCCTTTTTATAAATGGGCATGATAATAACTAAGACCCAGTCCTCTGGGATTTGCTCAGTGCAGTCACTATAGGTAAACAGGGAAATAAAAATTGAAATCTACCAATCCATATTATTTTGTAATATTTTGTGTGTAATAATGTGTTTGCCAGAAGCTTTGCCAGGCTTTAACTCTTTTATAAGTCTTTTTACTTCAGCACTTGTGACAGGAACCCAGTTGGGGAGCAAGTTTGTTTTGAGATCTAAGTCAAATTTAAAACACTCTTGTTGTAAAGATAATGTTATAAAATGGTTCTCCCACACAGATGCAGGTAAAAGGGTAGGGAAATGATAGGAGCCTGTGAATTGGCTGGGCAGCTATCAGGTGCCAAATAGAATGGAATTTCTGGCTTAAGATACTGTTATCAATTGCTGCCAGAAAAGTAGTGTTGGGTAAAAAAAAATCCTTGTATGATGAGAGATGGATGTTGTGAATTCTTTATGATGGTTAGACAAAGAGTGTTCTGGTGAACCAGGTCAGTTTTCATTATGACATAGCTAGAATAGAATGATATTCGTTTCTATGCAACATTGACTCTTTCAGCCCAATAATTGTGCAAGTGGGATTCAGCCCATATTACTTCAGCTCTTGTTATCTTCCTTCTTCAGTGTGACGTAAAAAGTAGCTATGGTTTTTCCTCCCTTTTGGATTGATTTCTTCAGCAGCAATAACCCTGCTTCTGTTAAAATGACAAGAGCCTATTCTAAAATGTTTCCCCAAAGAGATAATAAGGTGCTTTAATTAAAACTTAGCTGGCAATCTCTTTATAGCTGGCACAGCTTTAATTTTTCTGTGGTCTTTGGATAATCTTCTATCTCTAGAAAACTGTATAAGATAAAATACATTTCCTGCTTTGTCATTCTTCTCCTAGAGTAGCTAACTACTCATTGTTGTTGAATTGTCCTGAAACCTGCTTCTCTTCAACAATCTCGTTCTGTCTAATTCAATCTAGCTTGCTAGCTGCTTTTCTTCTCTTGCTCTCTCATACTCCAGTACTGCTAACTTTCAGTGAGCTTCTTAATCTATTTCAGTTTCCCCCTGAGAATGATGATGTTTGTAAGATACTTTATTTATTCTTCTTTCAGCTATTTTGGAAACTCAAGTAAACAGCAACAAATACAGTTTGTATATGTAGGAGATCATGTAGTAGAATGATTGATGTTGTTTATCGTCTCCATTCTGTCACAAAAGACATACATGCTTATTAACTGGATTTTTTAAATATCAAAATCTGGCAATGGTTAAGAGCAGAAAAATTGAAGAAAGAGATAGACTGACTAACTCTGGTTGCACAAGACCAAGCCTTAAATGCATTCAAAGTCAGAATTAAGATAGCAACAGACAGCAAACGATGCCTCCACAAAGAAGTGGAAGAAACAGTGGACCACCTAGTTTGCTGCTGCAAGAGGATCACACAGACTGACTACAAACAATGGCATGACAAAATAGCAATAATAGTACATTGGGATATGTGCAACAAATACCATTTGCCTGCAAGCAAGAACTGGTGGAGGCCACACAATAAACAAAATAATAGAAAATGAAAAGGCTAATGTGCTCTGGGACTTTAAAATTCAAACTAACAAGCAGCTGCCACCTAACAAAAATATAGATGATGAATATGGCAGTACCTAGTGACAGCACAATAGAAGAAAAGGAACAGGAGAAAATCACAACATGCAAAGACCTGCAAATAGAAATAGAATGACTGGGGGGGGGGGGGATTGATAGTAAAGTATACTAGTAACTAGTAAACTAAGTAAAGATAATATCAATAATAATAAGCACCTATTAAGCAATTCCATAACCACCATTAACAAAATCCCTATCAGTCAATTGCTAAATTTCTTGGAACAACTTACATCCTGTGACGATATCTTTGATACCATCAATCAGCAACATCTCCCTGTACCAGGTTCTTGGGAAGGATTTGATAGGTGAATAAAAATGCCAAATCCAGTCTAAATATCTGGCCGACTATGCGATGAAGCATAATAATTGTAAGCAGATCATATACTCAGCTCTGTAAGAAGATCATGCAAATTGTTTATAAACAAAAACATAACAGTCACTAAGATAATTCACTGGAACACCTGGAAAATGACCACATGTACTGATCAAATAATACTTTTAATCAAGGAGAACCTACCCTCAAATTCAAAGAAGAGTTGGAATTAGAAGGATTCCGATTATGTCACAGGTTTACATATTTACAATTGAAAGAAAGGTTTAAATAAGATTTTAAAAGGTATGGATTTGACCTTGAAAAAAATGAATTGGAAATTGTACTCTGTGGTAATGATCAACATATAATTGACAAGGTTTATTAACTGCTATTGAGATCAATTTTAAGAGAATGAATGTGTGAAGCATTGCATGATAAGGTGGGCAAAGAACTTTGGGTCTAATATGATGCTTGAACAATTAGGAAAATATGTGGACAAACAATTTTAATTTTGTAGGGTCCCCTGCGGACTAGATGACCTGCAAGGTCCCTTCCAACTCTATGAATCTGTTAATTTTTGTAAAATGATATATTGTGGGTATTTAACACCAAACAAACTGTCAAAAATATAAAGATATTTCAAATGTATGTTGAAAATGTAAATGTAGAAGAACTTTGTTATCATCCTTGGTGGACCTGAGATAAAGCAAAATACTAATAATACTGGGATTATTATACAGAAGATTCTTAAAGTTAATATAAAAATAAAACCAGAGAGTTTTCATACAGAGTTAATGGACAAAGAGGTTGAAAAAAATGGAAATTCGTTATTATATTGTTAGAATTATTTATGCACAGAAATGGAAAAATACAATGGATAATTGTTTTTAGGAGGGGAACTGATACAACTAGCAGAGATGGCTAAATTGATTGCCTTCATCAAAGAAAATAACACATTCAACTTTGTTTCTACTTGGAAACTACTTCTGGATTTTGTGCTTGAGATGGAAAAAAATAGAACACTGACTTTAGATTTTCCTGGTTAAATAGAAACCTATTAGCAATGAGTTATATTTCCAAGCTGAATTTTTACAAACATTTAACTTTGATTCCTTCTGGAAGAAGAGATGATTGAAGCTCTATTATTTCCTCTTATTTTTTAACATTTCTTTTTAAATAAGAACAGAAGTACAGTAAAAAAAAAAACTTTAAAAAAAACAGAAATTGACCAGAAGGGTAAGACAGTATAACACTCTACTAAATCTTCATTAGAACGCTTAACAAAGGGATCTTTTCCTCCTGAAGCTCTGCCTCTTTATGCAACATTTTGTACCTATGTTTCCTAAAATAATTTTGCTGATCACCATGTGTACACATAGCTAGCCTGATCCCTCCCTATAGTCCCAAGAGAAAATCTTCTCCCCAAATGCCTGCTTTTTACAGATACAGATTTCAAATATGTAATAGTGAGGACTAATTAGCGGGGAAAGAGTCCTGATAAAAATAACTCCGTTAAAATGGGAATCATGGGAGATAATGCAATAAAGAGAATAACAGTGCAGTGCAGGCGAGGTTTAGATACAGTGGTTCAACTTTCTGCTCAAATGAAGGAGTTCTCACAAATCTGTGATTGTCTCTGCAGTTAATTATTTCATAATTTATGAGTGCATGCATATTGACCCAGATGGGCAAGGCCCATTGATAATCGGGCTCTCTCTTTCAGTAATTATTTGACTACTGATCAGTTGTCTCCATGGTGGCAACCACTGAGGTGCTGGTGTTGATTAGAACCAGCACCGCCGCCCCGAGTCCTTTTTGGGAGAGGGGGCGGTCTAGAAATGCGAAGAAAATAAAATAAAATAAAATAAAATGTTGTGTATACATTAGTATGAGAACGATTTAATTAAAAATATGGGACCACTGAGTTCTAACTCATAGGCCATATCAGCCTTGTTGCCCATGAAATCATCAGGTAGGTAGGCTGGACAGCCAGTATAGTTAAGATAACTAAGCTGGCAGCTTTGGAAATACATGCAGTCATGGAATTTAAACTAGACTGGTTAACTTAAGGACTTGATTATTCAAGGGCACAACATTTATTTCAGATATTGTGAAAGAAGTTTATTAGTGTATCATTACAGTAGCATAACAGAAAATACCATTAAATATTTCAGAGCCAGCTGTAGTTCACAATAATGAAAATACATTTCAAGAATTTATTCATAACATTTGTTATAAATGTTTTGCTCAGACCCACACACATGCGGAAACAAACACTGAGCTCAAATCAATGTTCTTCAGTAGAAATGCAGTGCTTTTCCAGTATCTTTGATGCTTTGAGGAAGAGATTATGGATAAAGCTCTTATGGCACTGACCTTAAAAGCAGTTAAATGTTATGTGATGAAAGAGATAATCCCTAGCCATATGGACCAACTTTACCTGTGAGATAAGGGAAGCCCCAACCCTCTCAGCTTTCCAGAAGACAGGGAAGGCCTGGTGCTTTCCCCCAGATCTGGAGCCAGGATTCTATTGAGCTCTATATAGGTGAGATGCTATGATGCCTCATTTTACATATTATTCTTCCATTTTGTGGGAATTAAATGAATATATGCATTATTATTATTCTATGTGTATATATTTATACAACAACAGGAGCTGGTTTGGTGTTTTGGTTAAGGCATCATGCTAGAAACTGGGAGGTTTAATCTAATTTTAGGCACAAAGCCAGCTAGTTGACCTTGGGCCAGTCACTTTCTCTCATGTCTCCTGGTTTCTAGACTGATGCCTTAACCAAAACACCAAACTAGCTATCACTTTTATAGTTAGAAATCATTTAATAATAGGCTGTCAGATGATTTCAGTCCAAATCTTTTGAGGTCTCACCTGCAGTTTTTTATATTTTCTTTTGGAGTATAATTAGTGTTTGAACCTCTTTTAAGTCACATTCAGAGAACAGAGCTTTATTACTTCAACGTTTCCTTTACAGTAGGGTTACCAAATCTGAACTTAAAAGAAAAACAGCTGACCATTTGATAGCAGCAGAGAATAAACAGGTATCTGTTGCCATTGAGTGTTCATTCAGATCTGCAATTTGGATCTGGTACCACTATTTGAGAGCCTGCATTTCTTCCTCAGTATCTGCTCCTGGAAAATAAAGGACATTTGAAAATGATAAGGTGATCCGCAGATAGAACAGAAGTTATCAGATACTACCATTTTTTCAGAGAAATATAGGATTGATGTAGAATCCAAACCAATATACAATGTCCCAGAAATAAAAGAGTTCAATAACCACTGAAATAAATATCAACTATTATAATCAACTATGTTATATAGTCTCTGAAGTCTTCAACAAATGCTAGTAATTTAGTGTGTCAATTCAAGCTTTAACCCAAAGTTTAATAATACAGGTAGTCCTCGACTTACAAGCACAATTGAGCCCACATTTTCTGTAGTTAAGTGAGACATTTATTAAATGAGTTTTTCCCCATGTTACAACCTTTCTTGCCACAGTTGTTAAGTGAATTACTGCAGTTGTTAAGCTAGTAACATGGTGGTTAAGTGAATCTGGTTTCCCCATTAATTTGCTTGTCAGAAGGTCGCAAAAAGTGAACACATGACCCCACGACATGTAACTGTCATAAATATGAGTAAGTTGCCAAGTGTCTGAATTTTGATCATATGACCATAGGGATGCTACAACGGTCATAATTGTGAAAAACTGTCATAAGTCACTTTTTTTCAGTGCTGTAACTTTGAACAGTCACTAAACAAACCATTTTAAATCGAGGGTCCAAATACTGCTGTAATTTATACGTGCTTGCAAGCAAACCTAATTTTGGTAAATCAAGTGTTAAAGTTAAATAGCTTTGTCAACTATTTTAACAACTTCACTGTTATAAAATGCTCCAAATATTATTGCAACCATTATTACATGTCGTCTCTTGTACAAACATTTTTTTCTGATTTACTGACAAATTTAGACTGCTAGATAACTTCTGGGACACCTTGATAGTGTTTATCAGTTTATTACAATATTGAAGATTTGTGATAAAGCAGTTAAGTTTCAGATTCAATGGTTTATAATGATCCCCTCAAGATTTTTGACAATTTTAATGTATATTTTATGGTGTTTCTTTTTTTCTTTTTTTCCAGTTCAGCTGAAGAACAATTTCACTGGCAAACACAAGGTAAAGTTTATTTTTACAGAATTCTGTACTGAATCTAGTTGCTAAGAGGCTTTTTTTCCATGACTTGTTTTCAGATTGTGTTTTTTCATGGATCTACAACAACTTGAACAGAATAAGTTCAAAAAGAATTTTCAGTGCTTAAATGTTTGTGAACCCTTTTGAATGTTTAATATGTATGCATTAATATGACTTAAAACATCTGATTTCCAAAAAAGAGAACCCACATGTTTATTTGACTCATTTGTTTAATTGACTTTTCTTTGTCTGGTTTTAGGATTTATATAGAGAACCAGTAACATTTTAGATCTTTATTTATTCAGACATATTGAAAATTCGATATGCACCATTGTATATTGAGAATGACTTCTAGGTTCTAGTTTTTGTAGTGAACTACTTATTTCTTCCTGTGTGTGAACAGAATGCAAATCAGTAACTGAAATAAATTAAAGAGCAAAATCTATTTATTTGCACAACATCCCTACATGTTAGAGTGGGCAATGTGTAAACTTGTAGCTCCATTTTTGCAGCAAAGATCACACTATTGAAATGTGATGGTAGACATTTGATTCATAACAGCAGTTTCAGTTGTTTGAAAAAAATAGTAATGATATAGATTTGCTATAACTTGCTGATAGGCTTAATGCAGATGTTTTTCAAATTCAAATACTTAATTAATACATACAGGGAAAGTGGAATGAAAATTATGCTCTTGAGCCCTCCAAGCGACATTACTGGGTTATCACCATGTTTCCTGGTGAGGAAAATAAAAATGTAATTCCAGTCCACTGAAATTATCATCTTTAGTATTCTTAAATTGCTATTGACAGTTCAAGCAGTTAAGGAAATGGTACTGAAGATATCTGATAGTTTAATCTATTTAGGTTTTCTGAAGGTTCTTATCTTCAGTTTTCCAAATTTTTCTTTATGTCTTTCTAGATACTTGAAATATTTAAAATAGCATTTTGTTACAGATGGTCAAAAGGATATAGAAGATGAGCTTACAACTGGTCTTGAACTTGTGGACTCTTGTATTAGATCTCTACAAGAATCAGGAATACTTGATCCACAGGACTATTCAACTAGTGAAAGTAAGTTTCTCACGAATTGTTATTGTTGTTGTGGTAGCCCACCCCCAATTAAAATTGTTCAGTCTGTTCAGAAAAACACGATACTTTTAAGATAAAAGGCATCAGGGCTATTAAAGATCTTTTTTATATAATCTTGAATATTTTAAAGCTTATGGTATTCGCTGAGCAATTGCTTATGTATATATGTACAATAATCATCACTCTTGTTTTAGTGCCTTTTTATAAAGCACACCAAAAGCAGCATGGGATTTCTTTATGTACAGATAGTTTACAGGAGGAATGTGTAGAAAAGGAAAAAGCACCAAGGGTTTAGAAACATTATTAATTTTGCTAAGTCAAGATGATTAGCTTTTCTCCTCTATAAAACCACTGAATTACATTTTCAGAAGATTTTATTCCACATGAGTAATATGTGATCATTGAGGAGTTGGCTCCTTATTAAAGCATTAATTTATAATAAGAATTCATAAATAACAATTGTTTACCATACTGCTTTTGAACTTCATTGATTCCAGTTATATCTGGTACTTTATTGCAATTACCATGAGTTTGCAACTGCAGTAGGGAGAATCTGAACATATTATCAGATCCTTCCTTCCTTCCTTCATTCCTCATGCTTCAAATACTGATTGAAAAATAGTGCCTAAATATATAACTCCAATACAATTTTTTGTAAGGACCCATTTTTCCTCCTATATTTCTGTTTTAATTATTAACTATGCTGGTATTGACATTCCTCTTTCCTGCTGCCTGATTAGCAGAATTTACAGAAAGATTGGCCAACCATATTTTATCATAGTAGGATCAAAGTGATTTGTCTGCTGTTCAAGGTGTCATGAAATTCAGAAAATTAACTTAGTAAATTATGGTCAAAGTAATCATGCTACGTGTGGCTTGCAAATGGAGCTATATAGGAAAAGGACAGAGGCTACTCATCAGACTTGGCATCCAAGTATAAATAGAAAATAAGAGGTGTTTGTTGAGCTTTTGCTTTCCACTACTCTTATCTTTTTTAAATTTTTATATGCGTGTGCATTGTTTAGAATATATTGGTATTCTTTACATTCAAACCTCTTTAAAATAGTAGGAAAAATATGTGCATAAGTCGATTCACAGCAGAGCTGCTGCTCCCTTTATGGTCCCCCTGGGCTCCTCCCTCCCAGGGGTTGAAGTACCTTAAAGGGACAGGCTGCAGCAGCTCTGCTGTGAATGGAGGGGAAAACCTTCGGATTGTCTCTGTCACAGAATTCAATGTTACATGCAGCAGAGACAATCCAAACATTTCTCCCACCATTCACAGTGGAGCTGCTGTAGCCTGTCCCATTAAGGTAGACTCAGAGAGGGAGAGGGCCGGGGGGGACCATAAAGGAAGCAGCAGCTCTGCTGTGAACAGAGGGAGAAACGTTCAGATTGTCTCTGCCACAGAATTCAACGTTAAATGCAGCAGAGACAATCCTAAAGTTTCTCCCTCCATCAGTGGATCTGCTGCTCCCTTTATGGCCCCTCTCAGCCCCCTCCCTTCATGGGTCTACCTTAAAGGGACAGGCTGCAGGAGCTCTGCTGTGAATGGAGGGAGAAACATTCGGATTGGGTGGATGGTTCGATCGGCCGGAAGGGCCAAGCAAGCGGTCAGAAGAGGTGAGCGGCGACAGGGTGACCAGGTGGGTAAGACCACCAGGGATTTTTGCCACCAGTTCAGAGAACTGATGCCAATCGTCCCTGCCAATTTGGCCAAACCGGGAGGATTTCACCCTGGGCCCTGACCTATGTATCCAAACAGCAGAAATGATTTGAAGTGGAAACTGCTGACCAAGTGATGACTTATTTTAGCAGAGATCACTAACATAGGCTCCTTGTGAGTAAACCCACAGGATCCAGAGGGAACCTGTTAGTGACCCATAGGTAAGAGCATCAGGCAACTTGGAAGAAATAACAAGCTCACAGCTTCAAGTGGAGCTTGCTAAAAGACACTGGTTCACCCAAACTCTATTTTCTAAAACACATTTTCATCACAATCAGTTACCTACAGAGAACTTTACCTGGGGTGTGACTAAAGTGAAATGCAAAGAAACAGCTATAAGGATTTTAAAATAATTGAAAGCAAAAAGCTTACCAAGATTTTCAACTATGAAAATTTAAAACAAAGGCATTCAATCAAATTTGGAAAATTGTTTATTTTAAAGTTCTTTTGAATTAAATAAATTTGAAAAATAGAAATTTTGGGAACTGAGACAGAAACAATAAAGCAAGAGATGAAAAAAAAGAACTACCTGGAGTTGTTAAAGTCTTAACAATTTTTTGGAATGAGATGAAGAAAACATTGGATTCAGAAGTGGATAAATACTGTACACTTTGTCAAGAAGAAGATAAGAGGCCAGGCTTTACAATAACCATGAGAGAAAAGAACACACTTCATTGATTGATAAACTTAAACAGAAAAAGACACCATTCCAATGAGACAAATTGGAAAGAATGATTACAACTACTGTCTACTGGAATGACTAGGGATACAACAAGTACTTTTTTAAAAACAAGAAGACTGGAAACTTTATGGACTTTTTTTTGAAATTGGATTAAAAAATAATGATAATTTCTGAATTTGCTGATTACAAATGATTGAATGTGGAAAGAAGGTCTCAAAGAACATGAAGTATGTTTCTTTTGGTCTTAAAATGAGGCTAATTCAACAAAATATTTGAATATTAACTTAGATCAGTGAAGATCCAAGAAAACTTCAGTAGTTCTGATGATTGGCTATATAAATAAGTAGGATGGCTATTAATTTACTTATACTAGACATTTACAGCGGGTGAGGTGACAATCATATGATATAGACTTTTACTATTTCCCCATTTGCACTTGCTATCCAATGTTAGTTAATATGTACTACAGAGATGCATATAGTTTAAAAATATTGTTTCAGGGGAAGCTTGGAATCAACTTCGCAGTGGAGGTAGTGGGTCAGTCATCAGTAACTGAGTTTAAACATGTTTGGGATAAGCATGTTTTTCAACTAACAAAATAATCAAAGAAAACAAAAAATGAAATGAAATGAAATGAAATAGTAACCAAATGACAAGAGTATATTTTGTTGTTCAGAATAGCTTCATAACTAATTTGGCTATATCTAGCTTAGATATATTCATTTTTAATGGTGGTTGGTATTTCAATTTTGAAAGTAGATATATTTATGATGAATAAGACTATAGATGGCTATTAGTTATGATGACTTTGCATCAGCAGTACTAGAACCAATATGTCTCCTAGTTTTAGTTGAGGAGGACATACTATTAAAACATGTAATCCAACAGAGCCAATTTTATGTATTGTGTGTGTACATATAATATGTGTGTGTGTGTTTGCATTTACTTAAGTAATTTATTGAAACTGAGAAAACCTATGGATAAATAAGCTTTATGTGACCACTGCATACATATGGGGAAATGTTCCATGGAATTGTAGGATACAAGAAACAGTTTCTGTGGCCCATCTCTTTCAAACTGTGATTTTAAAATAAATACTGGAGATATGCATTTCTCTGCTGTTATAGTTATAAACATCAAATATGCCAGGTGTTTATAATAATATGAAAATCTCCATTTATGCAGTATGAAACATCATTAAGCTATTTTCACTTTGTTAACAGTCTGCTTTCTGCAATTCCCCAATGAAAAATAAGACTTTTTTTTGTAGAATCGGCAACATAAGCAGGCATTTGCTTATGAAAATATTTGGTTCTTGATTTTTCAGATGTTTCTTCCACCTGTCACTTCCTCTTAAAGCATAATTAAAGGTACATGACAAAGGACTTAAAGCTACTTTATTAGGTGCATAAAAACCAATTCAATCAAATTCTCAATTTTTTAAAAAATATCTACCTATCAGATGGTTGAACAAGTGAAACAAGAATAAATCTGCCATCCTAAACTGGCAGTTTGTTAATCAATGAGAGTTTCTTATAATCTAGCAAGGTAACCTTATTTTGCTGATCTTGACAGCATCTTGAAACCAAGTGAGAAATATTTTAATCCCACTGAGAGTAATCTGTTTGATTTCAAGAAAAGGAACCCTGAAGGTTGATTGGATAGAAAGATAAAAAGAAATTAATTAGAAGGTTTAACAATGTCACACTATGTTAAAGCTATGTAAAACACTATATACAAGTGTTAATTGTAATGTAATTAACAATGCTAATGCTACTATATTAATATTGATATTTATATGTCAGATACTATGTTTGTATTTTATATTAACCATTTTGCCTTAAGAAAAATTAAAATACTCATGAAAAACCTAACACAAGAAACATAACAATAGCCATATAATAATTAAATTATTTTATTGTTTGATTGATTGCATTAATACAAAAGCATTGATTAAAATATCATTTTGATTGAAATTTCCGATGATCTTCTGATTTTCCCTGTGAGATTTTCCCCCAAGAGAATTTGGAAATAGTTTTTCAATTCCACATTTTGACCCCTGGACCTCTACAGTGTGGAGTGCTTCAGCATTGTCCTTCCTCTTCAAATTCTAACTGACATCATTAAGGGAAGTAATCCAGTGATACATTTTCAGCTGCAACAAATGGCACGTAATACCATCACAATATTGGACTAGCGTCTGAAGGCTGTAAAGGTTAGATGGGACCGAATCCTAGCAAGGAGTGACTCAATCCTAGCAAGGAGTGACTCTGAGTTTTTGGTCTTCACAGATTTGATAAGGTGTCCTTTCTGACTCTTGCTGGAATAGCCCTCCCATGGACAAAGCTGGTATGCAATTGGGGGGAATCACCTTCACACAGATTCATCTTATACACCAATTTCCACCTACTGAGCACCTACTTGCTCAGTCACTTATGTTCTGGTTATCTTCCACATGGATTATTTTAACACTCTGTACATGGTGCTACCCTTGAAGACCTTCCATACAAAAATATCCTGGAAGAGCTGTGCAAGTTTACCATATATTCCTTCCTGGTTCAGCACATGGCAGCCCAGGTTAATTATAAGAATATACTACAGTATGGTCATATTACACCACTACTACAACAGCTGTATTGGCCATTATTTAGTTTCTGGGTGCAATTCAAGTTTTTGTTTTTCATCTTTAAAGTGTATGTTTCATAGCCTGGATATCTCCAATTCAGGATCAAATATGGCTGCCTGATATGATCAAGAGACTGTGCTTGCAAAAAAGGGATACCTTTGCAGGTTTTTTACACCAAGCCCACTATCAAGGCTTAGATGATAACCCCTTGCTGTGGAACAACTTCTGAAACATAGTAAAATATAGTTCTTAAAGGAGAGGGTTTGTGGGCAATTGGAAATTGTTCAGCTTCTGGAAGGTAGGGCATTGGATTGGGGACTAATGGATATATTGTTTTGTTAGGGTTTAATCTTATATTGGTTGCATAGGCCGCTCAGGACCTATGAGAATTGAGAGGCATAGAAATGAAACCATCATTATTGTCATCATCTATATAGCACTTCAGTGTAGCCAAAACTTTAGGATACTTTCAGAAATAGCTGTGTTCAAAGATAGATTTATTGAGACTGTTTATGTATGTGTCTGTTTCATCTGTTTCCATTTTTCCTGTTCCATCCTGTCCCTTTGCCATTTTTTACTGTATATGAGCATCTATAGGAAAAAACCTACAAAGAGAAGCATATGCAACATGTAAAAAGAGAAAAACTATAAAGAGGTATCATGTAACAGTCAAGCAAATAACATAGAGTGCTCAGATATATATAAGCATTAGCAAAGTATTGTGTAATTATGCTTACTAGATCTAAAAGTAATTACTGCATGAGAGACAGTGCAATTTAGGGAACTGAATTAATCATGTATTTATCTGGTAATTATATAGTATCTTGTAAATAACCTGACATTACATTATAATTACCATCTGAAAAAAGCTAACTTAAAAGAAAGGAAGAAAACAGGACAAAAATTTTAGCTCAAGGAAAAGGGAATATGTATTTATTTCTTTGAAATCTATACATTCCCTTCAAAGCACAATTTTTCCAGTCAACTTTTTGGAAGGGTATAAAAATCAAAGGCAATTTGAACCAAAAAACCACAAAATGTAACTTCTTGGCAAGCTTCCCCAGCAAATGACCTTTTCTAGTGATCATGATTGGTACTGAGCTATTTAATGAATACTTAGTCTAATGATGTATATACAGTACGTCCATCTGAACACACAGGTGCATGGAAATACACCAGCATAATACAGTGGATTAAGGCAATGATATGCCAAAAAACAGAAGATGTTCAAAGTATTACAGATGAATAAAAACATCAAGATTCAGGACATGAAATTTCATAATCAAGAACTGTCCAAGAACAGCTGACCCCTCTCCAATTTTTTTCCTAAAATTGTAACAATATTACATGACAACATTGATGAGAACCAACTGATTAGAATCAACATTTCAGGATTATAAAATAGAAGATGAAGAGGAGTATTGGCCCCGTGCATGTCAGTTAAATGAACTGTGTGCATGTGAAAAATGTAAGAGTTTCTCATTCTATAGTTTACCATTTTGTTTACTGCTTTTTATCTGCTATTTCTCCCATTACCATTTCTATACTTGAGAAATATATAATTGAGAAATGCATTCAATGGATAATAATATTCAAGTTTTGGTTTTAATAAAGCTGTACATTCATTATTGGGTAGTAAACATCATTTTATACCTAAAATATGACCAATAATTGTAAAAATGTTTTCAAATGAAATAAACAGGAGGAAGTTAATAAAATAATAACAATATTGGATAGCATTTATGTAAATTAACCATATTTTTATTTGTTAGAGAGATACTCTATTGGATTATGGCCCTTGGTTGGACAACAAAGTTTCCAAAGAGGTTTATCAGGTTTGGGGATTGGGGGCATAATAGTAATCTGTGCGGATAGATATTATAGCTGCTTTTCCATTTGAAAATCCCATTGGTAAAATATTTTGAATGGTTAGGGCAGAAATCTCCTTCAGAGACCTCTACGTCATTATTGGGGTTATTACATCCAGTGCTCTCTCTTCAAAATTTCCATCATTATCATACTTACAGGGTTATTTCTACAATGGTTTAACATTGATTTCATCTTTGAAACAACTTGAAAGCAAAAGCAATGCATTTAATTAAAAATAACATGAAATTGCCATAAATGTAATTGGAGGAAGGAGGAGGTCCAAAAGGACCTCCTCAATCTGGCATGATCCTGATGCTGCTCTTAACCTATTATCCTGTTTGATTAGTATATAAACATTCAAATTGGCTAAAAGATGCACCTGTTAATTGGGCATAACATGTTAATCAAAGTTGATTTTAGTATAAAAAAATGAGATCTGTCCTCTCATTAGGAAATAATTCCTAAAGCATGCTATTATGGCACAAATATATAGTTATATATCAATATAATGATATCAATAATGTTTTTATTCAGCTATAGATTTAATAAAAACTGTCTCTGGTAGAGCATGGCTCTGACTGACTATAAAAATTACAAGTCTATGTAATTAGAATTCTTGATTGATGGTATATTGATGGCTTGCCATTGGTATCTTCTGAAGTGTTTGTTTTTGCTCGTTTGTTTTAATTTTCTAATCTAGTTTTACTGCTATAGGATTTCCGGGTGGATCTCCCTTTCCACTGTTAATAAGGTCCAAAAGTTTGCATCTTTTTATCAGATTAAACTAAGATTACTAGGTATTTCAATTTGCTGTACTAAATTTAATTAATTTACAATTTAAAAAATGACAGTATGGCATGTACCTGCATATGTTTTTCTACTTAGCTATAGTATTTTCTCAGATTTCCCTTTCTGACATGTAATCATTTCTGTAAATGAAACAATACATCACAAGTTTCTTATCAGATATTTAGCCAAATCAAACTAAAGCTGAATGTAATACTAAAGTTTTACATTCTGAATTTTCCCTCTCCATATTTGTTAGCTGTTCAGGGTAGTTCAGATAAGAAACACAACCAGGAATATTAGCACTGTCTTTTATTATAAGGTTGCAATAAATAGAATGCAAAACTGAAAACACTTCTGCCCCATCCTCTCTTTTTGGAGTTTCTGGAAGACTAGGAAGGGTCTCTTTGTAAGCTTTTTCTATGCCTACAGACTGAGTTGCCTCTTATCAAAATGCTGCTTAGGCCAGTGGCCCCCAGTCTTTTGGTCACCAGGGACTGGTTTCATGGAGAATGATTTTTCAGTGGACTAGAGGTATTTGTGTGGGATCAGATTGGTATTCCAGTATGACAGAAAGTAGGATTTAACATTTCTTCCTCCAAAACTTGTTTTCCTTGGAAATACAGGTGGGAGGAGTAATACAACACTATTTTAATATATTTCTTTTCCTATTTGATTTTGCTTTGCAACTATTTCATTTCTGCACTAGTTGTTTATTTTTGCCAATTAGATTTAGTAGAATAACATTTTTAAGCTCCCAAGTATTCTCTTATCTTTTGGAAAATAATAAAATGAAATTGCTTAAATTAAACAAGTAAAATATTATTTCTGACATTACATTATACAGAAATCAGAAAAAGGTCATTGATCATTCCAATTGTTTTTGTGAAAATACCTTATTTTCCTTTCACTGATACTTGAAATTATTTTCAATACAGGGCCCAGCCTTCTATCCCAGAGTGCACTTCAGCTCAATTCCAAATCGGAAGGATCTTTCCAATATCCATCAAGCTACCATAGCAACCAGACCCTAGCCCTTGGAGAAGGAACAGCATCCCAGCTCCCAGCCCGCAGCAGTCAAGCTAGAGCTTCTCTACAGAACTATGGTCAGGTATGATTGGAGAAACAATCAAACTCATTTATATTAATTAATGTTAAGATTATTGAACATTATTTTGACTCAGAATATTTTACACACATAAACTGTGTTTACTTACATATTAAAGTGTGTGCTTCTAATTTAGCACAGTGTAAGTAATAAACTCGAGCTAACAAATAAACAAAACATTTGCTGAAGTTGCAGGGGCTGTGGAGAAGGTGGAGGCTTTCTCTGAAGTAGCCTCTACTTCATAGAACTCTCTCCTTCCAGAAATAAATGTAAAAGTACACCCTTTTGGACTTTCAAAAGTACACCTTTAGTTCATTGTGCTTTTGGACAAATGCTGAATGCTGGTGCTATGATGCTTTTGTTTTTTTCTCAATATAAATATTGTTATATTACTTGTTTGTTTAATTGGATTGGTGTTGTTTTTATTGGTCACAACCTTGGGCCCACTGGAAGTAAGGTAGCATAGAGAGGTCCTAAAATAAACAAACATTTGTTTAGAAACATGTGATTGTATAATTTATCTTTTAAGTTTATATAACTCTGAAATTCTGTGGGGTTTTAAAAATCCAGTAATACAAAACTCTGAAAATCAGAGCTGTATAAAAGTTGCTTCATTTTCATGATTAGTTTGCACATCGACATGTGAGATTTACATCATCCCAACATCCAGAAGTGCCCAATACACAAATTTCAGAATACAAACTATTGGGTGCTGCATATGATTTGTATTTGCTGTGCCATATCATGCTCCCCACTAAAGCATTAAAGAAATATATTGTAATTCTGAATTATTATTCTACATATTTAGTTGTTTTAATTGTGGCTTAAGCTGTTATTGCATCAGGTTTCTTTGTGTTTCTTTTCTTCTTTTATCCCTTTCAGAATAGCAGTTTCAAACCCATTCTTAGGCATACTAATATGGAACAGCAAAACTGTAGCACATTTTTAATAGTCATATTTTATTTGCCTGCTTATTTTGAAAAACAATGCTGCACTCTAAGATTATATAGAAAGCTTGAGACTATTTTGGCAAAATAAAGATCCCCATTTGAAAAATATGTAGAACATGGCCCAAGCATTTCCTAACGATTCTAGATATAGACATTCTGCATTTTGAGAAAAAACTATGGGCATTATCATAAAACCACTGCAACAAAGAACATGCAACTTAATAGAATGGCTGTCTTTAAATGGCATAGTCAGTCACAATCAGGGGTGGGTTCTTGCCAGTTCTAACCTCTTCTACCGAAGAGGTTCCACAAATCTACAGTGTCGTTTAGAACCGGTTCCAGCTCCCTCCCCCTGCCCGTCCGCACATTATCAAGATGAAGAGCGAGAGGAGGAATTCTGGGAGTTGAAGTCCACAAGTCTTAAAGCTGTCAAGTTTGAACATCCCTGGGTTTTTTTCTAAAGGGTTAGGGGTGCAAGGGTCTTGTAACTTGACAGTTTTAAGACTTGCGTGCTTCAAATGCCAGAGTTTCTGAGCCAACATTTTGGTTGCTAAGCAAGAGCATTGTTAAGTGAGTTTCACCACATTTTACAAGTTGGCCATGCCCACCCAGTCACATGACTGCCAAGCCACTCCCACCTGGTCATATGGCTGGCAAGCCACTCCCTCCCGGTCACATGGCTGGCAAGCCACTCCCACAAAGAAGGCCACACCTACAGAAGAGGTTCTAAAAAAATTTGAAATCCACCGCTGGTCACAATATACATTTCACAGAAAACAAAGTGATAATGATAAGAGAGGAATAACTTGCTCAAAAGCCTAATTGCAAAGCAGTAGGGTCTGGATCATCAAAATATAAATTTGTTGTTTAGGATAGTTATTTCACAGAAAGAAAATTTGATTTCTCTGAAAGCACATAGGAGATCCCAAAGTCAGATTATATTCATCTGTGTTCTACAGATAAGCAAAGTCATTTTCAAATTTCAAATAAAGATCTTACCTGGCAGTTCTTTAATTTTATTGTCCCCTCTGATTCAGAGTTGTTTTTTTTAACCTTTGCTTTTTTTTAAAAAAAAAATTATTTTTAATTTTCAAAACAAACACAACACAAAAAATCTTCCTTCTTTACATACTGTAGAAAGTGTATCAGTTGGTTACAAAAGACTTTCGTGCATCTCTTCCACGGTCAACCATAATTCATATTAACTCAAGTATTTTAACTCAGATATTTATACATGTTACCATCATCATACCTCCATTTTCATTTGACTATAATTGTTTAAATGTCCTTCATCATAAAAACCACCCTCCGAGCAACCCGGAAGTCACTTCCGGTTTGCTCGGAGGGTGATTTTAAGCACTCCGAAGGCTTCAGGGACCGTTCGAGGCTTCCCTGATGCCTTCGGAGTGCTTAAAACCACCCTCCGAGCAACCTGGAAGTCACTTCCGGTTTGCGTGGAGGGTGGTTTTAAGCGCTCCGAAGGCTTCAGGGAAGCCTCGGACGGTCCCTGAAGCCTCTGGAGGGCCTCCAGGGGGTCGGGGGAGGCTTTTTTCGCCCTCCCCAGGCTCCTATAAAGCTCCTGGAGCCTGGGGAGGGCAAAAAAAATGTAAAAATGGGGGGTCGCGCGTTGTGTGCGCATGCACACTGGGGGGGTCGCACGTTGCATTACGGGTGCGGCACGCCCGCACTCGACCCCCCCTGCGCTCCCCCCACTTGTGGCACGCGAGCCAAAAAAGGTTCGCCATCACTGCTATAAGGTATGTCTCTCTTTTTTAGAAACAATTAAGATTTTTCTCCACCAGTATGCTGAAAACAAAATGTTAAGTGAAAAACTGTTAATTCACTAGAGTTCTTAACATAGCTTTTTTTCACTTACTTAAGTAACAATCCTTCAGATATGATGTACATATTTATGGATCCAGACAAAAATGTTAGGGTTTCTGGCAGCTACTTACATATCTAATTAAGAAAGCTGATTTCAAAGAAAAAAATGTTTCTGTGGTTCAGTCTGTGTGTGCAAGGAGGGAGGGAATTTTCTATCCTTGAGTATGGCTTTTTAAAGACTTGAGCCTTGCTGTCTAACACTAAAAAAAATCCCACAATTCACACTAACGTAGTGACGGCTAACCTTTTTGTTGTCATATGCCGAAAGGGCGTGTGCGTGCGTGCGTGCATGCCCACATCCATAATGCAATGCCAGCGTGACCCCTCTTCAATGACCCCCCTTGCACATGCCCATATGACCTCCACACAACCCGTTTTGTGCCTAATAGGCTTCCCTGCAGCCTCTTGGGACCAAAAGGAATATGCAACATTTAATTTCTGCATCAATATAAACAGGATAAAAAGCTTAAAGCTCATAAGCAAACACAAAAATAAAGCATTTTTGCTTTATTTAAAGCAAAATTATACTGTGTGAGGGCTTTCAACCGAACAAATTTAACCATGGCTATATCAGTGCTACATTGCTTATGGAACATTTTTAAAAGCAGAGCTTGTCCCAGGAAAATACTGAAAATGAATCAATGTCTAAAAAGCTGTAAGGGTATACAAAAGATCAAGCTCTAGTCAGTCACAGCAGAAACCTGGCATCCTATTTAATCCCAGATGTCTCCAAGAAGCCTAAAAACAGATCATGAAGGTATGAATGGAGGTGAGCAGCTCTCTCCCTCTGATGGCAGGCCTCTGACACCAAGTAAAGCTATGGGTCTCTGGATGTGCAGGGTAGCAGTCTGGGCTGTTAGGTATCTGTCCAGCCAGTGAGGATTCTCTTCTGGTCATACGGTGTATTTTAATGATACTACAATTGGCTTCTGCTTATGCAGAATCTGTCAACATTAAATTTCACTGAATAATGATGTTCCAAGAACATGAATCTCCACATTCTCTGTGCCATACTAATTTTATAAATCCCTAATATGCCTCCTTTTAGCTTTCTCTCTCTGAACTAAATGCTTTTAGTTTTGTTTATTAAAAAAATTCACATTCATTTACAATTGAGATTTAGAATTACTTTTATTTACCTTGGGAATCAAGAATTGTAACCAGCATTCACAGTTGTAAACACTATCCCAAATGTATCCATACCATATTTATTTTATTAATTAATTAATTACTAAGGCATAATTATAACAAAAATATTTTTATTTCAATTTCCTTCCGAGTTATAATATACGCTCACACGCGCACACGCACATCCTAGGATGGCCCATATTACACTTCTGCTCCACCAATTTCATTGGTTCCTAGTCTGCTTCCGAGCGCAGTTCAAGCTGTTGGTTATGATCTCTAAAGCCCTTAATGGCATAAGTCCAGGCTACCTGATGAACTGCCTCATACCACTAGGATAAATCCATAGTACTTCTGGCAGAAAGGGCCTACTTCGGATCCCATCAGTCAAACAAGTGCAACTATTGTGATCCAGAAGAGCCTTCTCTGCTTCACCCACCCTTTGGAATATCTTACCCTCTAAGGTAAGATTCACCCTTGGCCTCCTCATCCTTCCGCAAGAGCCTGAAGACCTGGCTCTGCCGGTTGGCCTGGGGATGAAATGGGGAAATTCCACACTAGAGGTGGGTCCTGAATTGATGTCAGACTCCCCCTCCCCCTTGCTTTCTGCTGTCCACCATCTATCTTTTCGGTTACCATATTAATGTAAGATTCTCATTGTGTTCCTTTGTCATTTTTTATTTTATTGCTGTATTACTTTATTATTGTTCTATTTACACTTTCATTTTTCTTCCTTTTTTATTATTGTAAGCCATCTAGAGTAGCCCTACAGCAAGATAGGTGGCAAACAAATTTATCAAATAATAAATAAATATCATTTAATTTTTCATAGTAGCTATACACTATGTCCACATTTTTATTTATCATATTATTCTCCTAGTTAGGTTATGTTCCAGTTATATTATTCCCATTCTGACCAAGTAAGGGTGGACTTGGATCTCTTCTATTGTTAAACTTAATTTGAAATATTTAGTTGTTGACCTGTGACCAACCGGTCATCATTTCAGAGACACGTCCTTACCTGGATCCTCAACACCTGAGCACAAGGTTGGGGTTCCTAATGTGATGCCTTCACTTAAATAGCTGGGCAACACTCAAAAATAGCCCTGTTGAATAGCCCTGTTGGAGGATGGATGGATGGATAGATAGATCAGTCCAAAGTCATCACAATTAATGTCTCATGACATTTTGTATTATGTCATAATCATTTATCTAGCTGTGGATAAATGCTAGAGGTACACCATCATATGCCCTCCAGGGACTGCACCTTTGAATATGGTGGTTTGACAAGCAGAGCCCTTATGCCACCAAAATAGACATATCACAGTTCCAACACCAACGGCAAATGGCAAACTTTTAGCCTAAAATCCACTTTATTCCCCATATACGTAGTGATCTCATCTGCTTTTTGGCTAGGTGTCTCACCTCAGAAAGGGTTTCTATGGTTTTGAATTTGATGGGGGATTCAAATTCAGCCTATTTCTAAAATCCCAGATCAGTTAATCTGTGGAATGGCTTGCCTTTAGAAGTTATGGCTGCTCCATCATGGGAGGTTTTTAATAAGAGATTGGACGATATATATGTATGCAGGCATACAGAAATGTCTAGTTTTCTCCAGATGCTTTATTATAATCCACTTTTTTGAATACTCATGATTAGAATAAGTGCCTTCTTATTATTTAATGCAAATCTCAATTTCTCTTATTTTTACATCTCTATATTCTCATAGGCTTTGTAGATAGGTCTGTAAATATCAGTCAAGTTCTCTTCATCTACAAATGCCTCTTCACCCGAACAATAAGAATCAAACTAATGTAAATAATAGCACTGTTTCATGACAAAATTAGCTGATTCTAAATACAGATAGTCCTAAACTTGCAACCTATCACTTGATAATTGTTCAAAATTACAATGGAACTAGAACGAGTACTTTGCACCCTATAAAGCATGCCTGCCACAAATACACTAGGGTTACATGACCGTAGTTCAGGTGCTTTGCAGCCAGCTTGCCTTTATGACTAGTTGCAACATCCAATAGTCACATGGCTGAGATTTGCAAGGTTTTTTTGCCAGTTTCTTGCTACAGTCATGAATACAAGAAGTTGTATTTTGAAAATTCAGTTTATGGTTTGTATTTCAATCTGAATATTGGTCTAGATACAGGGCATAGATGACTTTATCAAATTATAGAAGGAATCATTTCTGAACCAGTTATTGTTTATCTTCCAATCTCATTTCACATTCTTTTTCAGAAAATATACTTTTAGGGAATAATTTCTCTTTCTTAAAAAATATAAAAGCCCTTGATTCTGTTCTGACTTCATTTCCATTCTATTCTATTATTTAGGATTGATTGAGGAATGAAAACATTAATTTTCAACAATAGCCTTAGCCAACGTACAAACTGTATCATAAGAGTGACATTTATTTTTTTATCATATTAACTGCCAGTTTCTTCAATCTATAAATAGCTTGCAACCTTGAAAATAATGTGGAGTGATTACAATAGCTCTGGGTACAAAACATATCTTCTCCTCACTAATCTGTCCTATGTCCCAAGGACTATAAGAGTTTTTGGAGTTCTTTTTCTGTTTGTGATAACAATCATAGGAATTTTAGTTGTTACTTAAAATGCACCTCACACAATGTAACTTTTCCATATGTCTATATGTAGTTCTTTTTTTATCATAAAGCAGTTTTACCGTATAAATGACTTGAAAAAATACAAAAGATATATTCCACTTACATAACTAAACTGTTAGCTTATCTGTTCAACACTACTCATGGATACTGTTCAGCAACGTATTACCGTATTTTTCGCCCTATAAGACGCTCCGGAATATAAGATGCACCCAATTTTAAAGGAGGAAAATCTAGAAAAAAAAGATTCTGAACCAAATACTGTAGTAAAATATTTTATATCAACTGTATAAACTTAACAGCAGTTTAAGAACAATTTTATGTCAACCATGTAACATATTAAGAACTATCTTTACTCTCATTAACAGTCAGTAAAGTCAGTAAACAGTGAAAGTAACAAAAATAAGGCTGTAATGTTTTTATTCGAACCCCAAGAATTCCTCTTCTTCGCTGCTATCAGAAATGAAGAAGGACAGATCCACGCAGTCATTGTCATCACTTTCTTCCTCACTGGTGTTTGCCTGCCCCATTTTTAGATGACCCAGGTGGCTACATTCGGCGTATAAGACGCACCCAGATTTTCACCCTCTTTTTTGGAGTAAAAAAGTGAGTCTTATAGGGCAAAAAATACAGTAATTCACAAGGCATAATGCAGTTGACTGTAGAAAGACTAACAGCAGGAGTAGTAAATCTCCCAAACAATATCTAAAATCACATATTTTACTGAAGAATTAAATGACTGAGACACGTTTTATCACTGATAAATTGATCCAGCTATCTAAGGCTCACATTGTATTGCCTGGAGATTTTGTTACATTCTTGTAGAATAGAATCTCCAGTTTAGATTTCTGATTACTTTCCATTATAGCTGGCAAAATTTTAGTTGTTAAGCACGAACATAAAAATTTAATGTATGGATTACTTTTAAAGGTTTTAATGTATGGATTCTTTTAAAGGTTTTTTTTAAGGTAAAAATTAATTGAAATTAATATACAATAAGTAAAAAAATCAACAAGAAACCTAAAAGTATAAAAAAAGGAAAAAAATAAAGGAAAAATAGAAAAGTAAGAATAAAGATGCAAAGAAGTAGCTTCCAATCTTTTTTACAGCAGCGGCAGTACAATTATAAACTTACAGTTTACTCTACCATTATAACATAACTCTCTTCTTTCTGTAATCTGTCTAATCAAAAACTATAGACCATAGGTTTAATTTATTCTGTTAATGCAAAAGTTTCCAATCAGCAGTAAACATAGTTTTTTTCTCTGATTAAAAAGAATTACAGGATTTTAAAGATCAATTACAACTGAGACTATTAGTATTTTGGGGGGAAGGGGGGATTGATGGAGTTGAAAATGTCATGCCATTTAGCAGCAAGATTATTATATACGCAAAGACAGAAAGATTCAGCACTATCTGCAATGGAGGAATGGTTGGTGAAGATGATGGAACTTGCTGAGATGAAATTTCTCAATTTCACTTGAAATTGTTTCTTCCATACATTTTGTTGAGAATTCATACCGTTCTGGATTACCATGATGTTTATTCTGGTTCTAACACACTTAGGAAAGAAATAAGGAAATAATTACACTTGTTTTAAGGGTGGAATTAAAACCTCCTGTGAGCCACACGGAGTGGATTAAAACCCCTTTACTATCCCTCTGAAATCAGGACAAAAGCTGTCTTCAGGTATTTTGCTAAGTTCATCTTTAAAGTACCCACTTTAAAAAAACACTTGGCACTTCCTCTTTACTTTCATTGAATTCCACTCTTTAGTCTGAAGAACAATTGACCTAGCATTTGCCTGATTCAGGAAAACACTCCACCCCCAAAATATGTTCATACAAATATTACTATTTAAAAATATATACCCCACACTTTTCTTTATAGAAGCAGTTAAGGAAGATTACAACCATAAAGTTAAAAATGAAAAAAAATCAACAATAAAATCAATATAATTAAAATCAAAATAAAATGCTCACAATTATAATCAGTTTAAATCTTTAAAAATTGGGAAAGGAAATGCATCATTGCTATTTTCCTAAATAATAGGAGAGTAGTGCATCCCTAGAGAATGCATTCTGGGAGTCCTATAGGGAAGACCTGTTTCCATCTTCCAAATGGCTGAACTTATGGTATCAATGGCGTCTTCAAAGGCGTCTCTCCTGCTGATCTAAGTGGTTATGCAGGTTCACAGTGGGAGAGATGTCCCTCAGATACTAAAGCTCTCCAGAAATACATGCCCAACAATACTGTGTTAGAAATACCTGAATAGATACACTAAATCCTTTGCTAGAACAATCTTGTTATTTTAATATAAAATAAACCCACTTTTTTCTAAAAACAACCAACACCACTTTATTTTGAAATATTAACAGGCTCATTTAATAAAAAAAACTTTTAAGAGGAAAACATATAATAACTTATATATAATTTACTTCCAAATATACATCCTTATTAAGATTGCTGAATCTTTTGCAGGATCATATAGGCTGAGCCATAATCTGGTTTGACTGATTCACAAATAGCTTTGCATATTGTACAAAGCCAAAAGCAATGAAGAAAAACAAAAAGGGGTGTTCTAAATATTTTAAAAATATTTTTTAAAACAGTGTGCTTTTTGATGGAGTGCTCAGCTATCTCTTAGTCCAATTGCAGTTAATAGAGGATTTTAATGTTACAAGATTAACAGCTCTGTTTGATCTCTTCAGCCTAAAATGTCTGATAGAAACTAAAATGCCGCCTTCATTGGAAGAGAAGACATTTTATTCTTTAGTGTTCCAGAAGGGTTTTAGGCACATAATTGAAATTTATAACAAGAAGCAACTGCTGAGAACTTTCTTTTCCTCCTCCTTATCTCTTTTACAAGATTTAAGGCAAACTCCACATATAACTCGTGAGATCCCATAGCCTTGTGCAGAAATGTCTCACAAAGTATGGTTTCTATTCAAGATGAAATTACTATTTGAATTGGATGGAATATTGATTTCACAATTTTCCATAGCTCCATCTCAACCCTTACTTTCTTATACTCCTGGTAAATAAATAATAACAGTTTTTCAGTTTGGAAGGGATAGTTGCGTAGGATTCTTGTACACAACAATCACAAAAACACATACCCATATTAGTATAGATGTTGAAACAGAGAACACAAGAAATGAAGAACTAAATGATTCTATGCAAAGCCAGTGCTTTGGTTTTGTTTGTTTTTTTACATTTTCTTCATTCAGTTCAGTTTTCACTGTAACATTTATTTCAAGTTGAAACAAAATCCCTCTACATTTTCAGGAATTGGATTTGAACTCAGCTACTATTTTATAAAAACAATTATCGGTAGGTCCTTTCCAAATGGCAAAGAGGATGCCCACACCAGTCCCTGCTGTCTTATATTTTTAGCTTTCTCAGAATAGTTTTGTACATTGAAAGTTTCACAGATGCTTTAAAATTTTAATTTTAAAATGTATGCATTGAAATCTCAGTGATTATTTTTAATCTCTAGAATCAAACAGAAGTCATATATTTAGATGAATGAAATTAAATGAAATGATAAAATTTTACCATGAAAAAAATATTTGTAGTCTAGCATCCTGTTACTAATGCCATCCATCCAGATGATGGTAGTTTATATGATGCATGTTGCTTGCTCCAACTGGTATTTGAACATGCTCTATTCTAAACTCAAGGCTGAGTTAACCTTACTATACTACATGAATTTATTAAATTCATTTTCTAAATCTGGTGTCTTCCAGTTGTATTATATGGTTTTCATTCCCAAATTTCTAGCCAATAAGTATTGGCTGAAAATGGGACTCCCAACACATCTGGGGGACATCAGGTAGAAGAGAAACGTTTTAAGCCTTGCTAACTTTATCAGCTGTAAACAGGAAGCTATCCATATTTACTGTATGATATAAACTGATCGTGCACTAACATTTATTTGGGTATAGCAGTGTATAATATTTCTATGGATACATATCACAATCCCCACCCTCCTTAAAAAGAAAGAAAACAGACTACTCCCTTTTGCTTCTTAATATGACTGCACTCAGTTTCTCTTTCTATCTGTAAATGAACTAATGAAGAATGGATAAATAGATACTGGCTTGAAATTCCTCAGTCTTCTTCCCAGAAAAGACTTATCTATCTATTGATTTCTAAGGCTGTCCACTTGATATGCAATTCAATAGTGAACAGCTATTTAGAATTAGCACTAACAACAAACAAAACAAAATATTATTCTTGAGATTCATAAGAGCTTTTTAAAAAAATCTTTTGGTGAAGGTTTTGAATTACCTTATTGAAGTGGTAAGAAAGTGCCACCACACCAAGTTTTGTTCTTTCCCGTTACATTTTTCACTCATTTTTAAGCCTCTCTCGTTTCCATCATTTTCTATCTGAAATAGCCTTTTGGGCTTTGGAGCATGGAGAGAAAGGGTACATAAAAGATTTTACCTGGAAAAAGATTACATTCACATACACCTCTCAGCTATGCAAAGTCACCATACTCCATAAGATTTTCACAGAAATCTACATTTCCCCAAAAAATTCAAAAGCGTATTTATCAAATTGAAAACCATTAGAAAAAATCTTGGGTGATTTTCAATTAGATAAAATAAGTTTTGACCCATGAGCTAGCTAGCTCTTTCAAGGCTAAGGGAGAAGTTCCTAAGAGGTTAGAAAAGAGATTCTCCAACTTGTTTCTGCTATGCAAGATGATTTGCGGTTCACCAACTGTTTCCACCAACTACAATGTAGGGAATAATATTCAGGTGAGGTTGTACCTAAGTGTATCACAAGAAACTGAGGTCAATTGATGATGCACTGATTAATACTCGAGAAGTAGAATCCTATCCAAGAATTCTAAATAGAACTAGGTGCCAAGCATCATTGCTTGCCTTGAGTACTGGAGAACATGCTATTATATAAATAATTATTGACTGCTTTCAGAAGGGACATTTAAATCAGTATTTGCTTTGGGTTTTTTTTAAATTAGTAAGTCAAAGAAAAAAACTTCAGTTCTTTGAGAGTATTAATAAACATATTTCTTCTACTGCCTTATGTTATCATTTTACAAAACTGAGTTTATTATAATCCTGTAAATGAGGATAATAAATATTTCTATTGCAGTTAGTGACAAATCCCAGGCTAGATCATTTCAGACATTATGTTACTTAACACATGCATGAAAAACTGTAAATGTGACATTATATGCATACAACAGAACAGAAGGATTCCTGGTAATTCTTTCTGTAGGCGATACATTTAAGGTAGCTGCTGCACAACATGCAGTATCCTTAGAATAACATTTTAGTGCTAGTGTATCAGCTAAGGCCCTCCCCAAAATACCCTAAGAAGTGAGATTTACAATGAGGGCTATTATACTTTGAATATCCCAGTAGGCTATTCTCAAGACCCTCTTGGGGGAGAAAATTACTTTAGGTGCACACTACATTTTGTGCCACTTATAAATATGATTATTATTCAGAGTATAAACTTCGCAGTGAAAGTCGCTTCCTTGCCCATTTCTCCAAGCGTGCTTCGGGGTAGAGAGCGAAAAAAATTGAACGCTGAATCTTTTAAACACTCGATGACCTTATTTCGGCTACGGGGCGCTAAAGATGTAACCGTAGTTGCCATAAGCGATACATTCGAGTGAATATAGTAGAACAGCCTTCGAGTAAAGAGGACGAAGATGAACTTTATTTAACATCAAACCAGAATATATGCCAGATGCTCGAGACCTGCTTAAAGAGTGAGCAATGAGCCGAGCTTCAACCTACATAGCGAGGGCATTTGTGCAGTAATTAAGTGCTGATTTTCAAAGCTTGTGGGTCCAATCGCGGTAAAGATTCAAAAATGTGCCGCAGGGGCGTATTTAATTCCTTTGCCGATTCTCCGGACTGGGTGGGGGTGAGGGCGGCAGGAAGGGAGGGTTGGGAGTGGACTGGCTAAAACCGCCTCCTCTGTTGACCGCCTCTCGTCGGCCTGTTTACTTACTCGCTCTCCCCGCCCATCCCCCTCCTTTGCAGGGCACCACTGGCCGGACTGCCCACCTCGCCACTTCGGAGCCGCCGCCACTCCCGTCGCAGTCGCTGCCCAGGGAGACCTTCGCGCCCAGCCATGGGAGCGCTTTCCACTTGCCGGACTCCTCCTGCTCCTCCTCGCAGCAGCCACACTCGCCGGCCCTCTACTATTCCAGCTCCACGCTGCCGGCGCAGAGAGTGAGCTCGCCCTTGTCCATGCAGCAGGTGGGCTCGCCTACCAAGCTCCAGCGGGCGGGCTCCGCCTCCGAGAGCGGCGGCGGCTACGGCACCACGCAGCGGGTTTCCTCTCCCAAGCAGTCGCCCAGCCGCCTCGCCAAGTCCTACAGCACCAGTTCGCCCATCAACATCGTCGTCTCCTCGGCGGGGCTCTCGCCTTCCCCGATCCGGGTCACCTCCCCTCCCACCATCCAGTCCAACATCTCCTCTCCCATTCATCAGCTGAGCTCCACCATCGGCACCTACGCGACCCTCTCGCCCACCAAGAGGTTGGTCCACCCTTCCGAGCAGTACAACAAACATTCCCAGGAACTGTATGCCACGGCCACTTTGCAGAGACCCGGAAGCCTTGCAGGTGAGAGACAATATGCTCTTTTCCCCGCCTTTTCAACTCTTGGAGGCGCATCCTCCAAGGTCCGCCGAAACAGTTTTATAATCCCGAGAACGTTTGTAATTTTGATTGCTCTGGTTCGGAAAGGAGGGAGGGGCGGAACGGTGATGCTCACGTTCTCCTTCCTATCCCCAGTCCTGGCTTAAGCGATTCTTGCTGGTAAACTAAACTGTTTCAGTGTCGGGTCAAATAAGTGAGGATCCCAACAGAAAATAAGTGCCGATTGTATTCCCCTAGCCTTGCTTAGGTAGAAATGAGGCACTGCTGATTTCATTGGGATTTGTTATAAAGCAAGAAGTATATTTAGGTTTGAAGTCTTTGCTGTTGACCCTTAACAATCTTTTCCTTTCCACCATACTCTTCTTGCCAGGTAGAAAAGCCCCATGGGAGAAAGCTTTTCTTTTAAATCAGAACAATATATTCCTGGAATGAAGGCATGGTTTCTTGTTTAGCTGATATTACATTATTTGATGCATAGCGATGCTATCAAACAGATTTTTAGAATTATTTCTTGTTTCCAGTAATATTAAAGTGTTTGTTAAGTGCTATGGTTCCCTTTCCTTAGGAAACACCTGGTTGTTGTTTCTTTCAAAAGAAACCCTTGCAATTGAAGAGTAGTTATTGATCTTGGTAAACTCTGTTCTTTTCTGTGGGGAATTTTTGCTGTTGTAAAAACCACTTGAAAGATACTGCTGTAACACCAGCTGTCATGCTCATGTGTTCTCTCATCTGATTTATGTGGCTAAATGTGACATTTAAAAGAATTAGTTGGGAAGGGTTTTTTTTCTAATATCTGGAAGATATTCAAGTATCTCTCCTTTAAGAAAGTAGGGTAGTCAGCAATCTATTTTAGCATTGAGTTGTGTTATTGAAAAATGAGGCAAAATTAAGAAACAGATTTGTTCTCTAGTTGTATTTTTATAATATCCCACCCTTCAAAGCAAGGGACTGTAGGCTAGACTGAAAGATGAGGGGGAAATCCTGGAAGAAATAATTGGCAAACACTTCCATAATTCTGTAAAAAGAACAACTATTATCCTATCACTAGGAATCAGGCTTAACGAGAAGTCCATTTTAATTATTTACTTGTTTGCATTGCTAATGATCTGCATTTGATGGTTCCAATCATGTGTCCAGTTCTTGAAAGACCTGCATAATAAAATATACATAAGATTATGAAAGATATAGAATGATCTGTGGAGTAGTTGTGGTCATGGTTATTACCAGAAAGTGGCAAATATTAAGTTGAGCAAATGGCATGTTGTTTCAATAGTCCTAACACTTTCCTTTTCCACAGAAGTGAAGAAAGTTGAAAGAAATGTGAATGTATGTTCAGTTTATGTCCTCTATAACTTATAGATGTAGGACTGTTCCTTGGTGGTGTTTCTTATGTGAGGGTCCCTGCAGGCACTACCTGCTGGATGTCTAAAAATAGTGTGATTTATATTTTGTGTCATACTGTTGAATACCCATTTGGTCCCTGTTTAGCAAACAAAGATATTGTTTGCTAAGTCTAGCAACTGATCCGCTCAATAAATTACTGTTAGCTAACCTGAGGCCATAAGACTAATTTTCATGCAGCCTTTGAACTAATCACAAAGCCAAATACAGAAAATTGGTTCAGGCCTTTGTTAAGAGTGGTGACCTTTTCTGCAGCCTGCAGCGTGGAATGGAGAGAACACAGTTTCAGAAAGAGAAACAAGAGGTATCTGAGAAAAAGAGCATCTATATCTAATTTTGGCTCTGGACCCAGCCACTGCCTGCTTCAATCTCACGCAACAGACTACCCTGAGGGGCAGGAAAAAATGGCCTGCATTGATAAGTGTCTTCTAGAGTTGTATTTGGGAATGCAAGGACACTTTCTGTTTGAGGTAGCAGTGATTGATTGAACCTGAGATTATTTGCAGTAAGATTTGCAATGTTTCAGTAAGCCGTGGATCATTTATAATAAATTAGCCCATGTTAGACCATAAAAAGTCTTTTTGTGGTCCTTTTTGTGGTAATTAAACAAAAAAAGAACAACCCTGAAGCTGTAATGACAGATTAGGCTCATCACCTTTTTTTTTTGGTTCCTATTCTGCACTTGGCCTCTCTTCTTCTCTGTATCTCTTCCTCTTCTGGTGTTCTTTTTTGGGCCAATGGAGTGGACCAGATATGTCTCTTTCTTGCCAGGCAGTTCCTTCTGGGACTGCAAGGCTGAAGAAAGACCAAAGCAATTGGCAATCTAGACAGTACAGGTAGTCCTAGACTTACAATGGTTTGTTTAGTGACTGTTTGAAGTTACAACAACACCACTGGACAAAGTGGTTTATGACTGTTTTTCACACTTACAACCATTGCAGCATCCCCATAGTCATGTAACTAAAATTCAGGTGCCTGGCAACTGATTCCTGTTTATGATGGTTGTAGTGTCCTGGGGTCATGCAATCATCTTTTGTGATCTTCTGATAAGCAAAGTCAGTGAGGAGACCAGATTCACTTAACAACCATATTACTAACTTAACAATTGCAGTGATTCATTTAGCAACTGTGGCACAAAAGGTTGTAAAGGGGGGGGACTCCAGTGGTGGGATATGACCGATACGGGCATACTGGTGCCTGCTGGGAGCACCAGGTACCGTTCCGGTACGGTGTTCCGGAGGGCCCGCCCACTCTCCTTACCGCTATTTGAGCCAATAGGGGCATTTCCTCATGTGCACGGAGCGTACAGTGCCTGCGCGATGCTCTGTCGAGCAGTTGGAGCATCGCGGGTGGTGGGTATGCATGCGCACGCTGCACCCGGGCTGTGCACACGCACAGGGTGGCCACCCGGCCCCGTTGCACTGCACTGGTTGCAATGGGATCCAGAACCCACCACTGGGGGACTCACTTTACTATCTCATTTAGCAACAGAAATTTTGGGCTCAATTGTGGTTGTAAGCCAAGGGCTCTCTGTATTAAAAGCAGCAACAACATTTCTATATTTTCAAATTAGAAAAAGCATGTTAGAAAAATATGACCAGTTAAACTATTCATTTGGCCTATATTGTACATTCTGGATACCATAGCAGAAAATATGTGTTAGATATATTTAAAAATTTATAAATGTTACTAAAGAAGTAAACAAGAGGCAAAGATTATATTAATACACAAAGTGGATAATATAAAAATGGCCCATAGATCATGAAAATAATTTCCTAAAGATACTCATCTTATAAAAAAGAAAAACTAATTCCAGAGTAGATGATTATATAATTGAATCATCACCTGCATAGCAACAACATGTGTTGTTATGGTTTTTTGGGGGAGGTGGATGGGACAGAGGAGTCTGCTAACTCAGCAGAGACATATGGGGGAAATGCAAATCAATAATTTTTAAAACAACCCTGTTTGTCTTTGATAAACAAGAGAAATTACAATTTAGTTTTGGCTCTTATCCCTGCTAAAAAGTTAGAGTGTGCTTGGAATCAGAAGATCTGAGTACCACTTATGCTTAAGTAGGCTGTTTAACTGCCTTTTCTGCTGTTTCTATCCACTGCATTGTATTTTGTTTTTTATTGGAGAGGGTTGAAAGTTTGTTTAGTGGGAGTAAATGTCATAGACTGCATCTAAAGGACCTGTTTGTGAACATGTTTTGTTGAAGTTACTAATGAAAAACAAAATTTTAAGCATTAGCTGTAATCGCATATCTTTTTGTGTTTGTTTTTTTTTAAAAAAACTTGAAAGCCTTTAGGAGTAAACGGTCCTTTTCACAGTGTTTGAGAAATAGTGTTCTATTACTTCTCATCATTTTTCACATGAAAGGTTTCTTGGCTGGTTTATTTGTTGGAAAAATCACTGAGAAAGCCTCCTCCTACAGACTGGCACCAATAAATACCCACAGTCTTTGTATAATTAAGAATCTTTTCAGATTGGTAACTAGGACATTTTGACACTTTACATGTTGAGTGAAATAGCCTAAAGGTGACAATAGATGTTCTGAAAGTATAAATCAATCAAGATTAACTGAAGCTTTCTTGAATAGTGAATGACAAACTGGAGTTTATTGCTCTTTGAAAAGGTGAAGCACTCTTGTTGCTCTTTTTAATTTTTAATTCAATATGGTTTGATGATACCTTGCTTATAATATTGATCTGAGTTACTGCCACACATCCAGTTAATTTGTTCCATAATTCCAAAATTACCTAATTCTTCGTTCAGTGTTTGAGTGCTTCCAAAAAAGATGTAATCCATTCATGCTATCAGAACTAAGCTACAAAAATCTAGAAAACTACTAGATGGGAGATAAAGATTTATGTTTCTTGCCCTCATTTAGCCTTTTGGCTTCTTTGCCATTCAAATCTTATCATTACATTAAACATTATGTTGTTTTCTAAATTTTATTACTTATTTTCTATATATTCTTGAACATAGTATGTGATTCTATCTACAGTGTGGGTAAATTGGAAGAGAAAATAATAGTAACCACAAACAACTTTTTTTCAGAATAGAAAAAATAGACTTTGTTCGTTTGATTTCTGTTGTTGAAAGGGGGGTTGCTTTATATATTGTACATGCTAGAAATTCAAGTCTTGTTCATGATAGATTATGATGTCTCAGGAGAGGAAAACTGAACAACCTTTTGTTTTTTGTTTCTTAGTACTTTTTTAATTCCACTGACTAATGAACTCTTGAATCAAAGGATGTCTTTGTTAAATGTAAAACACTGCCAGATCTCTTCAATTAAACTCTTTAGAATCATGGTACTAGAACTTAAAGTGGCAGGATGGGGGAATATATTTAAAAGAAGTATTGTAAGAAATATTATTTTGCCTTCTTACAAATTAGAACAGGAGTTTTCACCACTCACCTTTAAAAGTGATCTGATAATGTTGCTCTTCATGTGAAAAATTAGAGCCTCTGTTGTTCCCTGCCCTGAAGGCAGTGATACACTTTAGCATTCAGTAACTGCTAACTTTTTAAACACTGAGTGATCATAGCTGCCCCTTAACTCTGAGCATCTTATCTTTCTGTCTTTCCACTTAGTTCCATTTAATGCTTGTATAAGTAATGGCTATGAGTATAATTTCACAGGTTTGCCTCTTTGAAAATGCTGCCTGATAAGAAATGCATGCTGTTGGGTGTAGATATCTTTAGGCCGCTCTGATGTGGAAGAATTCGCCTTTTGTCACACTTTCCCCATAGCTGTTTAAAACAGAGAGCATGTTTCGGTTTTGCATTTGTAATCTGTGTATACAGTCTTTTAAAAAAATAATTTTACACATTTATCAGAATATAAAACATAAAGGAAAATAAAAATAATGAGAAACCAGGTGGAGAAAAAAGAGAAGACGAGAGAGTGTAGGGTAAAGCAGAGGTCACCAACTGATAGTCCGCAAGAAGATTTTGATGGTCCACAGTGAATCCGAGTGGAGGAGCTGCTCTGGGATGACCAATGGGCCAGTCCTGTGGCTAGAGCTCTGAAATATGGGACCGGTCAGGCAGCTCATGGTGGGGCTGGAGATCTCCGCCATAGAGGGAGATAAGTGCAACTTGCAACTTTGCATGAGGTGCAACATCCAAGGAGTAGTGAAGCCTTCCCCACCAGAACAAGGTAATGGTGCTTTTGCGGCAAGTGAGGGGTTGCGGCGCAGGCAGGCCAAAGCAACGGGTGTCAGCAATCCACAGCTCTTTCATCCCCCTGTGGCTTCCTGTTGGCTGAACACACCACTGGCTGGCCCGGCCCTCACCCTCCCCTCCCACTCACTCCTTGCCTGGCCTGAGAAGGGAAGGGTAGGGGATGGAGATTCACTCCATATTCCAGAGCAGGAGCAAAGCTTCATCTCTTGCTGGATCTTGCAGGTGTTTCTTCCAGCCCTTGTTGGTGCTGTGCAACTGAGAGATGCACAACTTCCTCTCCACCCCAAGACACTGGCTGGCCTGTGAGATAAGAGAGAGAGAAAGATGAGAGAGAGAGAGAAGAGATGAGAGAGAGGGAGAGAGAGAAGAGATGAGATGAGAGAGAGAGAGATGAGAGAGAGAAAAGAGATGAAAGAGAGAGAGATGAGAGAGAGAGAGATGAGAAAGAGAAAAGAGATGAGAGAGAGAGAGAGATGAGATATCCCAGTGTTTTGTTTTCTGTGGGAAACAGGTCCAAATGGCTCTTTGAGTGTTTAAGGTTGCAGAAACAGGCAGCCAAGCTAAGTGCCTGAAGGAACCCATCCCGCCACTGGGAGTCCAGACGCTTCAGTGAGCAGCGCACTGGAGTTACATTAATGGTCCATGGAATTTAAAATTATGAATTTAGTGGTCCCTGAGGTCCAAAAGGTTGGTGACCCCTGGGGTAAAGGGGGAGGAAAGGCATTCCAACTCTCTTTAGCATAGTAGAAAATAATAACAAACAGCCTCAAATTTTTATACACAGAAGTATATATACTAGCCATTTCTATAACAATGTAATGTGCATATACTTTCTATGGATGTTGGTAATTCACAGTGGATGTTGGGAATTCATGATGAGGCCCTCATCAGTATAAAAAAGGTATGTTATTTAGTTGAAAATATTTTATTTGTATTTATTTTTGTGATGATTTTATTTGCGGTCCCATCTCTCCCCAAGGGTATCTACTCATTGTACTAGGTCTGATAAAGTGGGGGCACATTGAATGTTCCTTCCTTCAAATATTGCCACTTAGTGGGACCTGGGTATCTCTTCCTGCTTTGGAAGGCTCTCCTCCCCGTTAGGCAAGCCACAAAAACTCGGCTTTACCCATAAGCCATTAGGGTAGTGTGAGGCTGCAACCCAGTAAGGTTTTCTTATGAAAGTGTAGGGGTGCATGGCAGTTTGGGGATGCTTTCCTGTTTTTATTTTATATAGAGAGAGACATTTATATTGTTTGTGAGTGTCCTGTTATGTTGCATAAGATGGATAGCTATATAAACTTTTAAATAATTGCATAGATAAAAATAATTGTACTGTTCATGGAATCTTGGTATAGAAAATCATGATTTATTGAGTAAGGAATGATAAGTCTATGATCCATCCCCTTTCCTCAGACACTAGTTTTGATATCTTAGTTTCATAAACCAGTTTTCTATTTTATCTACAGCAAGTAATAGGATTTAACGTCATGTTTACGGATTGGCTTCTAATTTCATTTGGTAAACTAACATTAAACTTCAGTTGTTTTTCTGCAGCAAAATGGAAAACAGGTTTATAGTAGAGGATGACATTTCTATGTTCTCTAATTAATACATGTAGTCCTTGACTTACAGCATTTCACTTAGTGACCGTTCAAACTTCAACGGCCCTGAACAAAGTGACTTGGACCATTTTTCACACTTACAACCTTGCAGCACCCTGATGCTTATGTGGTCAAAATTCAGATGCTTGGCAACTGACTCATATTTATGATAGTTGGAGCGTCCTAGGGTTCTGTGATCAGCTTTTGCAAACTTCTGACAAGCAAAGTCAATGGGGAATCCAGATTCACTTAACAACTGTGGCAATAAAAGTTGTAAAATAGGGGAAAACTCATAACAAATGTTTCACTTAGCAACATAAATTTTGAGCTCAATTATGATTGTAACTCGAGGACTACCTGTATTTGCACCACCACCACCCCGCCACATCTCTTGTTCTGTTGGTTGCAATGTTTGATGCTAACCTAAAACAGTTATCAAGAATAGATTTGAAATATATATGTAGTTTTAAAAAGCAAAACAACACTGTAAATATGAAACCGGGAAACAAGAAATCATTATATTTCTTGAAATAAATATTTCATGTGATCTGAGCAAGGGCTAGCTTTTAAGATATTTGTTTGATATTCCTGGGTTATACTTTTAGTGCTGGAACTGCTGTCAGCTGAATAAAATATAGTATATGGTTTGGCTTTAAAATATGCATTATCTCAGTTTTACTGTCCTGTAAATAAACTCTTTGTTGTCTTTCCTATTATCATTTTGTGACTCATTTCTACAAGTTTGGGAATGTTGTTTGTTTTGAAGATGAACTAGATTTAATGCCCCATACTTTATAACATTACTTGTCTGGTTTCTTGGTCAAGATTTATTTGGATTTTGTTTACACAGAGGAAAGTTTTTGTTTTCTTCTTTCTTTGCAATGTAAGACTTGGACGTTTTCTTTCATTCCCACACAAATTCAAACAAAATTGGTCATTTCTGGTACAAGAGCTGGTTCACATGGTTTTCCTTTTGTCTCTAAACCTCAGGTAGACAAGTGTATTTGTTCTTTTGGAGAGCTATTTGGAAATGGAATTGCACTCCCACTATACACAAGCACATCTAGTAACAAAAAAAATCAATGAAACAGTTAAGTAGTTTGTCTCAATTATTGAAGACATATTTGTCAGAAAAAAGATTACTTGGTTGGATAGCCTGTCGCATAAGTGTTTAATTGAAAATGTGGTTAATGTTAAGGAACAATTGCACATGTCTTCTGTAAAGTAAATTATCATCCTAATACTTTTTACTGCAAAGTGGGGGAAAATACTAAAGTGTATTCACATTGAGTGAGACAGGCTATAAATTTCCTTGAATTTCCATCATACAGTATCTGTCAGGCAAAGAGGCAGATACTTAGTGGAGGAAGAGTCCAGTTATGGACTATCTGGTTACCTGAAGCAAGACACTGGCAACTTGTTTAACAATGATCAGGATTACAATATCTGTTACTATAGTTAATGCTTGGTTACTAGATGAAGACCTTCCTTTCATAATGAGGAGTAAGGCATAGGCAAATATAATTGTTGGGCTTCTTGTCGATCCGGAGCTCTGTTATTGCTACAGAAGCCTTCAGGAAAGCCTTGCCAGCTACAGAAGAAGAAATAGGCTGAGGTGTGTGAGGCCTGGCTGCAACAACCCAAAGGTAAGTAGTAGGGCAGCTCCACCACACCCCATCCCCACCCTAGTTTATTTTTTTCCATAAAGTTTTTTATTTTTCATTTTCATAACATATAATCACATGTATACTATTACATAGCCAACATCATATTGTATTATTAAATGTTTACATCAATTCATCTTATCATCAAGAAAAAAAACAGTTATTGGCTCTTCTGCTCTCCATATACTATATTTGTGCGTTCACTTTCTTCTCCCTCTCTCATCCCCCTCCGTACCTCCTTTCTTATCTCTGTCCTCCTTCCCTTCTCTACTTTCCCTTCCTCTCTCCTACTCCTCTCTCCCCTTTCCACTCCTCATTTCTCTCCTCCTCTTCCCCCTCCTACCCTCTCTCCTATCCCTCTCTCCTTCCCTTACCTCTCTTCTTTTCTTCTCACTCTTCATCTCATTTGCTTGGTGTATTTCAGCTTCTGAGCAAGCTCCATTTTATGTTGATGGTATTTACAGTTCCTTTTCAATATACATATTTAATTTTAAACATATATTCTCCTCCTTAAAAAAAAAAGAGAAATAGAACTAAAAAGTATACATATATAGTCATTGTACTTTTAAACACCCCCACCTCAGCCTAATTTTGGTCGAGATGTAAACCTGGTTACAATTCCCAGCTATTCTCATCATTATCTTTAAATAATTATTTGTCCTTACGTGCCCCCAACTTGTGATTCTGCCTTTAAGTCTCAATAATTTTCCATTATAAGTGTACTTCATGTTCCCTCTCCAATTTTTCCATGTCTTGGATTAGATTACCTTTAGTTGTCTATGAGTAGCCAACCTCGCTGTTCAATATTCATTTCAATTCCCTTAATCTATTGTATAGAACAGTGATGGCGAACTGTTGTGGCCCATCAGGAGCCGTTGGAGCTGCCACTAGACTCCGACAGCGAGGGTCCCTATGAGTCGGCTCTGGAGAATGAGGAGGACCCTGGGCAGGGTTCTGACTCTGAGCAGGGATTGGAGAGTCAGGAGGCACCTGAGGCATGGAGCAGCGGTGAGAGCCAAAGGAGGGGGGCTCCTGATGCCATGCCTTGGAGCAGTGGGGAGGAGTCACGGGACAGTGACTCAGACATCAGCAGGGAGTTCTTAGATGCTCGTTACCGCTGAGCCCACAGATGCAAGGAGCAAAAGCACAGTTACTGGCGGTAAGGGCTCTCAGCTGCTGATAAGTAGACTCCTCTTCAGTCTATAAAAGGACTGATTGTGCATACACCCTTTGCAGAAGTCAACGTTAGGAACTATTGGGAAAGTTCTGTCTTGGAAGCTTAGCATGCTGGACAGCTGCTATCGTGTCTCTGTGCCGGAGGGTTCTGAGAGTCTTGTCGTGGTGGATTGCTGCCAAGGATCTGTCTGTCTGTCGGTGCAATAAATCCTGTTGAAGTAGTTTTGGTCTGGAGTGTATTCTGTGTTGGCGAGGGAAGAAGGGGGGTCAGAACAGCGAACCTATGGCATGCGTGCTACAGGTGGCACGTGAAGCCATTTGTCAGGGCATGTGAGGCACTGCCCTGTCAGCTGGCCAGCGCGCATGCACCCGCTGGCGAGCTGAATTCAGCCTTTTTTAAAGCCATGTTTTGCCCTCCCCAGGCTCCAGAGGCTTTATAGCAGCCTGGGGAGGGTGAAAAGAGCCTCCCCCCCCGGAGGCCCTCCAGAGGCTTCATGAGCTTCCCTGAAGCCTCCGGAGCGCAGAAAAACGGCCCTATGGGCAAACCCGAAGTTTAGGAACAGACTTCCTGTTTGCTCAGAGGGTTGTTTTGACTGCCCCGGAGGCTTCAGGGAAGCCTCTTGAAGGTCCCTGAAGCCTTCGGACCGCTTAAAACGACCCTCCGAGCAAACCGGAAGTGACTTAGAGCTTTACCATGACTTGCGCAATCAGTTTTGCAGTTACTAACAACCCTCACAAATTTGCTAAGGCTAGAACAATATTGTACCAATTTATGTGACAGTAATTAAAATCAGGTCTTACTACAATAATTTTACCCTTAGATGTCTTTCTGATTTTATTCCTTATCCTATCATGGCACAGTAGTTTACATGAAATTAATGGGTTTTTCTTTTGTTTTGCTTTGGGGGAAAGGTGTAGAATCTGCCACTAGTTTATTTTTCTTTTGTATAAAGGTTTTCCTTCACCCTCCATTACTTCTCCATTTTTTTCAGTTTTCCTGCATGTCTACTATGCCTTTTAAAACTAAGCATTCCACTTAACGTATATAATTGATTTTTTTCTACTGTAATACAATTGGTTGTACTTCTATTTATGTCTCATGAAACTTAATGGACTTCTTCTTTAGTTAGTATATAAATAGGCAGATAAGTAGACATTTTTATCAAAATTACATAGCATTTTGGTAAATTACATTTTCTGTACCAAAATAGGAGATATTGTTTAAATGATAATTTAATAGTGAATGTCCTTCCCTTTTCATTTACATTTTGTATGCAGTATTTATACCCATCAACATAACTAAATTTTTATGCCCAACCAAACATCTGCTAGTATTTGAGGAACATCCTACTGTGCCACATATTTTTTTAATCTGAGGAAACTGACAGAAAACAGAATTGTCAGATTAAAAGAAATAGTCATATTTTATAAAGATGAATAAGACTGTATATTTAGAGGGAATTAGCATATGTGTTTGAATTTATTTTTCTTAGAACAGCTAGATTGCCAAATTGGTGATGGGGGGCTTTTTCCTCATATGTTAGGGGTTAGCTTTAGTGTGTTCATGGATAGCTGGCCCTGTTTTAGATGTCAAAGGTGGAGCCTTGTAGGGCAACTGTGAAGATTTTCTAGGCACTGGACTGGCCCTTAGTTGAACTCCAGTTCTGTGGACTAAGGAATATATTAACTTGGTTACATAGGAAGAGTTTAAACATGCTCATTTTAAAGAATTGGGCAGATTCTTTATTGCTGTATGTTCTGTAACCTGTGTTCTAGATCCATGCCTCCCAAAAGGTTGCATGCAGTTGTATTTGAACAATGGCTAATGCCTCCATGCAGATGGGGATAGTTCCATTTGCCTTGAAGGAAGCAGTAGTGTTCCTGCTTCCCATGGGGCCATTAATAGATCCAACAGTCTTGAACTATTTTTAACTCCGTTTCCAACCTAACCTTTCTAGGGAAAGGGGCTACTAAGTGATCGGTTTCAGAGGGCCTGGATGACAAAGACACGTAATGGCAAACCTATGGCACGGGTGCCAGAGGTGGCACGCAGAGCTCTCTCTGCTGGCATGAGCGCTGTTGCCCCAGGTCAGATCTGTGGCATTTCTTTCATGAGCTTCTGTTTCCCTGCAAATGACGGAACAGAAGCTCACGAAAGAAAAAGCACTGCTGGTGTTGGGATGCCTCGCCTCCCACCAGCCAGCTGGTCTTCAGATCACTGCTGCGCATGTGTGCATATCCGTGCATGTACATGTCCACGCATGTGCATGTGCATGCATGTCCATGCATGTGCACATCCACACATTCATACATTCACATGTGCACACATGGACACAGTTTGGGCATGTGTGCGCATAGTTTGGGCACTCAGTCGTCTAAAAGGTTCTCCATCACTGAAATAGACTATTGAACCCTTTTCAATGAGGATTCATTCTGGGAAATCTCATTCATATTCTAATTGTGGACAGGAGGCCATTTGGCAAATGTAAGCAAAAAAAAAACCCAAAACCTAGTAGAATGAGCAAGCATTGGGAAAATAAATCTCAATGAGCAATGTCTGCTTGGGTACTTGATGCCACAGGGTATTTTGTTCCCAGACTTGGCTTGAAGAACAGTAAATATTGTGATCCATCTCCCTTTCCAGACTTCTTGTCCACCAAAAGTGCCAAATTTTGAATGATTGCATCATCTTTGGGACAGGTCAAAACTTGTCCTGCCTGTGGTGTTTTTTTATTGGAGTGCTTTCAGATTTGATGCCAAACTTTTACTAGAGAAGAACTTAGTGTTCATAAAGCTCTGGTATGCATTCTTGAGGCCATGTTGTGTAGCGTGGCTCAGAATTTCATAAATGCCATGGAATTCTTTCACAAAAAAGAGTGATCATACCCTGGATATGCTTTTTTCATTTGTATTGGAAAGTAAAGATCTAAAAAATGGGGATCTAATGTATAGTCACAAAAAGAAAAGTTCTTAAACTCATGGTTAAAATATAAATACATGTAGCAGATTATCTTTTTTATGGTATCTAAATTAGTCATTTTGACCATACATTGTATTACCTGTTTATAGCTAGCCATTCATAGCAAGGCTGCAAGAGAACATAATTTTAATTCAGGATATAAAGTAATGCTGTGATCATTTTGAACTGGATATTGTTTAGTTGCTGCTACAGGCAGAAAATATAACATTTGGGAGAACAAAAATCTAATTAACTGACATAAATTGATTAGATCTTCTACTTTAATCCCCTCTTGTTCATATTAATCCTTTAGCTAAATTTGGTTGTTTTCATGTGCAGTGTTTCTAAATGACAATATGTAGATATTGAGAGAAATATACAAAGGCCAGTTCTTGATTGAGTTTTCTGATTCTAATAGTCATGAAACTGGCTTTTTTTAAAATTCAAGGATAATGGCTCATAACCAATTTCAAATTGTAAACACTTTTTATCATGTAAATAATGAAAATATGGAGAAATCCAATTGGCTGATGAATTATTTGTGACTGCAGTTGATTCTACTGGAATTGTAACATCTCCAAGTGCCTTGAAACAAGGTGGGGGAGGTTGAGAAAATGTGAAATGTAAGCTTTTCCTAATTTTTATAACCTTACAGATATTCTGGTCTTTTATGAATAATGCCATCTTTAAATTTGGTTTGCTTATAAAATCATTGGTCAGTCTACAACAAATCTGTACAACATGCAACCCACCAGTATTTTTTTAAAAATATACTTGCTGGCACCAAGAAGGATTTTCTGGTACTGCTGCCCCAAAAGATGCCCTGGGAAGCATTTTCAATGCCTCTGGGCCTCACTGCCACCATCAGCTCCAACACTACCGCTGCTCTACTGCCTGCTGAATATTTGATTGCCTTTCAATTATTTATAACTGATCAATGTAATGGCTTCTATATGTTGTGCAGGCCTGCTGTAGAAGATGACTTTTATTAAGATCTGGATAGAGATAGTGCAACTGTTTTTGCCTTCTTCAAGGCATGGGTGGGTAGCATTGTTTACAGAAGCTTTAGATCGTTGTTTAATCAATTACGAAGAAACTTTCATTCATGAGATGTAATCTGTAGTTCACACTCTTCAAACAACTAGGTCTTCTGTAAGCCCTTTTCTGGACTACAGTAGGAAGAGTATACAAGTGCATGATTCAGATCAACTGGCAATGCATCCAGACCCACATTTTACCCTAGTTATTCCTTCTCCTCCTCAATATCTTTGTTTTCTTGATCTACTAGGACTTGGTTTGATGGGCACTATGGTGTTCTTCATTTTAGAAGTCTGAAGTTTGTGTAAGTTTGTATAGTACTGTTCTGTCTCTCCTGGTAGATTTCTTGACAGTTAGAATGGTATAGTAGAGGGCTGTCAAACTTGATTTTATTGAGGGCGGCATCAGGGTTGTGTTTAAACTCTGGGGGGATGAGTGGGCATGGCCAGGATGGGCATGGCCAGTTCAATGTCCTGCAGCCTGCATGAGGCCCTCCTGAGCTCTGTTTTCTTTGACAGAGGACTGCAGGAGGCTGTTGCACCCAAAACGAAGCTTGTGAGGGCTGCACGCAGCCCTCCCGAGCTCCATTTTTGCTGGCAGAGGCACTGCGGGCCAGTCCTTAGTTGTATCCAAGGTGGCCCCATGGGCCTTGACTTTGACCCCCCCTGGTATAGTAGCTCTGGGCTACTATAGTATAATAGCTCTCTCCAAATCATCCTTTCTTTGCTAGGCTCATTTAAATTTCCTGGCTTCCAAAATATTTTCAAACTGCAAGATTATTTGGCCATATATGATCAATACCAACAGATTCCCATCAGCATTACTGCAGGCAGCTTTGTCAGCTCGTAAGCTGATTGTCCTTACAAATCTGTGAGGTTCTCCATAGTGAGGGGAGGAGTATCCAGGATCGGTTGACCTTGTCCTCTCGTTGATTGGACTGAGTCAGATAACCTCTTTGGGGCATGCCCTGGTCACCAGGTACTGCCGAGTTATTGACTCAGTCCCTCAAGTGGACGGTTTGCCATCCTGGATCTCCAGTAAACTGGGAAAGATACTAAATTGAAATACGGAATTTGCCTCCCTGCCGCACGATCACAGCCCCCTCCGGACTGGACTAACTCCCTGGAGGGTTGAAAGGGATTGCCACTAGCCCTCAGGGTTGGCACGCTGCCCAGGCCACTGAGTGAGACCAGGATCACTCAGTGAGGACCTCTGCCGGGCAAGCCAGAAATCAAAAGGCACAACCCTTACCAAGGCGAGCCTTGCCGCAAAGGCTCTACTGGCGCTGGAGCGCTCCGCCGCTCCCCTCAGGGGTCGAGCGGCAAACCGTGGCTTCTCCAAGCGCCGCAGAGCACTCACACCACTTCCACGTGGTCCGACTGAACCGGAGAGACCATGAGCGAGAGCCTGACTACAGCGGCACTGGAACGAGGCAGGAGGCAAGGAAACCCGGCAGCAAGGGTATGTGGCAGCTCCTTGGAGCACAAGCCATTTGGAAATCTGTTTAAAAGGCAGCGCCCTTTGTTTTTTGGCATGCAGCACCATTTTGAAACCGGGAAGGAACCACATGACTCAAGATGGCGGTGCCAAGCAGCTCCAAGGAAGCCGGCAGGACCCAGGTAGCTGCAGCTAAAGCCAAGAAGAAGCACATTCCCCCCAGGGCAGAGTTAGAGGAAAGAGGGTGGCCCCAAGCCTTCCAAACCCACTTCAAAGTTTGAAAAACAAAGGCACAGGGCCTTGGAGCAGATCTGCAAGAAGGCGGGCAGCCAAAAGACTATCCCAGGCCCAGGAACAGAGGGGAAGGCTCCAGGGATTTCCTCACCCAGAGGGGCCACAGAGGAGGACCCAGCTTTGCAAGCAAGGATCCCTATTGACACCTCAGGCCTTTGGGGCTCTGCTCAGGGTTGGCAATCACCCACCCACACCACATCATTTGGGCCAGCTCGGCCCACGGGACTACCACCTTTGGGTTTTCCCTCTGCACAGGTGGGCATGGGCATCAGCCAGCAACCCCCACAGAGGTACCCAACTTTCAGGACTTGATGATGCGTGCCTTTCAGCATTGCATGGCAGTGGCATTCCAACAGCCACAGATGCAGCCACAAGCGGCATCCCCTGCTAGGGTCCCAGAAGGCCTGGAAACCCAAGGGGAGGACCCTCCCAGCTCCCTGGCCTCATCCCAGGAGGATAGTGACCTGGAATGCAAGGAGGGCGAGATTAGAGAGGACAAACTGTCTGAAGACAAAGGAATGCCCCCTCCTAAGCCGACCTTTTCCAGGTTATTCCAGCCCTCCTTGTACAAGTCACTTCTCTTCAAGGCCAAGACAGCCACCAAGCTCGGCAACAGATCAGCCGAAGCACCGCCTCAACATCAAGGCTTCTCAGCAGAGACCATCTTCGAAGAGCAGGCCATCGAGGCCGACATGGTGCCAATTCCCAGGGCCTTCCTTGACCTGGTCAAGCGTCAATGGGCATCTCCCACAGCGGGACCCATGCCCACATCCATGGACAAGGCATTCTTCAACATGGATCAGGACATGGCTCAGGTGTTGGCACAACCCACCATCGATGCACCTGTCACGGCTCTGCATACAGAGGAGGCGGCGGGGAGGGCGCCCCTTCCGCAAAAACTAGATCTAGACCTAGCTCACCTCCCATTGGGGGGACACTTGGCATACTTTTCTGACCGCTGGGATCTATCTGCCTCTGATAAGTGGGTACAGAACACCATCAGGTATGGCCTGTCATCGAGTTCCTCTCCAGCCCCCCAAGCTTCTTCCAGATCTGCCCAGTCTCAAATAACCTGACCCGGAGGTTGCTGATGCAGGAGGCCATCCAACACCTTTTGGACATCAGGGCTGTCCAACCAGTGCCTCTAGAACAGCAGGGTCAGGGGTATTACTCTATTCTCTTTGTAATCCCTAAGGCCTCAGGTGGCTGAAGAGCGATTCTTGACTTGAAACGCCTGAACCGTTTCATTTGCTATCGGAGGTTTAAGATGCATTCACTGCATTCCATCTTGGAGGAGGTTAGGCAGGGAGATTTCCTCACCTCCATAAACCTCACAGAGGCTTACCTGCACATACCCATCGCTCAGGAACACCACAAATATCTTAGGTTCTGCTACCTAGGGCAGTGGTGGGCAACCTTTTTTTTCAACTGAGCCAAATCTCGCCAAAACCACGATTGAAATTTATTTTGAGAGCCACATTTTTAAAATCGAAAATTCATAGGATGGTACACTGTTTTTAGTTTCAATAAACTCTGGCATTTGAAGCACGCAAGTCTTAAAGCTGTCAAGTTACAAGATCCTTGCACCCCTAACCCTTTAGAAAAAAAAACCCAGGGGTCTTCAAACCTGACAGCTTGAAGACTTGTGGACTTCAACTCCCAGAATTCTGAGAATTGAAGTCCACCAAGGGCATCAATCATATTAGCCCAGGGATCTGCAAAATTGGCTCTTAAGACTGGTGGACTTCAATTCCCAGAATTCTGAGAATTGAAGTCCATCAGTCTTAAAACAGCCAACTTTGCAGACCCCTGTGTTAGCCCAAAGCCTGGTGCTGGGCCTTGCTCCCCCATTGGTGGAGCCCCAAGAAGCGAGGAGGGAGAAAAAGAGACGGAGGCCAAGGAGCTTTCCCCCCCCCCCCCAGCAAAAATCTAACCGGGGAGCCGGGCAGTAGCAAATTAGCCAATCATGCGAGGAAAGCGAGGTCTGACCGGGTGGGCAGCGAAACTCCAGGGCTCTCTGTTCTAATTCCCTGTGAAAACTGTTGCCTCTGAAGCGTTTGCTCTACTGTTTGAACCTTTAAGCATCCCTTTCCCTTTTTTCTTTTCAACCCACAATGATTAGGGAGGATCCTGAAGTCGGGCGGGGACGAGAAGCGAGGAGGCAGAAAAAGAAACTTTTTTCTGCCTCCTCGCTTCTCGTCCCCGCCCGACTTCAGGATCCTCCTTAATCATTGTGGGTTGAAAAGAAAAAAGGGAAAGGGGCACTTGTTTTGAAGTGCCCGAGAGGAGGGAGGGGAGCGGGCGCTTCAAAACAAGCGCCCCTTTCCCTTTTTTCTTTTCGATCCACAATGATTAGGGAGGATAATAATCCGGCACACAGAAGAGCCGCATTAAAATGTGTAAAGAGCCGCTTGTGGCTCGCGAGCCGCGGCTTGCCGACCACTGACCTAGGGCATCACTTCCAGTACCGGGCCTTGCCTTTCGGGTTGTCTTCCACCCTCTGAGTTTTCACCAAGGTAATGGCTGCTCTGGCAGGGTACCTGAGGCAGTTACCGGTTCGAATTCAACGTTACTTAGATGACCTGTTGTTGCAATCATCCTCCTTTAAGGGTGCCCTACGGGATCTAGACATCACGATGACAGTCCTGAGAGACCATGGTTTTTCGGTAAACCTGGCCAAAAGCCACCTTCACCCCTCCAATAGCCTGATTCACTTAGGAGCCCTGATAGATACCAAGGCAGGCACAGTCTCTCTGTCATCAGAAAGACAGCTTTCCCTCAGGCAGCTAGCTTCCCAGGTAGCCAGGGAGCCTAGGATGTCCTTAGCCACTCTGACCAAACTGCTGGGCACCGTGGTCTCTGCCATTGGCATTGTCCCTTGGGCTTGCCTCCACACCAGAGACCTCCAATGGTATATTTTGCCTTTCCAGTGAAGGCGCATGAGTTGTTCCCAGACCAAAGTCCTTCTTCCAGCAGAAGTCTCCTGCTCACTGATCTGGTGGATGTCGCCGGCGATAACCAAGGGCGAAGTCTTCAGAACACCAGACGGGGTGACGGTAACAACAGATGCCAGCCTGCTCGGGTGGGGCACCCATCTGCGGGCTCAGATGGCGCAAGGACAATGGAATCAGGCGGCATTGACTCACAACATAAACTGGTTGGAGCTCAGGGCGGTCTGCCTGGTCCTGTTACATTTTCATCGCTCTGTCAAGGGCAGTCACATCTTAGTCCTCACGGACAACATCACCACCAAGGCTCACATAAACAGGCAGGGGGGAGACCAAATCAAAGTCCCTCATGCAGGAGGCCAAAAGACTGGGGCAGTGGGCCGAAAGGAACCTTCTGTCATTGACTGCAGAACATATAGCGGGGGTGGACAACATCAGAACCAACTGACTCAGCCGGGCCGAGGTGGAGAACTCGGAGTGGAGGCGACAGCCAGCTATCTTCAAAGAGGTGGCAGAGCACTTCAGACGCCCGGAGGTCGATTTATTCGCCACTCCCCTCAACGCCCAACTCCAGAGGTTCTACTCTAGGTACCAGACATGGGGGGAGGGGGGATGCTCTCTGATGCCCATAGCCCCAGGGACTTCTCTATGCCTATCCACCCTTGCCCCTGATTCCCAAGGTCATACAAAAAATCCTGCGGGTGGGGGCGGAGGTGGTGCTGATTGCCCACACTGGCCCCGGAGGGTGTGGTTTGCCAATCTCCAATCTCTCTCGGTGGACAGGCCCTGGAGGATCCCCCAGGAGAGGATCTCCCTCAGCTGCGGGTCACTGGAGCACCCGGACCATCAGTGGCTCCAGTTGACCGCTTGGTGCTTGAGCGGAGCATCCTGAGGGAAGACCTCTTCTCCCCTAGGATTATACAGACCATCCAGGCCGCCCGCATACCCTCCATGGAGCGCATTTACGGCGCTACATGGCGTGCCTTCTCTACATGGTGCACCTCCAGGGGTCACGATCTGGTTCGGGCCACTGTTCCACAACTTCTGGACTTTCTCCAGGTGGGCCTGGACAGAGGGTTAGCTCCCAATACAATTAAGAGACAGGTCTCGGCCATCTCATCGGTACTTCTGTGTGGCAGGACCCAGACTTTGACTCACCATCCCATAGTCAGGCGATTCCTCAAGGGAGCATCCTACCTCAAACCACCCACGGCACACAGGTACCCTTCCTGGGACTTGCACAAGATACTGGATGCTCTGATAGGTGCTCCGTTTGAACCATTATGAATGGTTTCACTTAAGTTTTTGACTCTTAAGGTGGCCATCACCTCCGCCAGGCGGATATCTGAACTGCAAGCGCTGTCTACCAGGGAGGATCTCTGTGTGTTCCACTGGAACAGAGTGGTGCTACGGTTGGACCCCTCCTTCATACCCAAGGTGTGCTCCTGCTTCCCTCGCTCGCAGGAGCTGATATTGCCCAATTTCTGTCTAGACCCTTCTCACCCGTTAGAGAGGAAGTGGCACACTTTGGACGTAAGGAGGGCTCTGAGGATTTACCTCAGAAGAACTCGGCCGAACAGGAAATCTGAAGCCCTGTATGTCTCCTTCCAGTCGGGGTCTCTGGGAAACAAGGTGACTTCCACCACCATAGGCAGGTGGTTGCGAACCTGTATTGCTACTGCCTACCAAACACAGGGCCTGCAAAAACTGAGCCCTATTACAGCACACTCCACACGAAGCACGGCCACTTCAATGGCCTGGGCCACACAGGCCTCATTGACTGAGTTCTCTAGGGCAGCCACGTGGTCTTTACCCTCACCATTCATGAGGAACTACAAGTTGGACTTCTTTGCCTCGGCAGAAGCATCATTCGGTTGTAGGGTGTTACAGGCTGTTCACAGAGCGGTGGACACGCCTTACCAGGCATATGTTTGGGCATGTTCTCAAAATGTGTAACCCTCCCTAGGAACATGTAGGCTTTGGTATGTCCCATCCTGGATACTCCTCCCCTCACTATGTAGAAAGGGCATTGGTACTTACCTGATACGCCTCTTCTCATAGTGGGGGAGGAGTATGCAGCCCCTCCCCAATATGGTTATGTAGCAAAAGCGTTATGTTGGTTGTTAAACTGTTATGTTGAAGGAATAAATCAATAAAGGTTTGAAACTAGAATGAAAGTCTGGAGTGGATGGCACAACAAGTCGGATAGAGTTCTTTGCCGATAACTGGGCAGTACCTGGTGACCAGGGCATGTCCCAAAGAGCTTATCTGACTCAGTCCAATCAACGAGAGGACAAGGTCAATCCATCCTGGATACTCCTCCCCCACTATGAGAAGAGGCATATCAGGTAAGTACCAACACCCTTTTTCCTATCAGAAAAGTTGATGTTGTAGTGCAGGCCTGTCAAACTGGTGGCCTGTGGGCTGGATACACACTCACCCCGGCTCTGCAAAAGCAAAAATCATACCAATAAATCACAATCCGGCCCACGATGCAATCGAGTTTGACACCCCTGTTGTAGTACAATAATATAAGAATAGACAGCAGTATCCTCCCATTCAGAAATATACTATTTAATAGCATACTGTACTATTCTTTTTGGCCATTAAAGCTTTAAAAGAAATAATCCTTTCTTAGAAATCTTACTGCACTAAGATAAAAAAAAGTTTATTCCTTATTAAAGAGAGACAAGAACACAACATAATGTTATTAATTTGCATATTTATATAGCTGGTCATCTTACATAATGACTTTAGGTGGCTTCCAATAAAATAGATAAAATGCATATAAAACAAAAATTCCAATACATAGCAGCCAATCATGGGAAACAACTACCAATGTAACTAGGAGATAGACTCAATCACAGGTCTTATAATAGTCCACTGTTTGTGAAAAAAGGCCACTGAAGTTGATAAGGAATAAAACAGCAATTGTGAAATCAAGCTGCCTTAATTTTATTAAACTCAAACAAAATATAAACAACCTGTCAAGAGAATACAAACTATAGATGACTCAGCTTTGCAAAACAAATATCTTTTGTGATCATTTGAAGATGACTTCTTTTGGCTGCTAGAATGCCAAAGACATTTGTGTGTGTGATTGTGAAAATATTGGGACTTTTTTGCTCTTGACACAGCTCCAAATCAAAGCAAACATGCATAAGATACTACACAAACACATTTGTTTCTGTGTCTGCTTTTAATTTTTCTTTACTGACATCTAGAATATTCTTGTCTTTCTGATTTTTTGAAAAAGAAATACTGGTGATTCAAAGTTTGAATTATTATTGCCTGGTAAGCTTTGAAAAATACTTCCGTTCCAAACCATTTTTTTAAAAAGTTGGAAATGATCATAGTGTACCACCCACACTGTATGTGTTGTTGTCACCTGACATTGTTTCTTGGAAACTTTGTGCCATCACTGTTGGATTTAGTTTCAAATTAGTATCTAACATGGTGATTTACACTGTATAGGCTCTTGTCTGTGCCCATTGGCTGGTATAGATACTTTTCAAACCTGTTTTTTTTCTAGAAATCATTTCAAAAAACTTGATGAAAACTTGCTTCTTGGTAATGTAGAGTTCGTTTTTATTTAATCTTTATTGTTTTATAACAATTACTGATCTGCTTGCTGGCTGAAAATTGCTGACTTTTTTCATTTAAATATAGGTCTGTATTTTTTTAAAAAATGGAGGAATAAATTTTACATTGGTATCTTTGAATCTTATCATATTTTTAATCCTTTCACATTCCACCATACATACCACCTGTTCCTTAATTTATTTTTGGTAATGAGGTTTCAGAAACAATGCAATGCAAAACTAAGAAAGGCAGTGGCCAAAAAAGCAGGGGGTGCACATAAAATATGTTATTGGTTTTGTGATAGTTTTCCTTGATTTTTTCCATAGCAAAACATAAAAGCATTAAAAGTTGTTTGGAATTCTTATATGTTTCTTATGGGGATCCTCAAGTGCAGAAGAAACCTTTTCAAGCTGAGAGCAGCACACATTGTGGTTATTCTTTAAAGGGTTCTTGGTTGCTTTAAAGGGTTTGATAATTTGTTTTGTTTGGGATTTATTTCTGCAATAGCACCTTTGTTCCTGTCTTTTTCAAATTGCTGGGATCTATCTTCTCCTGGATCCAAAGCTTGTTTTTAATCTTTCCTACAGATAAATAGGTGAAAGTATTCACATTTTGCTGCTATGAAAACACCTTTTAGGATTATTGTAAAATCTTGTTAGAAGTTATTTTAGCAGAGGTGTTAACCACTTCCTCTCATTTCCGTTGTCTTTCAAGATGACTTGTTTACCTGGTTGTTCTAAGCACTGCATGGAGAGTTAAACAATTAAGCAGTTCCTTTCTCCCACTGCTGATTATTGGGTTTCCTTTTGGGATCCCAAAAGAAGAGCATTTCCTTGAGGAAATAAACTCCAGCTGTTGCTTGTCTCTCACATCAGCAGAGCACTCCAAATTCCAGCATAACCTCAAGCCCCAGAAAAATTTCAGGACCCCTACTGTTACTTATTAATAACAGTAATAGGGAAGGCTTTCTTAACTACTAACATATTCATTTTGGTTACAGTGAATAATTAATGAATCAAGAATCCTGTAGCAATTGCAACCACATAGAGTGTTGATAATTTAGAGTGACAACCAAAATAAAAGTGATATTATTACATAGCCACCTGGTGGGGATGACGGCCTCCCTTCATAGCTGCAGCTGTGGCACTGACATGAAACAGTAAAAAAAAGCCAGCATAATTCTTTGATTATTTGGAGCCATCCTGTTCATCAAAGAAGTTTCATGTCTAAGTTTTATAAGGCTTTAAAACAGAATTGAGGGGGGATAGCATCTTATTTCAAAGAATGCTAGCAAATGGGGTACAATTGCAAGTGAAATACATTAGCCCCAGATTGTATATCTGAAGCAAATTAGGCAATGAAGCATAATCTAAAATATCTATTTGGGTTGTTGTTTTTACTACGACAGTGCTTTTTTATCAAAAGATAACATATTTGTGATATATGCTTGTAAGCCTCATTTCTATATTAAAAATTAGTATTGCCAATATAGGGGCCAATAACAACAGATGACCATTATATGGCAGGAAAGACATACAGAAAATTCTTCGATGAAATGTGATGACCATCCATATTTTTGCAATCAAGAGCTAGCGATCCTATTACAGCTTTTATTTTTGCTTAAATAAAAGATGCTCGTGGGGAAGAGGAGGCAAGAAGTATTATAGACAATTGTTACATTAACTCCATGACATTCTAAGGTTTTGTGTGATGTTCTGGATACCAAAAACATCATAAAATGCTGAAAGCAAAAATATTGTGAGATGTTATTATCTGAGCAGATATATGTATGTATGTATGTATGTATGTATGTATGTATACACACACACACATACAACATATGTGTACATATACGTGACAATTGTGGAAGTCAGCAAGTTTCACCTAGATGTGTTGCCTCAGCATGCCAGAAGCTTAACAGAAGGCGCTCTCTTTATTTCGTGACAAGTAGGGCAGGACTGTTCAATCTTTTTATAGCCTTGTATGCATATTGAGGAGTCTAGAATGAGAGCAAGCAAAACTGTTCTGTAGCAGGTGCCAGCTTTAACTACTTTGGGGAAATTATGATGCCAATGGAGGGGTTGATTTGCAAGCCGTTTCACAGCAGTAATTCATTTCCAAAATCAAATATATATATATCCTTAATTTAGCAGTAGGAAAACATTTGTGATATGTACAGGACAGGTTCTTCTTTGTTGTCATTTTGACATTAATAATAGAGTATTTTTAACAAGGCATTATATAACATATGATTAATATTTTATTACCACAAGCTTGGGATGGATTGAGGCTAGAGGTGATAATATTCAAGGTGTGTATCAGTTTTTACCATATGGCCTGACATATTTTAGAGCTTCAGTTAGCCATCTGCCACATTAACATTTTTACAATACAATTACATTTTTGTGTATTTGAATTTAGTGCTGTGTGTGTTCAGATGTTAGCACCCTAGGGTGTTAACATATTGCAGACATTATTCTGTCATCTACTTAAATAATGACATCAAGAAAATATAGCTGTGTACTCGAGATTAATTCTTCATCTTAAAATGAAATGGCTCTGTTAATATAAGTACAGTACATGGCTTCAGACCCTTGTTAAGTTTATTTGCACACAATAACTGATTCAGTACAAGATTCCATTATAACTGGAAAATATAATTATTTCAACATAATTTTAGCTCATTTTCTAACATACATACTGTAATTGTTAGACATACATTCTTTGTTTGCCTTGCTGTAACTAAAATGTGTAGCAATAAAGTAAAAAAAATACTTTTTTTCTCTTGTTCCATGAAATATATTAGGTTCTGAATGTCGAAGTGGCTTGGCTAGAAAGAAGACATGTCTTATGTGGTAGAAATGGATGATCTGGATCCTTTCCTGTCAGGATTCAGGCTTAGTCATGGATTAAAAATATCATAAATTGATTACTTTTGTCAGAGGTTAAGAGAGGGAATGTATCTTTTGGGTCATTGTAGGTGTCTTGGTAGCATTCAGTACAATCAGCCATGATATCCTGGTGAACCATCTAAAAATGTTGGGAGTTGGAGAATCTGTATCTTCAGTGATTCTATTTCTATCTGAGAAGAGGGGGAACCTCCAGTCTTTAATCATGAAAGACCATAGCAATTGAAGCCATAGCTGCTCCCGTTTCTTATTCCACAGGATGTGATATTCTTTGCTATGTTGTTTAACATTTTGAGAGGGGACACAAAGAGTTCTTTTTCATGTGAGACTTAGGGGAAATGGACTATTTGGAAAGTTTTCTCTGTCACGATTCCCAACCTTTGAACTCTGCCATGGAGATTCATAGAACTCCTTCATTCTTGATGCTTTGTAATATGCTTAATGACTTCAATCTTATGGTGGGTTGATTATTATTATTTTATTATATGCAGTTTTTACAGGTTTATTCTATTGTATAGTTCGCAGAATTTCCAGATTGATTTGGGTTACAAAAACAGAAAATAAAACTTAAAACTTGTATATATTTATTTTATCAGAAAAGGCAGACAAGATGCTACAAGCTATACAAAATATCTCTTCTTTCACATATAGTATATGTGTAGAAATCTTTTAAATGTTTACATATGTAGAAGTTCATGTTTGTGCCAATACCAATTGAAAAATGAAGCATTTAACAGAACTGTATATTTGAGCATGAAGAAAAACAATATTAGGCTCTTAATTTCAGTAGTTTTCTGACATAAGATACACCCAGTATTATCACTTGCATGTATAGTCTTAAACTTTTTTCCCTTCACAAAATCTTACTCAGTCAACACACTGGCCAGCCCAAGTACCTAACAGTAGAGTGTTGGATGTGTTCCTAGATCTGATACTCATTTCACAAAAGGTTTTTTACAAGTCTGTTGAACCTCACTATTAAGCTGTTAATTGTAAAAATAAATCCACTGCCCTCCATTACATTTAAGGAGATAGTCCAACATAAATTTCAAGGAATTTACGCTTTCAAACCTGTACATAAAGATTGCAGAATACATTTTGAAATCACCTTAGTTTCTGCCAGGTAGCTGCTTTCAACCATATCTATTACTGAGCCTCATGGCATGTTTTATAGCACTTGGTGGGATATATAGTTTACATTGTTGGATTCTGATCCAAAATTAAATAATCTTAAATAAGTACCTAATAATGGGCATTAAATAATGACAGGTACCTGGCTTTTTTATATATATATAAATTTACAGAAGTTTCATTTGCTTGCTGGGGACTGTTTTGGAAGCCTGCTGTATAAGTAAAAACAGAGAAGACTATATTGCCTTTTTTGTTTTGCATATATGAATCACCAGTTCCTGCTGGTTAATGTAGAGATGAAAACAGAAAGGAGCAACAGTAAAAAGGGAACCCCCACTCTTCCAGAACTCTTGAAATTTGGAAGCAATTACTCACTTGATGCATTTGATCAATCAGAAGTTTTGTATCAATTGCAGTTTCTAGGTCAAATAGTAGGTCATTTCCAAAGTCAGATTCACATAGAACGTATTGTAGTCTAGTCTAGTCGGGCAATGATCAGGACATGAGTTACTATCATGATCCAGATAGGGTGCTAACTACTATGTTAGCCAAGCTGAGCAAGTACTACCGTAAATATGGTTTCCATGTGCTGTTTAGGATTCACAAGTCGCAAACCAAGTCTTTCAGAATTGTGACTCCATTAGAAGTAGATATTATAAGATTGCTGCAACTCTCTCTCTATGATTTAATTTGAGCTTGTTTTACCACCATTCAAATCCCAATAGGTTTTAGATGCTCATTTTATTCAGAACTTCAGTGGTATCTTTGGTTCAGTTTAGGGTTGGGATGAATGACTGTGAACATATGGATGAAAACTCATCCTGGAGTAGCAAATGATCTTCCCCAGTATTTCATTTGAATGTTAAATAATTTGAGGGAAAAGTGCATGAACACAGCATTTTTCTTTCCCTTAAGAAAATGTGCCCTATCCTTATATATAGGCTGTTAAGAAGGGCTTTTGCCTCTTTATTATATCTCAGGATATATATTTATATCTCTTGTATAAGTTTATTATAACTACAGGATACAGATCCTCTCTCCAAAAATGCAACTCAAAACAAATTGAGAAAACTTTATTGATGAGAGATTACATCCAGGAGTTCTGTTTGCTGCAAAAGTCTTAAGTCTTAAATTGATAGATGGCCTTGCCCTTCTATCACGCGGAGTGGAATTCCTTTCCCTGAAGTGATTCTTTTGTGGACGAAAGATTGTTTCTCCTAGATTATGCTAACAGATGATCATATAATTAATCCACTGATTTTATTTACACCAAATCATTCCCCAGCAGAAATCTCTTTCCCTGTTTTTTATCTACTGTGGAAGATATTCTTTAACTTGTTCTGCTAGACCCATGTCCCTGCAGTAGCTTCATTTCATCACTGTTTAATGATTTGGATCCAGACTTTCTATAAGTGGAATTTCATTCACAAAGCACTTCCCCTGGAGGATAGAGAATGTAATGTTTGTTTTGCTTTGTTCTGGTTCTTGCAACTATCTGTGCTAAATGAGAAGCTTCTATAGAGGGCTGGGGAACCATATTAAATGGGACTGTTTGTAATGAAAGAGGAATAAATGAGAATTGCCTTTATCCCCCTTTCTTTTATTCTTTATGCAAATAGAACTGGAGTTGTTTTAGAGGAAAAACAGATTGAAATTAGCTTCGTTTCAAAGTTTAACAAAGTATAGGCAGTAATTTTGATATTCATTTGAGTGTTTGCTCCTTCATCTTCTAGAAGGTTTCATTGGTAGAAAGCTATTCTGTTTTGGAGGGGGGGGGAAATAAACCTAATTGCAAATGCAAAAAAGCCAGATTTGTGCAACAAACAGAATGAAACTGGCTGTGTCCTTGCTGATCATTATTAACACTATTTTATCAGTTCCCAGGATCTTTTACATTGAGTGGCACTTCCAGTTTTTGATCACTTTTTTAAACAAAAAGATAAATCCATAGACTTGATTAAGGCCTAAATCCACCACATTAAAGATGCTAACCTTTTTCCCAGCTGTTTTTTCAAGAAAAAGTAAGTGCACATGCAGTTGATGAAAAATAGAGAAGCTGCTGCTGTACAATATAGAAAAAACTCTCATGTGTAGCCACTCTTGAACGGCTTTGTTTCCTTGAAAGTTTAGGTCGTCTTAACTGTAAGCTAATAAACCTGAACTATTACTGCCTTTTTGTATTATGTTTTTTTCTTATATGGAATATACCAATTTGTTTATTGTTTTAATTGGTTTGGGTTTTTAATTTTTTTTTCCTTTTACTTACCAGAAGTTTTTAATAATGAATTCTTAATATTAATAATATTTTAAGCATATCTCTCTTTGTAGATGCTCTTTTTTTCCTCTCATAAAGTTTCTGATATCGCTTTATTTTGCAGCTGGATCCCGGGCTTCATACACAAGTCAACATAGCCATCTGGGCTCGGAACTAAGGGCACTACAATCTCCAGAGCATCACATAGATCCTATTTATGAGGACAGAGTGTATCAGAAACCGCCTATGAGGAGTCTCAGCCAGAGTCAGGGAGACCCTCTTCAACCAGCACATACAGGCACATATCGCACTAGCACAGGTAGGTGGAAATGCAGATTGTTTTGCTTCTTGCCTGGGGGTAGGTACATTGCTTTGAATGATGATTAGCTGTTACAAATAAAGTGATTGAATTCACATGTGAAAAAATTTAAAATTGTAAGTGCATCAATAATTCCAACAAAGTTGTCTATTTATATTTATCTTTGCTGTCTAGCATTGTTTCCTTGATTGTTAATTTGCTGAAGGTGCATAGAACATGACTTTGTCATGTCATTAATAGATCATTTACAATGGGATTGTTTAATAATTTGGAGAATGGGCAAATTAATGAGGCATTGAGCAATAAATTCCTTTCCCACTTCATTCATACACACACAAACACACACACACACACACAGATGCATGTGTTCATCCATTTATTAAATTTTTTCTGTCACTCCATGTAAAGTAGTAATGTATTACAGTCAAACTTACAGAACCATTGATTCATTTGAAATGCATGATCATATATCAAACAGGCTGGTATACAGTTCTTAATTGGGAAATGTTCACTTCAGCCATGTAAAATAATTCTATCCTATGTAAAAAAAAATTACAACTCTGTATGTAAAAACAGTAACCAAATCAGTAATGGCAATTAATATGTGAAAGAATCTGACACTCATACCAGTCGAAACCAAAACTGTTTTTATATTAACATAAAGAGGATTAAAGTTAGACATTAGTGTCCTATTATTCTTTTTTTTTTCTTTATATTGTTGAAATTTGCTCTCAGTTCAAAGAAGAGCATTTGTAAAACTAGAAGCTTGGTTTTATTCTACTACATTCCAAACAGTCTTCTCTGTTGGAGACATATCTCTATGCTTTCATTTTTCTAGTCTTGATCTTCATGCTTTCTACATATGGCAGTTCAGTAGGTGGATGCAATCAATCCTATTTTTTAGGTAGGCTTGGATATCTTGGAAATTTCTTCCTGAAGGTTGTTAGTTTAAGTATAGTTTATAGTTCTTCCATGCTTTTCAGTCTCATGATTTTTCACAAATACTTTAGCAATCTCCCCAGAATTGTACCCTCAGTATCATACTGAGTATTAATATTCCAACTACCCCATTGTACAATATTTGGCATCCATGTTTTTAGAGTTTCTTATCAGCATGCAGGGAAATAGCCTCTTTGTTGTGCTTGATTCCTAATGTTAGAGTAACCATTAAAGTCTCCTCCTTACGTTATGTCTTAATATGCTAAACATGTATCTCAAAAGTAAAAAGCTCAGTACTAGGAGAGAGGAAGCAAATTACAACATCCTGTTGGAAAATCAATAAACTTGTTAGGAGCAGTAAGAAATTAAAAAGTTTGGTTTTTTTTAAAAAAAAACATTTCTTATTTAGTTTAGGCAGATGTAGCAATTAAGACATTCTTCAGTCAGGGGTCCCAGTCACCAGGACTATTCCTGATGGTTGGAGCAGCCTTTTAAGATGGAATGGCTTGGGACCAGGGGCCAGATCTTGAGATAAATCTCTCCTCCTGAATACACATGTTTGTAAGTCAAAATCTTAAGCCATTCTTAATGAAGTTGGAGAGGGATGGAGATAAAACAAAGGCCTCCAGTTATATTTCTAGCAAAGAATTTTAAATCCCAACTTTTCTAAGAGAATATTACAGTTGATGTTGGATGTTCTTTTTTTCTGTTTTCCTTTGGATTTTATTATGCTTTTGTTCTCTAATGTGCATAGAGATTGTTATTAGAGAAATGAAAAGAATAATAACTTAATCTTGCTAATGTTGTCTTTACACTTAAACCAGCAATTATCTTCACTAATGATAAACTGTTATTGAGCAATTTGCTTGTTATGCCTGAAATAGCTTAATGTTTGGTTTCAGGCAAAAATATATCATATAATACAATCTTTATTATTCCAAAAATATAATTTGAAACGTAGTAATTGATACTACTTTTCATAGCACCCACCCTCAAATTGCTACAAATTTGGTATTGCTGACAATAAGGAATGAATGTATTACGAGTGTCCTACATTGATGACTTAGCAGTTCAAACAGAAATATCTATCTAACTTCAGTATTATGGATTCTTCTGTTGAAATTTTGATCGCTTAGTTCACATGTCTGATTTGTGTCAGTAAATAAAGATTAATAGCTGATTTTAATATTTTAACAAAATTAAACTTACTTAGACCCAATATGATGATTTAGAATCTATTAAAGTTTATTTCTGCCTCAGCAAATCATTTGATGCAAAAAACAGAGAAAGATATATGTAGTACATAATTTCAAACTGGGATGATTTTTGCACTGCTGTATAATATGTAATCAATGAAGTGCTATATGAAAAGACTATCAAACATTATCCAAGCTGACTTTTCCGTTTAAGTGGACAGTGATAATAATGAAGGAAAGGAAATAGCTAAACTTTTCTATATTTCTGTTATCCATTTATTACTGTTAGCAAGATAAATAGAACATATATTGGTTACAGAGAATAACAGATATTCTATAGCAGGGTTCCCCAACCTCCGGGCTACGCCCCACTCCTGCCCCTCCCATCTTTTGCAGCGTTTTCGGCATTGGTCGCTTCCGCTGATGGTGGGCAGACACTCCCTTAGCTCCAGCAAGGTTGTTTTGTTGGAGTCCCCCCCCCCCCCAAACTCCTGGGCAGGCAAGACAGCTGGCAGACACTTCCCTGCTCGGCCCGGGGTTCCCTTGCGCTGCAGTTGGAAGGCGGAGAGGGATGTGGACAGGGCGCCCGGCTGTCGGAGCGGAAATGGCAGCGGGTGATGTGCGTGAGGGACCTGCGGCAGGCCCGATCCAGGCAGCTGGATGCTCCTGTTGCTGGAGCTGCAGGGCCCTGCTGGATTCGGGGGCTTCTGCTCCTTGTGCCATGCTTTGCAGCAGCCAGAGCCCCACTGGGGTGCTGGGCTGCCCGTGTGGCTTCTCCCTGGACGTGGCCCGGCTCCAGCAGCACTTCCTGGCCCTGCAGTGCTCGCTGCACCCTGACCGCTTCAGCTGCCCAACGCAGGTGGGAGCCAGCCGAGCACAGCTTCTTGAAGCAGCATGCCACTCCAATCACACAGTCTGGGGATTAAAAAAAAGACAGTGAAGAGCCCTGGCCCAGCACACCCGCCTCCTATCAAAACTTTTCACCACCATTTCAGTGGGCGTGGTTTGATGATGGGGTCATGTGACTTGAGTGTGCGTAAGTGACGTCTAGTTGGCCATGCCCATTCAGTCACATACCCCCTGCCATTTAGCCACGCCTACTGAACCAGTGGTAAAAAAATTTGAATTCCACCTCAGAAGTAGCTATTAAGATGAACTGAATACTGAGTGTATTACAAACCGAAGGGTTATTCAAAGAGGTAATTTAAAGATCTGTTGCATTTTTCTACTAACTCACTGTAGATGATTGAGACTACTTTTGGTTTTAACAGTAACAGTGGTTTTTTTCCCCCTAATCATTAAAGCAATGAACCACAATAAATGTATGTGCTCTGTTTTCATTCTTAATATAATGGGATATTTTTAAAAAATCACTGTTGAAAGTGGAATTATTTTTCTCTGAGATGCATGCTCTGAGGGTTCCAGAAATTAGTTTTATAATCTGGACAATAATAGGTTTACAAGTGATATAAGAAAATTAAACTTGTGTGGTAAACCATATTATTGAGACATCTATCATCCACTCACCAAATGAGAGGTGGAGGTTATTCCTCCTGCATAGTCTATTAACTCTTCTTTCTTAAGTGATATTTTGCATAATGTTACTAAAGTTTTAATTCAATTTACAAACCGTGATAATTACAAACCTGGAAAAAAATAAAGAACCACTTCAAATCAGGCTTGAGTAAAGTCCAGTTTCTCCTAGGCCAGTGATGGCGAACCTATGGCACGCGTGCCAAAGGTGGCACGTGGAGCCATTTGTCAGGGCACACGAGGCACTGGCCAGCTGAGTTCAGCCTTTTTTAAAGCCATTTTTCGCCCTCCCCAGGCTCCGGAGGCTTCATAGCAGCCTGGGGAGGGCGAAAAGAGCCTCCCCCGCCCTCCCCCCCAGGAGGCCCTCCAGAGGCTTCATGAGTTTCTGTGAAGCCTCCGGAGCATAAAAAATCGGCCCTACGGGCAAACCAGAACTTCAGGAACTAATTGTTGGAGGACTTATTAAGAGCTCCGGAGGCTGTTAAAAGCCTTGCCGACCTCCAGACAGCCCCCAGTGCCGTTCTGAGTCACGCGGCAACCTATTTGGATGGTTTAAAGTGGTGCAAAAATTTATCTCGGCCGTTTCATTGCCGCTGCCTGTCTCAGCAGATTGCCACTGGGAGGGGTTGCCTACGCAAGGACCTTGCTCTGGGGCGCCAGGCAAGTCCCCCCCTCCCCATCAACGACAGTATTAGAGCAGCTGCAAGGTGTTTGGCTTCCCAGCCGGCCATACCTTGCTTAAAATTGGCGCGGATCTACAGGCATTTCGGAATCGTTTAATGGACGCCATTTTGACCTGCTGCAGCTCATTTTAGTACTCCCGGATAGAGACCAGCAGATTGGACTCAGCTCAATTGCTCTTCTAGTGACAACTATCCTGCACTGTTGGCCTGACTGTTTCAGCTTCGGCATGGCTTCCACCAGCGCAGCAGAAGACATAGCTTCAGCAGGTCCTTTCTCCCCTAAATGTAGCAGGCCAGGGCCTGCAAGCAAGAGGGTGGCTAAGGGGCTCCCACCTAAAGGAAGCAGTCCATAGCTAAGGGGATATCTAAGGCTTCTCAAAGATTGGCAGAGAGGAGCCAGAAAGCCTTAGAAAAACAGTTTCAAAAGGCTCAGAGGCTTGCAAGGCCTCCCTCTCCTCCTGCAGAGGCCATATCTGGGCCCCCATTGCCTCCTCCCCTTAGGGACATTTCTGCATCCCTGGCAGAGGAAGGGAATTACGATTTGTCCTCAGAACCAGACCCATCCAGGGTGGCCCCAGAGTCACCTTGCCCTTCCCTGGGGGGAGAGTCAGTACAAGGAGACTGTTCCCTCATAGAGGAGGAGGGTCCCCCTCTGATATTACCTAGGCCCAGGACCAGTTGCCCAGCAAAGGACCAGGAATGCAATATGTCCACTGACATGAAGGAGATCATCGCTAATGCGATATCTCAGGGAATAGCCGAGGGCATGAGACAGCTAGGCCAGGGCCTCCCACACCAGACGAGACCCAAACAGTCTCGAAGGACTGGGCTGGGAGATCATTCTTTCCAGCTTCTTTGGTTGTCAGCGAGGAGTCCAAGGCAGAGGAGGGGGTCAGAAGGCTCCAGATTTGGATGTCTTTTTTCCTTAGATTTCAAAATGTAATTGAGGCTGATGATGAAGACTTGAGGGACATTATGACAAAATTATTGCCTGAATACATCAAAAAAGACAGACAACAGTTGGGGTGGGATATTGACCTGGTCTATAGAGTAAACTCAGCATATGCCAGAACACATAACGTTCCAAGGGAGGTCCACATTAAATTTCTCAGAAAGACTACAAGAGATGAGATTCTGAGTGCACAAAGGGGGCAAGTATTAAAATACAAGGATAGAGAAATAGCCATGCTGAAACAAATCCCAAAGAAAGTTAGAGATAAAAGAAAAAATTATTCACTTCTAGCGAAGAAATTATACCAGAAAGGGGTGTGGTTTCGGTGACTTCTGCCAGAAGGTATGTTAATATTCTGGGAGGACACTAGAGTTAGAATTAACACAACTATGGAGGCTGAGGCCTTCATGGAAAAAAACAAAGTCCTTCTGGATAAATCTGATGACACTACATGGGATATACAGGACACGGGAGGTGCTGGAGCCTTGCTGGAGGGGGGAGAAGAGGCAACATCGAGAAAACTTAGATCACAAAAATGAACTAGAAAATCTGTCTGATATAAAATGATTGAAATCATTTGAAGATAAAAGGTTAAAATATGCTGACAAAATATTATTAAGTAGTAACAATTTAATGTATTAATAAATGAAAGTTATGAGAATGGGGGGGGGCATTTCCTGCATAATGTAACTGTCAAAATTTGTACCTTATCCACCATCCCTTTCCCTGATTATTTTTTGTAAAAACCAATAAAAATTTTGTTTGGAAAAAAGAAGAAGAAGAAGAAGGCTCCAGATTTGTCTGAGGATGAAAATCCTGCTCCTGATCCACCCGCCTTCTCTAGATTATTCAAGCCCTCAATGTTCAAGGCCATCCCCACCAAGGCCAGGGCCTCTTCCATTTAGATGGATCTCCCAAGGCAGAGCAATAAGGACTCCACAGAGCAGAGGAATAAGGAGCCCACTGGTCCCCAGGCCCCAGGGGCTGGGCTTTTCAAAGAAAATGCTCCACCCCAGGAGGTAGTACCAGCCCCTCAGTTGTTCTTGGATGTGATCCAGTGCCAGTGAGCGCAGCCGGGATCAATGGCCAATCTGAGCAGGGTGGACAAGAAGCTCTACTCCATGGAGAGCAGTATAGAGGATCTTTTAAAGCTTCCTCTGGTGGATGACCCCATTGTTGCCTTGACTTCCAACTCTGTCCTTCCAGTGGATTTGCTGGAAGGCCTTAAGGCAGAGGATAAGAGGGCTGAGAAGGCCTGTCATAAGACCCACCTCACCACTGCGTGAGCTATGAGGGCCTCTTCCTCCTCCTCTTATTTTGGCAGGGCAGCCCTTTTCTGGCTCCATAAGCTGCAATCTAAATTGTCAGCGAGCGATACTAGACTGCGACAGGATGTCAATAAGATTATGCTGCAGTCGAGTACTCTGCTGATGCTTCACTCAACGCCACAAAATTTTCCTCCAGAGCCTTAGTCTCCAATGTAACATAGCGCCACCTGCTGTGGCTTAGATACTGGCAGGAGGACATGAAGGCAAAGTGGAAACTCGCTTCCGCTCCCTTCAAAGGGGGAAAGCTCTTCAGGGAGGCCTTGGATTTGTTCTTAATTGAATCTAAGGACAAACACAAGGTACTCCCAGCTGTCACCGAGAAGCCTGACCGCAAGGGCCAATCCTACTTCTGCAGGCAGACCTTTTGGAACACAGATCCTCCAGCCACCTCTGGAGGATTTAACCATTCCTATTCCCAGACACAGGACTGTATCCAGGACAGGGCAGCAGGGTAGTCATAAGTCCTTCCAGGGCGGGTATTCTAACCGTTCCTTTCATAGGAATAAGTGACCGTCACCGGTCCCCTCCCATAGGGAGTCAGCTTCAACTCTATGCCGACCAGTGACAACGATGGACACTTGGGTCTTGAGCACAATCCGCCACAGACTCACCTTAAACTTCCTCTCAATAGCCCCTCGGACCTTTGGTCATTGTCCACTCCCAAGGTCAATGTACAAACGCCAGCTAATGCTGGCAGAGATCAGACATTTGCTCGAGATAGCAGCCATAGAGCAAGTTCCCGCAGGCCAAGAATGGAGGGGGTTCTACTCCATCCTCTTCCTGGTACCCAAGTCCTTGGGAGGGGTGAGAGCCATGCTGCACCTCAAGAAACTCAACATCTGGCGTACAAGCGCTTCAAGATGCAATCACTCCAGACCATCCTGGGTTGCATCAGGCAGGGCGACTTCCTGACATCAATCGATCTAAAGGAGGCATACCTGCATATTCCCATTCATCCAGAGCATCGCAAGTTTCTGAGGTTCCAATTTGCAGACCAGCACTTCGAGTACAAGGCTCTTCCCTTTGGCCTTTCATCGGCTCCCAGGACTTTTACCAAACTTCTGGCCGTTGTCGCTGCATGTCTTCGATGTCGTCCAGTGAGACTCATTTGTTATCTGGACGACATCCTGCTGATATCATCATCCAGGGAGCAGGCATGTTGGGATCTCAGCATCACCATATGCATGCTCGAACAACACGGCTTTTCTGTAAATCTGGAGAAAAGCCACCGGTTGCCAACCACCAGAATCCAGCATCTGGGCACAATGATCGACTCCAGACTCTGCAAGGTGTTCCTCACATAAGAGAAAATGGACAGCATCACATCCCTCGTGCGTCAGATCCGGAGGTCCAGGTCGGCGCCTCTCGTCACGTTAGCCCACCTGCTGGGGAAGTTGATCTCATGCATCGCAGTGGTCCCCCTGGGCATGGCTGCATGCACAGGAGCTTCAATGGTTCCTGCTTCTGATTCAATGGCGCGAGGCCAGCAGCTCCAAGAGGGTGGTGAGCATTCCTCCGCAAGTGCTCCAGTCACTCAGATGGTGGCAGACAATGGTGCTGAAGAAGGGATCCCTCTTCAAGGAACCAGAATGCCTGGTCATAACAACTTGTACAGCTGGGGCGCCCACCTACAGACACACGTGATGCAGGGCAGATGGTCTCCGGCGGAGCTCGCCCACAACATAAATTGGCTGGAGCTTAGGGCCACCAGATTAGCCCTGTGCCACTTCCGGCGGCTCATCAAGGGGTCTCACATCCTCATATTGACAGACAATATCGCCACCAAGGCCTACGTCAATCACCAGGGTGGAACTTGATCGAAGGCCCTGATGTGGGAGGCAGAAGCCCTGGGGCAGTGGGCAGAATGCCATCTCCAGTCCATAAGGGCAGACCACATTTCGAGAGAGGAGAACATGACAGCGGACTGGCTCAGCAGAACGACCATCAGCAATTCAGAATGGCGGCTTCATCCGTCGCTATTTCACCAACTGACCCAGAAGTTTGGCCTTCCGACAATAGACCTGTTCGCCAGTCCAGAGAACACATACCTCCCCCAGTTATTTTCAAAATTCCAATGCTCCAGTGCAGAAGGGACGGACGCTCTTCAATGCCGCTGGCCTCCTGGCCTGTTATACGCCTTTTTGCCTCTCCCACTGATCCCTCAGGTGATCAGGAAGACCTTGCTGGAGGGAACCAAAGTACTGCTAGTCGCCCCACACTGGCCAAGGAGGTCCTGGTTCGTCGACCTTATCAGCCTGTCAGTGACCAAGCACTGGCGCATACCTCAGGAGCAGATCTCCCTCAGCCAAGGGGCCATCCTACACCCGGACCCTCAATGGCTCCAATTAGCCGTGTGGTACTTGAGGGGGAACTCCTGAGGCAGGACAGCTTCTCTGACAAGGTCATCCACACCATCCAGGAGACATTCTGCTGTGCGGATCTTTAACGCAACATGGACTATTTTCTCCTCTTGGTGTCACTCCCATCACATCAATGCCACAGCAGCGACAATTCCACAAATCCTGGACTTCCTCCTGGAATGGATGGACAAGGACCTCGCCCCCAACACACTTCAGAGGCAGACAGACACCCAAGGGTTCGCAGTTTCCTAAAGGGGGCTACCAACCTACGCCCTCTGATGGTACACCGTTACCCAACTTGGGACTTATCGATTGTCTTGCAAACCCTAACATCGCCACCATTCAATCCAATTCACTCGGTTAGTCTACGGCATTGTCATTCAAAACTGCCTTTCTTATAGCTATCACTTCAGCGCGTAGAATTTCGGAGCTAGCCGCGTTCTCCGTTACAGAGGACCTTTGTGTTATACATTTGGACAGAGTCATTCAGCAATTGGATCCAGCATTTCTACCAAAAATTAACAGCTTATTCCACAGAACGCAGGAGGTCATCCTCCCCAACTTCTGCCTGCATCCCGGTCATCCCAGGGAGCGTGTCTGGCACAAATTGGATGTGCGCCATGCTGTGCGGGTATACAAAAAGAGGACAGCTTCTTTTCACAAGTCAAAATCATTCTTCATATCATTCCAGCCCACCTCAATGGGCAGGAGGGTATCATCTTCCACCATAGGTCGTTGGCTGCGTACGTGCATTAAGCTGGCTTACGAGCAACAATCCAGGCCTCTTCCTCCTTGTATAACAGCACACTCCACAAGGAGCGCCATGACTATGGCCACTTGGGCCACTCAAGTGCCTATTGAAGAGATCTGTAGGGCGGCTACCTGGTCTTCGCCGTCACTGTTCATTCGGAATTACAGACTGGACTCCTTTGCATCTGCAGAGGCTTCATTTGGAAGGAGAGTTTTACAGTGGGTCCTCGCGGGTCCTACTAACCAGGACTTACTTTCTTCCCACCCTGGGACTACATAGCTTGAGTATGTCCCATGCTTGGACACTCCAAGCAGGGCTAGGAGAATGACCATTGGCTTACCTGAATGGTTGTTCTCTACGTGCTGCGGGACTGTCCAACCCCGCCCTGGGGTCACCTGCAGGTACATGAATCATCACCTCCATGGCATAGACCTTACTCCTTACAGCATCCTTCTAGGTCTCATACCTTTGTTTTTTAAACTGAACCTCTAAAGGGAGCAGGAGACGTGGTTACACGAACTTTGAACTCAGTCCTTGGGTAGCAAGCTGAAGTTAACCCATGCTTGGACACTCCCGCAGCGCTAGAGAACAACCATTCAGGTAAGGCAACGGTCATTCCCTACTATAACTATCTGTCTATTTTCAAGAGTTTAGATACTATTTTTAATGATTAGTACTTTTATGTGATACCCACTGCAGAGGTGTTATTTTTGTGTGCCCAGAGTCACAGGGACTCTGTCTCTCTCTGTAAGAAATTGACATTGTGCCAGAGTAAAGGCCCCTCATTGTTTAGATCAGTGATGGCTATCCTTTTCCGGACCAAGTGCCCAAAGCGTGTGCATGCCTGAAGCCCTAAAATGCAATGCACACGTAGCCCCAATGCCTGCACCCCCTGCACTTGTGAGCACCCACATGCATCTGTTTGTGCATGCATGTTCCCCCTGCATGCATGCATTCCCCACACACATGCTCCCACATGCATGCATGCATGGCACCCCATACATGCGGTCCCCCGCACACACACTGTACATGCACAGCGGAGGCCTGACAACCAACTGGCTGGTGGGAGGTACGTGTGCATGCATGGTCAAGCTGAACTAGCGCAAGGGCTCCTGTGAGAGGGTGCACGCCATAGGTTCACCATCATGGGTTTAGATGGTGCTTTGAGTTTAGTTAGGAACTCTATAGAGGGGGCAGAATGCCTGTTGGATTCACTGGTAATAAACCTTGAGATCATGGTAATAAACCTCGATCCATTTGGTACCCTGTATCTGTTACATGCTCTTTAATAATTACTTTGTTCTGTTATATTCCATGCTGAGTTGAAATTCTGCAGAGAAGCCCAGGGATGGTATTTTAGTTGTCATTGCCTGTTTCCATCTGGACTGAAAAACCATCATTCATATTTAATGGGGCAAGAATGGGGGAGAGAGGAATAGTCTGAGTAAAGTTAAATACGGTCATCCACACTCTAGCCTCCACTTTCATGAAACCCATCTATAGTCAGACAATATAATCACAGTTAGGAATTTGAAGAGCTGATGTTTAAAAATTGGATTGTGCAAATTGGTGCAAAACTGGAAAAAGGGCCAGGTGGGGATTATAGAAACATTGTGTTATTGGCTCGGCCTCAAATAAATTGAGTATTGCGGAATTTAAGGGTGATGTAGTCCTCATGAATTTCCTACTGCTGAATGAACTACCTCAGGTATTTGAAACTGCTGGATTTTGTGGGGCATCTATGTTCCAAGAATGACTCTTGGGTCTTTGGACAAATCCCATAATTTTTTTCCTGATAATTGAATTCTAGTTGGTCTTCCTTGTAATGCTCTGCTAGTACTCTCACTTCTCTTTTAAGGCCAATAAGTGTTTTTGAAAGTTTTGCTGCATCATCTGTGTAGATTAGAACAAAGATGTGTCTTCCAGCAAGTGGTTAGCAGTAAAAGTTTGTGTTGTGGAGATGGCTACCATGGAGTTGATATAGAAATTAAATAAGAGAGGGGCCAATATGTCACCTTGTTTGATACCTTTCTTGGTTTCAGTGGCACTGGTGAGATGGCTTTAGGGGTTACATTTTACTTGTACAGTTGATATGTAAAATCAGTTTTACATGATTGTAAATAATTGTACACTTGAGGAGGCCTCTAGCTTTCCCCAAATTTAATTCAGGATATCAAATCAGTGCTGCTTTGAAGTCAATGAAAACAGCATACAGGAAGTTTGGATTGTGAAAAAAAAGTACTTTTCATTGAGATAGAGTACTAAGCATTGATCAATAGTGAATCAGCCTTCCTTAAGGCCATTTTACTCCTCTGCAAGTGTTTTCTTTTCCAGTCAGTTCTAGAATTTCCATTGTACAGAAGGGCAGTTAGCTGCTTGAGTTCATTCCCATGTGCTGTAAGGATTCTCATCTATAAGTCCTATATCGTACCTGGGTGATTTCTGCTCAGTTTGAACGTACTGTAATCTCTAAAGCCACCAGAATCTTTTTCAGAAACAAAGTAATAGGTTTTCACTTACATACATACACACACACACACACACATACACACACACACACACACAGCTGAATTATTAGCATCTGGCAGCACATCCAGCATCCTATTCATGAAGAGTTAAAATGTTCTAGCCCACAGTCTTAATGCAAGTCAGGGAAATCTGGAATAATAATGTATTCTACAAAGTTGCCCAGTTGGAGCATACCAACTGCTGAAGCAGTATCTGTCAGCTGTGCTCTGTGATGGACCGTTCCCCTGCTAACTTGAATAGACTTTAACTCTCTTGGCAGAGCTGGTAAGAACAGAACACGATGTAGATGTGTGTTCTTATTTTGCTTGAAAGTACTAAAAGAATACTAATAGAATAAAAAATCTGGTTTAAATATATTTCAAATGTGATACATAAGATATTTTCCACAAGTGACAACCCTCCTTGGTTATTGATGTTAAAGTAAATAAAACATTGATGACTTCCAGTCTGATGTAATTTCCTGCTAATCTCCTATAATTAAAATATATAATGTAAAAAGAATCACTAATTTTCATTTATTAGACACTATTGTCGTTACTGCCATGTGATTTTGCAGCTTCTCCATTGAAGATAATTAGTTTTGCATATGCAATGTAATCCTCATACCATTTAGTATTTATAAATTAATTTATCTTTTTAATTTAATAAAAAAATGGAAAAGTACATATCAAACCTAAAGATATTTTTAAAGACTGATTCTCAGTCTCTTGGCCAAGATACGGTGCAAAATCCACTTTCCTTTTACATATTAGTTCATTTCTTGTTTCAATGTTTCTGTTTCCAAACTGAAATCAATTTCTTTAATATTTAGTGGTTTATCTGCTATTTAATATTAAAGAACAAGGAATTATTTCATGTGTGTGAAAATTGAAACAGAAAAGGCTATGGAAAAGCTCTTTTTTTCTTCATAATTTCTCTTTTTTTCGACATTAGCCTTCACAACTCCAAGTATAGCAAAACAGAATATAGTGATTTTTGGGAGGAGACGCCCTGATTAATCACTTTTAATATACCTATCTAAATTTTTCACCTATACCAGTGATGGTGAACCTTTTCAGCACCGAGTGCCCAAACCGGAGCAAACATGCATGCGTGTGCATGTTTGCATGCCGTAGCACCGGAAATCCAAAGACCAACTTGCTGGTGCACACATGCCTGTTTTGGGGAACATTTTCCAGGCTATTCTGGCCCGAAAAATGGCCTGGAAACGGCCTGTAAAACGGCCTATTTTCAGGCTGTTTTGAGGCCGTTTTCTGGCTCTCCAGCACCCACAAAGACCAGTTGCCCAGAACCAGAAGAGTAGCTGGCAATGGTGCATGTGCCCACAGAGAGAGCTCTGTGTGCCACCTCTGGCATGCGTGACATAGGTTCGCCATCACGAACTTATACCCTTTTCAGCCAGTTGTCTAATATGTTTACTAATAAGGTGCTATAGATCCCTTCTATCAAGTTGCATAAACATTGGAAGACTTTAAAACTACATTTTCAAAGCTTGCAATAAGACTGCAATAAAACGGCAGAAAAAATGCAGTACTTGATTAATTTATAATTAACTATGTTAAGGCTTCCTGCTGTTTTTCTTTATATTGAGATCTTGAAAGTGTCTTTTTTTTCTTTTGCACATAGCTATTTAGTTGTCCCACACTGAAGATGTTTATCAGAATTATAAATTAAGTAATCTAGGAAATATATAAAAAGGGGGGAACCAAGGGGCTACCTTTGGAAAGCCATCATGTAAAAAGGGATTTGCAGTCTCCTTAGTGTTCATAATCTGCTTGGTCAAACAGCACAGCTCTCCCACTTGAAAATGTGCACTGCTCTCTTGTCACATATCATTGGTCATTCTTGAAAGAATTGCTATTAGCTGTCTCAGCTGAAAGGCCACACAAGATAAATGAAACTTGGTAGTACCTGTCTCTCCCATCTTTTCTAGTTTCCACCTGCATTAACAGCAGAAAAAGACTTCTCCAGCTGATGAACAGGGAAGATTTGCAATGGGAAAAAGAGTCAGGCTCTAGGCCAGAGTTTTTTAACCTTGGCAACTTTAAGATATGTGGATTTCGATCCCTAGAATTCCTAGAAGTCCACAGGTAACTTTGGCAACTTTCAGAAACACTGTGTGTTACATGAACATCAGAAACTGCAGAATACAGGGAAGTGTTCAAGAAGCAAGTGTTGGCTGTTCTTATCCTTCTGTACAAATATTTTTATCATTTTCTACTATTTTAAATAGGTAAGAAGAAAAATTATTTAATTTATAAAATTATTTAATAATATTTTATTTAAAGACTTCCCCAACCTTCCCCCCCCCCCAACAAATTGCACTTAATTTCATTTTTAAATCTGTGTTGTGAAGAAAACAGGATCAACTTTTCATTTAACTTCTTAATTTCATAAATTATTTTGTTTATATTCTTGCTTTCCACTGCAAATATTTAAGTGTATGGAAGCTAATTATGCTGGAATTATTGTTAATTTATATATTTGGTTTGGTTTGTGACAGTACAATTAATAAAGTTTATTAAAGTTTATTAATAAAGGTAAAGGTTCCCTTCACACATATGTGCTAGTCATTCCCGATTCTAGGGGTCGGTGCGCATCTCTGCTTCAAAGCCGAAGAGCCAGTGCTGTCCGAAGATGTCTGTGGTCATGTGGCCTGCATGACTATACAGCAAAGGTGCACGGAACGCTGTTACCTTCCCACCAAAGGTGGTCCCTATTTTTCTACTTGCATTTTTACATGCTTTCGAACTGCTAGGTTGGCAGAACTGGGACAAGTAATGGGAGTGCACTCTGTTAGGCGGCGCTAGGGATTCGAACCACCGAACTGCCAACCTTTCTGATCGACAAGTTCAGCATCTTAGCCACTGAGCCACCGCATCCCTAGTACAATTAATATGGAGTTGTAATAGCCTTCTATCGTCTTATGACACTTTGGATTCAAATGTTTAAAACACAGTTATTCTAATTCTATTAATATGGCTTCAACAGATAGTTCCACTGATATAGAAACAAAAGTGGGAAGGAGACATCACTTTCTAAATACTGTCATTATGGCAAGAAGTCTGACATAATTGAGGATGTTTATTAAGCAAACCCTCTGTAACTGATAAGTGTATGTAAGTACAGGTAGTCCTTGACATACGACTTTAACTGAGCCCAAAATTTATGCTGCTAAGCAAGGCACTTGTTAAGTGAGCTTTGCCCCATTTTATGACTTTTTTTGCCACAGTTATTAAGCAAATTACTGCAATTGTGAATCATGCAGTCATTAAGGAAATCTGGCTTTCCCCATTAATTTTACTTGTCTGGAGCCAGCCAGGAAGAATTACAAATGGTGATGACATGATCCCAAGACAGTGCAACTATCATAAGTATATGCTGATTCTCAAGCATCCAAATTGTGATTATGTGCATGAGGTTGCTGCAACCGTTTTAAGTGTGAAAAATGGTCATAAGTCATTTGTTTCAACACTCTTCTAACTTTGAATGGTCACTAAATAAATGGTTTTAAATCAAGAGCTACTTAAATACTGCATCTACTTTCTAATTAGTGGATGCAGGCAATGGTAGTCTCTAGATTAAGGATCCTATCTTAGTTAGTATGACTGAAATGATCTTAGATTAAAACAACTTTATTTACATTTGTGACATATTTAATAGAATTAGGTTGAACTAACTGGTACTCTTCTTGCTGTTAGGGAATGCTTCATATAGCATAATGCAATGAAACTGGTATCCTAGAACAGTATTTTGCTTGTGAGGGCCTTTGAAAAATACATGAATGTGAGATACTTAGTTTATATTTGTTGTTTTAACTAAATTATATAATAAAGTGAATAGATTTGAATTGTGCAATGTTTTGCATGAATATGGAACTGAAAGTTATTTACTGAATGTGATTTTAAAAAGTGTACAATGTAAGTAAAGCATAAAAGAGAATACATGAATGCTGTATTTTTCACTGCTTAAAAGTATGACAAATATTTGTGATGGGTTTTTGATTATTTAATGAATGTATGGATAATTGTGTAAGAAATGCTTTGATATTAGAAATATTTTGGGGGGGGTGAAGATAAGGCCATATTTTGGGCTGAGAATCAGAATGAGAACTATTAGATAGATTGTATGGTGTAACAAAGAACATGGATCTGGAAACTAATATACCCAAAACCAAAGTAGTTATGTTTGACAGAGAAAAGGGAGTGAACAGTTGAATGCTATGTATGGAGAAAAACTAGAGCAAGTATTTGTATGTCATAGTTGAAGATGGGGAAAGAAGATGATTTAAGATATGCAAATACTGGCAGAAATGATAGTGGGTAGCATATGATCTGTTACAAGGAAATGGTGCTTATTAACAGAAATACATATATGTTTGTATAGCAGACTTTTGCTCACTTTGATATAAATATATAAATGAAACTAGATGCATCATAAAAAAACTAAAATAACCATTGATGCAAATGTTTCTTTTTAATTCTTTGTATATACATACAAATCTAAAATTCAACTACAGAAGTAATTAAGGGTTGATCAGATATAGGTCTTCCATATTTCTGGCTTATACTATATAGTTCTCATCACAAAATAACAAAACAAAACAAAAACGCATCATAGCTGCCATTTATGCAGCTACCCAAATCTGACCGGAGAAAGCTATACATGACTTTATTATTCCAAATCACCTATCCTTGATAACAAACATATCCTCTGCAAATCTGCTAAACCATGTTGATGAAAGCCAAAGAGTATTATATATCTAATATCATTAAGTGATTAAAAGGAACAAATGAGGCATAACTATTCTTGACAGTAAATAAATTAAGCATGAAATACTTTTGAGATCCAAGGTTTGTGCATAGCAATTTTCATTAAAGAAATTGGAATATTTACACTTCATTATAACAAACCGTTCCTAGAGCTTTTGCTTTATTGTGTTTCTTGATTTCTTCTTGGGGAGCAAAAACATGAATTCTTCTATTTGAAAAAGTCAATAAATAAATTAATGGTAATTGCAACTCAATAATATTTGCATATCCATGTAATTTTTGTATTGTTGGATGGAGTTATATTGACAATTTAAAGTAAAAAAAAGTTTTAATAATTTAATACATTAGTTTTTTAAGTGCCAATAAAGGGGAAAAATACCCTGGAAAAAAGGGAAAAACAAAGTAATGTTTTTCTTTAACTTTTGATGATGTTGCAGGTTTTAAATATTAGTTGACATGAAATAAAATGTATTAGTCACTTCATGAACTACTGCAACGCAGGGTTGTCAACAATCTTCAATTTGTAAAAAAAATGTAAAATCTGCAAAGCACAATAAAGCAAAGAACAATAAAATGAGGTATGCCTATAGTCCTGTAGTCAGTAGTTCTTACTTGGGTTAAATATGCATAGATAATTATAGGGGAGAATGCATATGTTCAGCGGGGTTTTTAGTTTGGATGTGATAAATGTGAATTCATTGAGCTGAGCTTTCAATACAAGGAAATGCAGACATATTCTGTCTTAAGTACCGCTGAGTTCAGATGAATATGCTTAGAACTTCAAGTTCTGTTCAGTCAGTGTACGGCCCTTTGGGGTCCATGCTTAGAAGCACAATGTCCGCTATGGAAAATCTCCACGAGGGATTGTTCCACCAACTGTAGAAATTGATATTCAAGAAAGTCTTGATGGGTAGAAGAGGTTCTCAGTGGCAGAGATAAAACCTCTATATGAGGAGAGAGGGGTTCATTCATTTCCGGTAAATATGCAAATGCTCACCTTTGGAAAATAAATACTGTAAATCTAAATTATATATGTGACAGGATAAAGGATTTGAGAAAACAAAGAAAGAATGAGACTAGGAAGAAATTTTAAATACATTATCTAAATGTGATCATAAGAACCCAACTCTAGTATTTATTTTTAACTAGTTTATTTATTTTATTCATTTAGCATGTTTATTACTGCTTCCTATGCAATTCTCACAAAACATTAAATACAATATATTACTAACTGTATATTTAGACGTAACTTAGACTTGGAATGAAGAACACCAGAAAATCCTTTAGGTTAGACTGGGAAACTCAGATTGGATAGTTGAAAAAATATTCTGAAAAAATCTATAATAAATTATATCCATATCATTGCCAAGAATATTACATACCACCAGGATATAAATTCTAGTCCTGCCATAGAGGTGAAAGACAGCTGGGTGACTTGGGGCCATTCACTCTCTCTCAGTCCAGCTCACCTCAGAAGAGTTGTTGTTATGGGGAAAAAAGGAGGAAAGAGTATTAGTATTTTTACTATCTTACGTTGAATATGAAAAAAATGGGATGGGAGAACAAGCCAGACGTCGCGACGACACAATGTGCGGTCTTGATAGTCCGAGACCGCTGTTGATTCTTTTACCTGCTGCATGGTCCGTAGGGACCTAAACTGTCCCGGAGAGACAGTGACAGGGAGAGAAATCCTTGCTGGTCTCAGGGACACCGCAAAGTTCCTGATTGACCCAAGGGAAGTTCTCCAAGCCGGCGGTAAACAGACAGCCCCCAGGTTGACAAAGTCGGAGATGGCTCTGGAAAGAAGGCAATGAAAGTGAGTCCAGCTGGTGAGATTTTTTTTTCTTTGAGAATGATTGCCCAAAGATTTTTTTTAAAAAAGATAAATTAGTCCTTTAAGCAAAAGAATAAAGCAGTGAAATTTATCTTTATTGGACTGCCTTAGAAAAAAATGGGATACAAATTTAAAAAGTTGAAATTGAGTTTAATTCAAAGGAAACTTACATAATAATAACAATGATGGTGGTATAGTGTGTGTGAAAGCATACACACTGATTCTACATAGTGACACAGAAATATAAAGAATAGTTCCATTGGTAGTGAAGTTACAAGCACACTCTTGTCCCTGCTCATTTTGCAACATATGCTCCATTAGTAATTTGTAACTTTCTAGATACACCCTTTGCTTCTAAAGAACTCAGTGGTGAATGGAATCAAAGAATATAACCACAAAAGGAAACTGTGCCAAAAAAAAGTATTTCATCATTAAGAAGTTATTTTTAATTGTACTTTGTGTAGCTGACAGCTGTAATTTTAATCCTATTCTAGACTCAGTGTATGGTATGTGTATATTTTGTTTTGTTCATTTATACCTTCCTTTTCTTCCATCATGAAACCACCCCTGGAGCCTTTCTAATTCAGAATTCTTATTTGAAGGATTCTCCCTCCCTCATTTTTTTTCTCCCCCTCTTCCTTTCATGTGCACAATATGAAGTCACTTTAGATCAGTGTGTCTTATTAGTTTTTAGAATCCAGTATTTAAGCATGTATTTGGAATAACCAATCCTTGAATATTTTTCTTCTTTTTAAAATTATAGGACTTTTTAAACGTATGTTACCTGATCTTTTATAAATTTTTCCCCTTTAAAATTGTGTTAGTCACTATGACACATAGGGTGATTCTGTAATGAAAAGGAAAGCCAGTTTTTATTTTAAACAAATATATTTGTGCTAAAATAGTAGCTAGCAACTCTTTTCTGTCAGTTCTGAAAAATCAGTTACATCACAGGGCAAGTCTGCTATAAACTCTTCAGTGTTTAATTTTAGTTAAGTCTTACTTAAGGCATAATTTTGCCTTTTTTCATTCTTCCTGAACCTCTTCAAGTATTTTTACATGTTTTTGGGCAGAGAATATTTTAGTATTTATAAGATTTTTCCCCTCTGTGTATTTATGTTTAATTTATGAACTAATGTTTTTGGTATGCATGTAGAATAGTGTTACCATATATTTGCAGCTTATAAATGAGTAATAAGTACTCTACCAACTTAGACAAGTAATATGTTGTTAAAATGTTTATGAAGCAACAGATACCCAAATTTTATCTTGATATATATTAAGGTTGATACATCTGTTTTCATGCATGAGGTCTAATATAACTTGATCATCCCATTATTTTTAAATGTCTACTAACGAAAATAATTTTGAATATTGCATCATCATTACCATTGCCATAATTAACAATTACATTTTGTAGACCAACTTGCTGCTCCATATATATCAATGAAAACTATATACACGCACACATAAAAAGTAATGCTGACTTCCCAACTCAGATTGCATTTGCCTTTCTTTTAAAATGAAACACACAGTGGAAGTGTTTGTTTCTTAATTTGTCTATGAAATTTTTGGAAGTTATAATGGAACATTTAAGATCCAGAAATAAGCTTATTCTGGATTATAGCATAACAGCACTTGGTCAAAACCCACATCAGTCTATTATTACTGTATAATGAATGTGTAATTCATGTGGTCAGAAGGACTAGTAAAGCAAATGCTAGAATATCTTATAAGTGTTTATTTTCAGGTTGTAAAAGTTTAGTATGACAATAATTAAACAGTGATGAATTATATTCCCAAATTCTGTGAACATAAACAGAAAAGTGATTTTGCATATTTTTTTGTCATTGGTCCTAATTTATTTCTAGTAATCAAATATTTCTCCTTAATGTAATGTAATTTTCTTACTAAATTTTTACGTAAGTCATCAAGTAATACAAGTAATTTTGCAAGAAAAAAATAAGTTAATGTTACCTTGGACACATAACTTGGAATGAATGTCCATTAAAGATAAACATAGAAGTTTGGCTGGATCTGAAACCTGCTAAATAATTAAAACTGTAATATAGAATTTATTTCATTATTTTCCTTACCTATCCTAAATTTGAATTGCCAGATCTGGACACTTTATCAAAGTTTTTATTTGCATCAGAAATTGATAGTATAATAAGAAGAGCGAAACTGGGAAACATCTACACAATTTAGTCAGAGATTTTTGAGAACTAAGAGAAATGCTGTTCTCTTTTAATCCCTTCATTTTATTTGGGCGTAAATTGGCCTTCAAAGAGAACAATGCTACAGAATAATACATAAATAATATAGACAGTAGAGAAAATTTTAGCAAAGGTCTGCATATAAACTGAAAATACCAATTGTAGCACTAAACATATTTAATTTTCAAATAAACATGCACAAGTTTGTGACCTGGTTAATGCTTTTCTCTAAAATGAATAAGTCTAAAGAGAACTGTAGAAAATTAATATGTCTATTTAATTATACCAACAAAAATCAGCTAACTGAAATGCTTTTCTTTCATTTGTTGTCCACTATTTTATAACAGATTAATTTATACTTATGATAAAATGCTTCTGATTTCATATATAAAAATATATTTTAAGGAAAATCAGTAATGGCATCTGCATTGGCAGATAGATCCATGTTGATTCAGAGTTAATTTATAATGACAAAGTAGAACAAGATTGCATTGAAAAAACCACCAAGTAGTTCTGTGAATTGGTTTCCAGTTCTAATCACCTACTATTTACCCAGAATATCTTTATTTGGAAATCAGTATCATGAAAAAACAAACAGGCATTATTTGAATAACTTTTAAAATTATTTACATTGATGCTATTAATATCCAAAATGGATACTTCATTTCTTCTTCATGCAGGTATAATTCTAATTATGGTTATGGAATGTACAAAGGGTTTTTTTAATTGAAGTTTACAAATGAAATTCATATCCTCTGTCATTATTACTCTTGGGTAATTTTATTATGCAGACTGGAGGTGATTGGATATTAATTGTATATTTTATTTTGTAGCATCTCTAAAGCAGGCCCACATTTAATAGGCAACATTCTTTAATGTTTTTTTTAATTCCAAATTGAATACAAAGGGAAGATCAGTATCAGAGTGTTTAGTTCTCATTTTTATGCTTATTGATGGCTAGTGTTTTTTCATATGGAAATGACTTATATCTTATATTATGTTTCCAGGGATTGTAATGTTCTTTTTTTCTCATCCTTTTCAAACCCCTGTTTATATGTGTGTATTTTTTTCCTCTGCCTAGACCTGGTTAACCATTTCTGTGAACAGGTCCTCAATTTTTTACTTTGTCCCTACTTTCCTGTCGTAGCCCCATCTTCCCCTGGTGTCGACTCCGTACCCTTACAGCGCACAGGCAGTCAACTCGCCACACAGAATGCATCAGCGACCTTCCAGAGGGCCAGCTATGCTGCCGGCCCTGCCTCCAATTATGCAGATCCCTACCGACAGCTGCAGTATTGTCCTTCTGTTGAATCACCATACAGCAAATCTGGACCAGCCATCCCACCTGAGGGAACCTTGGCTAGGTCACCTTCTATTGATAGCATTCAGAAAGATCCCAGGTGGGTAAAACTTTACTTTTTTTCTATTATTAATTCATAAAGAGATGTCCAGCTGCAAGCATGGGTATCAAGGTGGTAGATATAGACAAATAACCCAGTTCCATATTTTTTAATGAAGTTCTATTTTATAAGCCAAACCAATTGGCCAGGAATACTGTTATTTTAATCTATTTGCATTTTTAACAACAGAAATAAGAAAATGGCACACATGGTGTCCTTCTGTTCTGTTTTCCATGGAACTTCCTCTACAAATGTCTTGCATGTAATGTATGTATATGTGTGTGTGTATACACACACACACAAACACAAACACACACATATATGTTTTTAATTACTTTCCTGATAGAAAAGGTTATTTTGGTTAAGTATTTTTAAAATGCCACTCAATTTCCTAAGAAAGGAAGCTGGTGTTAAATGTTTCCAAGGGTATTTTCATATGAATTTTGATTTAGATATAAAGGTTGGAATAAAATAGGAGCTAGTAAACAAACAAACTTAATTAAAATATGCAACTAATTTTTACAAGACTTCCATTGCCAGGTATTGTGACTTTTATGGCATTTATACAGGACAGACAAAAATGCAAAGTGTATCCAGACATCAATGTTAACCTAGGAGTTTTAAACGTTTTGCCTGTTTTTAAAAATTATTTTATATTTGATGAATTCTTTGGGGTTTTTTCCTTACTTCTGTTATATTTTCTTTAACTGCCTTCTATTTCACTTTTTCCTAACAATGAAAATATTTTAGCCAATTATTTTGTAAGTATTAAAAAGATAACACCTATAAAACGTGTAGAAACACTTGCTCAGATAAGTAAGAGTTCCTTAACTTTTTTAACAAAAGATTACAAATATTTCAAAATTATGTTTAACAAAGGGCTCTTGTTTGTTTTTGCACATGTGGTTAGAGGGGAGACAGTATTTGAAGGTTGCTCAGTCTATATAATAAAAGCTTTACATGGCCTCTTTGCTAGGACATTTTTGTTCTAAAACATACTGTATATGTGATAAAATTTAGAAGTCGTGTCACAAATGTCGTTAGATTTTAAATGTTCTGAAAAAAATATTGCTGTCCCTGCTTAACGTATCACTTTTTAGCATGTTTCTATGTGGAAGAATTACAGAATGCCTCATTTGCTGGATGGTCCTCTGTTGCATTATAATTTCAAATTTGGTTCAAAGGGCAATCCATGTGCACAAATATAGCAAATAGCTGGGCTTACTAGGATAGAAAGCTACGGAATGTCTTGTAGAAATTCTAGAGATTTTCACACCTGAACTGCCTCCTGCTTTGCAGTAGTGGCTTTATAGTTGCCTATCACCATCACCTATATTCCAAGGGGCCTTGGAAAAGATCAAAAGAAAATAAAACCCATAAGATGATGCTGGTTTTCTACCAATCATAAAAAGTTTGAAGTGGGAATCAAATTATTTCAGATTTTTTAAAATCTAAATAATGTCTTCCTGCTCCAAGCGTGGTATGAATACAGACTGAAATTAGGCACACTAGCTTATACTGAGAAATAACTGCATTAAGTAATCAAACTTGACCTAGCACAGCACAAAAAATATAAGCCCAATGCAGTTCCTGGCTAGATACATTACCTATAGCCGTTTTTAGAGCAAAGTCCCTCGGTTTCATTTACTTGAAGATTCTAGCTTTTGAGCGTGGGGGATATATGTTTTAATCAAAGGCAGTGGAAAATAAATTTAAATCCATGCTTTTACCCCAGTATTATTTCAGTTTCTTTTTCTCTCTAGTGGGAGGAAGTAATTGACTCTCTGAGTATGTGATAAAAAATATCTTTACCTCAGGATGTGTATTCTGGCTCTGACCTAAACTGTTCTTAATGTCTGCCACTTAAGCAGAATTCAGAACAAGAACTACAGAATAAGTGTTAAAACAGTTCTGAAAAATGAAATCAGCTATTCTGCTCTGGAAAAACATTAAGTATATCTAAAAGTTTGTGTTTCTATAATTGCTCAATTATTAGCCACTTTTCTCTCTCATATTTCCCAGTTATTTCCCAAGTTATGCATGAGGAGTCTGTATGAAATCCAAGGTTTTGTTTTCTAATCCTTTTTCAATAATAATTTCTCAACGTGCATTGCAATGGGAATTTTGATATGTTCCTAGAAACTTTTGTTTTAAAAAGTTGAAAAATTAGGAAGGGAACTCGACTTTAGATAAAATGTAGCACTGTTTCAGGCAGTTTGCAACTTTATATTATTATTATTATTATTATTATTAATGAAACCACTGACCATGGAATTCCTTTTCTGCCCCAATGACTTATAATGCCTATCACTGACAGTTTCCTATTAAAGTGCAAGTTAGACTTTCTAGTTCTCACAAATTATACTTGTGCTTCAAATGCTTAAAGCCATGTATTAGAGTTGGGCAGTAATTTCGCTTTGATTACACAAAGATGATTCAGAGCACATGAGAGCAGAAGTGTAGCACTTGTCTACAAATCTTTAAAATAGCTATGTCTTTCCCCAGGATTTAATCTCAAGAAGAAGCATGGTTGCTTTAAGAACTGCAATAAGCTATGTTTAGGTGACTTTCTGGATCAGAATTGAAACACTGCACAGGCCTGTCACATAAACATATACAGTTTAGGAATTTACTAAAAATATAACTTGTAAAGTTTTGTTTGAAAGACTCACTTTATTGAGAAGGGGATTATGGCAAAATCACCCTATTCCGTTTTCCTAATTACAGCTATCAGGATTGCAAATATGAAGACTACCATTAGATGGCAGGAGAGAGTTACCATGTTTTGTATCTCTTTACCACCATCTAGCTATGTTCCAGATTTTTGCAGTTCCAATATGTTGGCCTTGATCATTATTCTGTATTTGCACAAGATGCTGATCTCTAGTTAATTATGTTATCTTAAAACAACTAGTTAACAACTGGTTGCTTATATTTAATGGGCTTTGCATCTCGGATACAGTATGCCCACTTGAAGCTGTAGACTGTTTGGATTATATGATAAAAGGACTACCAATATTTGGACTGCAAATATTTGAACAATGATTAAAGGCAAAAAGGAGTCACAGTTAACTGCATTCTTTGCTTCTGTCTAATAGTCTTCCAAACATTTCCAGACATAGTGATTTTGCAGATACAGAAGCTGTACTGATGCTTAATAATACAACAGTCAATGGGCTCCAACCCGACATCAATTTATTATAATTGCTTTGCTTTACAAGAAAACTAGATAATTATACTAGAAAATTTAAATTAATTTTTTAAAAAATATATTTAGATGATATTCAACTATTATATGGCAGTAAACCTTGCTGCAGTTTTTGGTAGAGTTTTATATTATAGTTGTTATGGAAATGCACCACAGGCCTTGTTTCTGATTAATGGGAATGTTCCTTTTAATATTCAGAGGCTTTCCTCCTCTGGCTCTTGCTTTGAAAGTTCCATTTCATTCCCTCTGCTGTGTTTAATTTCCTATCATGCGGAGAAGGAAAGTTACTGGCTTAGTGTCTTCAAAGACTTTATATCAATAGGCCTTCTTGTATCCCTTGCTTTGTTCTCTTTTCAAGGGGAACAGAGCTTAATATCCCATATTATTTGTGGGCCATTGGCATTCATATTTGCCTCACTATCTGGGAAGAACACTATGTTCTCTTCACAAGCAGTTTATTCGTTCAGTTTTTCATCGGGAAAACCAACTGATAATAAAAAGTAGCAATTACAATCTTCTTACAAATCTTATTATGAAAATATTGTAAGAGTAAAATATGGAAAACAGATTTAAGATAAATAGGGGGTTTTTCCCCTGTAAGTGTTCCTACAGTAAATCTGACTTATTTGTTAGGATTTGTTTTCATGCAACATAGAATAAGAGATCAACCACAGTATAAATTCCAGTATTGTGCAGCTTTACAAGCATATATTTTGTCTGCATTGAAGTATTCAAGATTCACATAAAACCAAGCCAAAGTTCACTGAAAGATTCTGTTACCTTGTGCCACCTTTGTGTCTTTGTGCCATACACATGCAGATAGATCGATGTGTATGTGCGCACATGTGCTGTGATGGATAGAGTGCTGGAATAGAGGTGGGGAGATTCAGGTTCTGGTCTGGCATAAATTCCATCTAATTGAATTGGGTCAATCAATCACTCTCAGTCCTACACTGAGAAGTTAAAAATACTTATCTATATCAAACTGTACAGGAACAGCATGGTAGATTACAATAATTAATCATTAATAAAGTGGCTTTCGGTTAATTGATTTAATACAATACAATACAATACAATACAATACAATAGTAGAGTTGGAAGGGACCTTGGAGGTCTTCTAGTCCAACCCCCTGCCTAGGCAGGAAACCCTATACCGTTTCAGACAAATAGCTATCCAACATCTTCTTAAAGACTTCCAGTGTTGGGGCATTCACAACTTCTGGAGGCAAGCTGTTCCACTGATTAATTGTTCTCACTGTCAGGAAATTCCTCCTCAGTTCTAAATTGCTTCTCTCCTTGATTAGTTTCCACCCATTGCTTCTTGTTCTACCCTCAGGTGCTTTGGAGAATAGTTTGACTCCCTCTTCTTTGTGGCAACCTCTGAGATATTGGAATAATGCTATCATGTCTCCCCTAGTCCTTCTTTCTCTTAAGCTAAACATACCCAGTTCCTGCAACCGTTCTTCATATGTTTTAGTCTCCAGTCCCCTAATCATCTTTGTTGCTCTTCTCTGCACTCTTTCTAGAGTCTCCACATCTTTTTTACATCGTGGCGACCAGAACTGAATGCAGTATTCCAAGTGTGGCCTTACCAAGGCATTATAAAGTGGTATTAACACTTCACGTGATCTTGATTCTATCCCTCTGTTGATGCAGCCTAGAACTGTGTTGGCTTTTTTGGCAGCTGCTGCACACTGCTGGCTCATATTTAAATGGTTGTCCACTAGGACTCCAAGATCCCTTTCACAGTTACTACTACTGAGTATGGTATCACCTATACTGTACCTGTGCATTCCGTTTTTGTTGCCTAAATGTAGAACCTTACTGTTTTCACCATTGAATTTCATTTTATTAGATAGTGCCCAATGTTCAAGTTTGTCAAGATCCTTCTGTATCTTAAGCCTATCTTCTGGAGTGTTGGCTATTCCTGCCAGCTTGGTATCATCTGCAAATTTGATGAGTTCCCCATTTATTCCCTCATCCAAATCATTGATGAAGATGTTGAAGAGTACTGGGCCTAAAACAGAGCCTTGGGGTACTCCACTGCATACTTCCCTCCATGTAGATGCAGTTCCATTGAGAACTACACGTTGAGTGCGGTTGGTCAGCCAGTTACCAATCCATCTGGTGGTGATGCTGTCTAACCCACATTCTTCTACTTTATCTAGTAGTAGGTTATGGTCTACCTTATCAAAAGCCTTACTGAAGTCCAAGTAAACTATATCAACGGCATTCCTCTGGTCCACTAATTTTGTCACATTATCAAAGAATGCAATAAGATTAGTCTGGCATGATCTGTTTTTGACAAATCCATGTTGGCTTTTGGCTATTACTTTGTTTGCTTCTAGGTGTTCGCAAATTCGTTGCTTGATTATTTTTTCCAGAATCTTTCCTGGTATTGAGGTTAGGCTGATAGGTCTGTAGTTTCCTGGATCTAATTTTTTCCCTTTTTTGAAGATGGGAACCACATCAGCTCTTTTCCAGTCCTCTGGTAGTTCCCCGGTGTTCCAGGATCTCTGAAAGATATAATTCAGTGGTTCTGAGATCTCGTCTGCTAGTTCCTTCAGAACTCTGGGGTGTAATCCATCCGGTCCTGGTGATTTGAACTCATCTAGGGTAGACAGGTGCTCACTTACCATTTTCTTCCCTATTTCAATTTGTGTTCCTAATTTTGTGGTGCTGCTTTTGATAGGTTGGACTGTTTTATCCCTTTGTGTAAAGACAGATGCAAAACATGAGTTAAATAGTTCTGCTTTCTCCCTGTTGCTTGTCACCTTCTTGCCACTTTCTCCTAGCAATGGACCAATTGTTTCCTTAACTTTTTTCTTGTTTTTAACATGTTGGAAGAAGCTTTTTTTGTTAATTTTTACTTTTGTGGCAAGCCTTTCTTCATTGTGAGCCTTAGCTTTCCTCACTTCATCTTTACAGGCTCGTGCTATTTGCTGATATTCTGCCTTAGTTATGTCCCCCTCCTTCCACTTTTTATACTTACTTTTTTTGTCTTTCAGTTTGTCAGATAGTTGTTTATGCAGCCATGCTGGTTTCTTTTGGGAGCTGTTGTTTTTCTTCTTCATTGGTATTGTGTTAGACTGGGCTTTTCTAATCTCATTTTTCAAAATTTCCCAAGCTTCTTGAGTTGTTTTCCCCTTGAGGATTCTCATCCATGGAATTTTTCCCAAGCTCTCTCTAAGTTTATTGAAATTAGCTTTCTTAAAGTCCAAGACTCTAGTTTGACTTTGTTCTACTACTTGTGTTTGGATAATGTTGAATTCCAATATTGCATGGTCACTTGCCCCCAGGGTTCCTATGGCTTCAACACCTTCTATCATTTCCTCTCTGTTAGTGAGAATTAAGTCCAGTATGGCTGATCCCCTTGTTTCCTTCTCTACTTTTTGGAAAACAAAGTTGTCTGCTAGGTTTGTTAGGAACCTGTTGGATCTTCCACTTGGTGCAGAGTTTGTTTCCCAGTTGATGTCAGGGTAGTTAAAATCTCCCATTACTATTGTGGTGTGCTTCCTACATACCTTAGTTAGCTGACTAGCAAAAAGTTCATCTTCTTCCTCTGCTTGGTTGGGTGGCCTGTAGTATAGACCTATGGCAATGTCATTTCCCCCACAACCTTTAATATTGACCCAAATGCATTCAAGATAGTTCTCATTATTGTTGTGCTCTATTTCTGTAGAGACATAGTTATTTCTTATATATAGTGCAACTCCACCTCCTCTTTTATTTGGTCTATTTCTTTTAAATAATTTAAATCCTTCTAGCTGTATGTTCCATTTGTCAGTTTCATCCCACCAAGTTTCTGTAATGGCAATAATATCATATCTGCCCTCTTTTACTTGAATTTCTAATTCTCCCTGTTTATTCCTCATACTCTGTGCATTGGTATATAGACATTTGAGTCCATTTTGATTGACCTTGTGTTTACTGTCTACATAACCTGTATTATGCCTGACTGCCCCTATTTTCTTGCCACTTGTGTGATTCATGCACATGGTATGACAATCACTATTACATGCTTGGTTTTGCTTGATTTAGATTGATAACACATATATACACACACACACACAAACAAACACATTCTTCAAGGACTGACAGATCTGACAGAATGAAGCAAAATAACACAAGTGGAGAGAAGGCTCCAATTAACAGCTGCATGGCACATCTTTATTTCAGTTACATCTTATGTTGTAGATTGACAGATCTGGATTAAAAATCAGCTTTATATTAAATTAGTTCAAATGTTTTGCTGCTGACTTGTAGCATCAGGCTCCCTGAATTCTTCCTCCTTACATCTGCTTTCCTGGGGCTCTTAAATGGAACTACTAGCATCTCAACAAAGGGACCTTTTAATGTTCTTTATTCAACAAATGTGTACTAATCAGACTATAATATAAACTCTCAGCTTTGAACTTGATATAATATAAAGTTCCCAAAATACATCTATAAACCTAATTTCATTAAATGCTTGCTTTACTAGCTACTTACAAAAATATGGAAATAATTATAACAATATTTTGTTCATTAATTGTTAATTAAGAAAGAGTTTTGTTGAGAAGGGGAGAATTACAAAACAACAGATGTTTTGCTAAGATAAGGAAAAAATCTGGCAGAACCAAAAAACATTTTTAAGCAGAATTGTTATTTTTTCTTGTAAGAGTAATATTGCATTTGGTTGTTGCTATTGTTCCATTTAAAAATCGACATTTATTTATCAAACCCATTTCATACAATTTTAAATTTTCTAAATTTCTACACCTAAACATTTAGATTTTTTCCCCTAATATAAATTTTGGGTTTAGTGTCAACTTGACAAAAGATATAATGAGTTTCAATCCCAAAATATCTAAATAAATATTTTAAGTATTTGTTAATTTTTGGATGAAGATTTAGGAAATAAAGAATAGTATTAAATTATTAATACAAATAGTGTTGAAAACAAATCATGTTTATGGAAGATTCACATTTAATCAATGTCATCTAATTCCATGTGTCTGGGACATTGCTTGGTTTCATGACTAATTGTGGTTGCTTAATTTCATGCTTTGGGAAAGGGAATATAGTTTATAGATTTCTATTTCTTCCTATAACAGTTTCAGGTGAACAAAACAAAAATAATATATATAATGTTGAATCACAAGTATTTCAACAGAACTTCTCATAAAAATTGTGGTTGCTTTTTCTACATCTCAATCATGAGAAACTAATGTATCTGTTCTATGTATCACATGATATGAGAAAATATACTTAAGAAAGTCATGACTTCAAAATATATTGAATTAATAAAAAAATTACTAATTTAAAAACTTTTCTCAAAATATGCGCAACCTTGCAATCGTAACAGCAGGTTACTATCTATAAAACTAAAGAAGAAACAAATTTGTGCTGTCTATTACTGGGTTAGACTTCTCCAGTTTACATTTCTAGAACTCCAGTATTTACTACTGAAATCAAAGTGTCATTTGTTTCTTTATGAATACGTCATGATTTGATTGACCTGTGGGAAAACAAATATTATTTAAGTTATGTAAAGTTCAATATTGCCAATTGTACTTGCTCTGTTCTAAGCAGTCACGTCTCTAGAATCATTGGAATTCACAATAGGGAAGAACTTTAACCCTAACTGGATCTGATTGCCAATACACAGAAGTGTTTTTTTTTCAAAGAAAGAACTTCAATATATTATAATTTGTGGCAGAGATGTGCTGCTAAAGAAGATGAAGGTTTACAGAGAACTGTGTAAGACTGTGAACTTACTGTCAATATAGACTGATGCATGCTGGAATTTTTTCATGTACTAAACGTTCTGTACCTCATTCATGAATTTGTGCTATTCTTTGAAGCATTTTTATTGTTGTTCTCCCAAAATTATTCATGGGAATGTAAAATGTGTTTTTGTGCTATGTTACATTACTGTTCAGAGAAGTTTTATTCATCATTACCTAGCACGACTGTGGCATAAATGGCCTCCTACATATTTTGTTAGATCATATTCTGGGGGTACATTATCATCCACATCACAATGTTTTGGAGATCGGATGGATGGATGGATGGATGGGCAGGCAGAAAGACAGACAGACAGCGACTGACTGAAGATAATAGACTAATGGTCATCCTTGTGTCTCACTGTTTACATGAATTTGAAAACAATTGATATTCAGAGAATATTCAGAAAAATGATAATATGGGAGTTAGATCTATAAATGGATATCAGTCAGGATTTACTCCTATTGCTCTCCATTTAATCTTAAAAGCCTTGTATAAAAATGAAAAGAATCTGTTCTCTGTTGTAAAGTAGATAGCATAGGCTCGAATATCATTAGCTGCAGGGGAGGAGAAAGTCCCTTTGTGTACATAAATAGATGCACCTACCTACACTCAACCAGAGGTGTCTGTGGGAGTAATGAAATACTATATACCATTACAAATCCCTCTTCAGGTGTTGCCAAGTGAAACAAAGCAACTTTTTTTTCTGATGGTATGCTAATATACCATATAAAATGGGTTAAACTCAATCTGACAGCATGCATAAATTAAGCTAAATTTATATTTATTGTCACAGCATTACATATGAGCCCAAGTCATCAGTACGTTAGTGTTATATAGTGGCACTGGTAGCGAACCCTCTGCAGACATGTTTTAAACTAAGATCAAAATGTTAGTGTGCATTCATGTTTTCACTGCTATATTCTTCTCAAAAACTATTCTCATCCCTTTCCTCACTTCACATGTGTAATTCCTTAAGTTGAAGCTAAGTATAAAATCTTTGACAGTCCTTAGCGGTTGAAGAAGATGGAGACAGAGGGAGGCAAGAAGGAATTAGTATTGGTGATAAAATATAGCTTTAAAAGGAAGTGATTCTCTGTAGAGGTGGCCAGAAAAGAAGATTCAACAATTGACTTGTTACAAGATGAATAGATGAATGAGATGGTGAAAGGCCTTAAAATCTGAAATTTCATATGAAATATCACAGAACAGTTAAATTGAATAGCTTGGAAAATATGATTCTTATATTGGACTATAGGTTTCATGAAGCAAAGCAAAAATCTGTTTGTATCTTTCAAAGACAACCTAGAAAGTGACTTAAAACTCAGCTAAAATTGGCTTATGACTTGTTATGTTTGAAAGCTGGAGGAAAAAATAAAACATCTTAATGCTTACATTTCAGCAAATATTTCAAACGTTCAAGGATTTAAGCAACAGAATTTATAGATTTCTTAATTTGATATATAAAGAGGTGACCAAATTCAGATTAAAGTACTGAATTCTGTAAAATTATAGAAGTTTTGCATTAAGCATTTATTTAGAATAAATGCTCTTAAATCCAATGAGAATGACCAAAGCCTATTCAGTTCATTAAGTGAATTTACATTCATATATTTATGTTGACAGTGCTTCCCATATTTTTTTTATGTAAGTGGGTTTTATAATAAAACTCATAAGTGGTCTGTAAAATTCCAAAGTATGGAAAAACAAAATTAACTATGGAAAATGATGATATGCTTTTAATGAGCAATAGGAACAGAGCTCTAAAGCATGTTACACCTCTCCTCATGGGATTGGGATTGATATTCCTTACAAAAAAGGAATCCTGGTCATATCTTTCACTTTTGCAATTTTCAGATGAAATTATTATCAATATGGGTTGAAGCCTGCATGTTATTCAGGTTATTCGCTTCCCATGTAGGACAATCCCTTGACAAAATTTGGCAGGCAGCAAATATTGTATTCTTTTTCATTTTAGCAGTGTTCACAGTGAGCCTGAACAGCAGGTATGCAAATCATTCATAGAACTACTTGTGGTTATAGATTTATATGTGAACAGAGACTTTCATTTGCCTCCTCCAGCATACCTATGTTTAACCTTACATCATCATTCAGAATTCATGCAGTTTCCTGTGGGCAAAAGCTGTAGTTCTCCATTCATTTGCAGAATTGTGAAAAGCAGGTTTGTGTAAGTTACTGCTACTTCTGATTGTTGCTTTTTTATTATAACGGTAAAGATGTATTTTGATTAAAAGATCTCTGGAACTGAGACTGTTAGAATTTTCCTAAACAGAATTACTTTCTTTCCACCAGTTCCACCACTGCATCTTCATCAGTCTACTTACTTTCCACTCTAGAAATTTCGTTAAACCATTTTTAAATAAATGCATTCAGTAGATTTTACTTGGTGTCCTTATGTGTAGATGCACTGACATCTTCATTACTACATTTTAAAAACCATGCTTAGATTTGAAGCAAGACTAACAGATAAATTTGAATTACTTTCATATCAAAAGATTTATATTTGTCTTCTGTTTGTGTGTGTAAAATCCTTATCCATAAGGTTTGACACATCATGTCAAGTTTAACTACCTCTTATAAGCATTTATGTATTTTTACTTATTATTTATTGTTTTATATATAATATAAAATGCATATAATATGACACATGTTACAGCTTAATTACTTTTATGGCACTAGGTTTATGTTATTAGGTAGCGAAAGGAAATTGGTTAAAAGACTGAGTGAAAACTTTTTGGAAGTTGGTTTGTAGCCTTAAAAACCTCAACTGTGTGTGGCTGGTTGCAGATAGGGAATAGATCAGTGATGGCCAACCTTTTTGGCACCAAGTTCCTAAAAGGTCATGTGGAAATGTCATGTGTGTGCACGCTCATTGGGGCCGTGCTCCGGAAAAGCCAAACTTCTGGGTTGTAATGCACATGCACGCTGGCCAATGCGCATGCGCAGACTGGTTTTCGGCACCGTGCCATGCCGGCAAAGGGAATGTGCTCCAGAAAAGCCAAACTTCTGGGTTCTGGCGCTCATGCACACCCAACAATCAGCTGGCCAGTGCACATGTGCACACTGGTTTTTGGCACTGCCGCACGCACAACAGACAGCTGATCATCACGTGCACATGCACCCCAGAAACCTGGAAGACAAACAGGCAAGGCCGTGCATGCCGGGTGACATGGTTTCGTGTACCACTTTTGGCACACATGCCATATGTTTGCCATTACGGGAATAGATGGTTGTCAACTAGATTTTTACAAAAACCATAAGTGAAGAATCATATGTATAAAATGCCTACAGAATTTGTTACTGTTAACAAATTAACATAACAGCAAAATTTGTTACTGTTTGGCACTTTAATTCACAAATTGCTTTATATTCTTTATTGTGTTTAGAACAGTTCTTAAAGACAAATTCTATCTTGGTATACTACCTACTTTGTATATTACAATCTAAGTTTTAATATCCATGGAGGAAATTACATTTGTGAACTTTCTGTTTTTTAGCTGCTGCATTAAAATGTTTTAGATAATTTTCTCCATTTCGGGGTATAGAATTTCTGAAGTCATAAGATTATACTGTAGATATAGATTATTTTTTCATCATAAATTTTAGGCTTGTTGCTTTACCAATAAAGAATTTTTGTAGCTCAGAGTTGAAATGAGGGGTCCTTGGTGGTCTCTGAGCTTGATTGTTTTCTTCAGATGTTTCATTACTCAAACTAGGTAACATCATCAGTCCTGTTGTTACCTAGTTTGGGTCTGCAAGAAAACAACCAAGCTCAAGAGAGCAATAAGGATTCCTTACTTATTTGTTTGTTATGACTTAGCATAAATAGCAATAGCACCTAGACTTATATACTACTTCATAGTACTTTACAGCCCTCTCAAGCGGTTTACAGAGGCAGCGTACCACCTCAACAATCTGGGCCTTCATTTTACCAATCTTGGAAGGATGGAAGGCTAAGTCAATTTTGAGCCAGTCAGGATTGAACTCCTGGCAGTGGGCAGAGTTAGCCTGAAATACTGCATTCTAACCACTGTGCCACCGTGGCTCATAAATGTTCCACTTTTAAGTATAGGTAATCCTCACCTTTTGGCCATAATTGAGCCCAAAATGTATATTGCTAAGTGAGAAATTTGTTAAGTGAATTTTGCCTCATTTTATGACTTTCCTTGCCACATTTGTTAAGTGAATCACTGCAATTATTAAATTAATCACACGGTTGTTAAGTGAATCTGGTTTTCCCATTGACTTTGCTTGTCAGAAGGTTGCAAAAGGTAATCACATGACACTGCAACTGTCATAAATGTGAGTCATCTATCAAGCATCCAAATGTAACTCACATGACCGTGGGGATGCTGCAATGGTCATGTGTGAAAAATGATCATAAGTCACTTTTTCAGTTCCGTTGTAACTTTGAACGGTCACTAAGCAAACTGTTGTAAGTCAAGGACTACCTGTAATAGAAACTTATTTTTGGCTGATTTTGCCATTGAACCCCTCACTCTGTTGCTGTATGAGATTTACTTTATGAATATTCTCTTGGAAGGAGAAAGTAAGCTCATGCTGCTGTCACTTAAGTCAGTGTTTCCCAACCTTGGCAACTTGAAGATGTCTGGACTTCAACTCCCAGAATTCCCCAGCCAGCATTCACTGGCTGGGGAATTCTGGGAGTTGAAGTCCAGACATCTTCAAGTTGCCAAGGTTGGGAAACACTGACTTAAGTTATACATGTTAATTTCCCCTGGAAATACGACAAAAGTGAAATATTTACTCTGATTAGCATAAAACCCTGCCACCTTAACAAAATATCCTTCCAAATGTATTACTGCAACTGTTAGCAGAAATAATTCAAATTATAAAAGCACAGCATGAGTCTGTATCCTTTTGGTTCACTCATTTTCTCCCTCTGGATGTCATAGAACAAAAAGAGCACAGACATGCTTCTGAAATGTTTTGATAGCCTAGAGCAGTGTGTCTCAGCCTTGACAATCCAAAGATGTGTGAACTTCAACTCCCAGAATTCTTCCCCCAATCTCACCAGCATGCTGGCTGAGGAATTCTGGAAGTCAAAGTGCATATAATTTAAAGTTTACAAGCTTTGAGAAACATTTACATACAGCATTAATGGATGCTCTCTCTTTTTGCATTGAACTAACTGAGAAGACTATGGGTGATATTAAAGATAAAAATGATTTCTTAAAAGTTTTTTCTTGGTGGCATGCTATACAAAATAGTATGCAATTTTCTGAGCAAGATATTACTCCTTATATCATGCTTCCCCAAAAATAAGACAGGGTTTTATTTTCTTTTGATCCTCAATATAAGCGCTTGGCCTTATTTTCAGGGAGGTCTTATTTTTGAGGTGCAGGAGGCAGCGAGGCTGGTCACCTCATGGCTGCTGCAATATTTTCGGGGAGGATTATTTTCAGGGGAGAACTTATTTTAGTGCATGCACTCAAAAGCCTGATTGGACATTATCCGGGGAGGTCTTATTTTCTGGGAAACAGGGTAAAAATATATATTTATGACTATAGTTCCAGCGCGAAGGATTTGATTAAATATATACCCCATAAAACGAAAATACTTGATAAAATCATACCTATGCATAGCTTCAGGCTACTATTTTTCTATATCCATATCTTAAGTTTTTGGGCTAAATATGTCACGCATGGAATGGATTTTCTTCATTGAGAATATGTATTCATCTGTTTGTATCTGCAACTTTCCATACTCATAATGAAAATTATGATGAAAATTGCTTCTCTTCATACTCATAACAAGTAGTGTTTGAAAAAAAAATCTGTTTACATACAGTACATCTTTTTCATAGGCCTGCTATTACTTGTGAAGTGGGCCAATGAATGAAATAAAAGAGAGAAGAAAAAAATACTTAAGTCATTCACCTTTGATTCCCAACTGATTCCATTTGATAATACAACTCCTGATGAAAATAGCCTTCAACATAAACAAATTAAAATCCTTAACTCAATTTATTTATTATTTATCTTCGATGACAATTTTTCTGCAGGGCTTCTAATTTGCTTTTTTGCCTAAAAGAATTTAACTTTTCTTCGTTCTTTAATGCATACATTTTGGTTTATGCATACATTGTCCAGCTCTGACATAATCAGATCAGTTTAATTCTGATCTCTACTCCTAGTCTTTTTATAGCAAAATATATTCATATGTGGAGATTTTCAGTCATTCAGGTCATAGTTGTCTCAAAGGTGCTTTTTCAAAAGGAAACTGGACTGTTTTTTCCTCAAGGAAGAAGAAGAAAACATTTCACTTCTCATCAAAGAAGCTTCATTGATTGTAATGGCAGGCGATGGAAAGATAGGTACTGACAGTTGAGACTGGATGTTGGGTGGTGCAGTTGAGACTGGATTCCATTCTCCCTCCCCCCACCCCCATCCAGTCTCAACTGTCAGTACCTATCCTTCCATTGCCTGCCATCACAACCGATGACGCTTCTTTGATGAGAAATGAAATGTTTTCTTTTTCTTCCTCAAGGAAAAAACAGTCCAGTTGCCTTTTCAAAAAGCAACCTTAAGACACTATGACCGGAATGACTGAGAATGTTGTTTTGACTCTATTCATTTTTTCCCCCTTTACTTTTATACCTGCTACCTCTTGAATTTCACTCCAGTATAACAGTAACTGTTGTATTCGGTTGGATTTCCCTAAGTTGAGAATAATGCCATAAGCACCAGTGCCATCAGTACCATAAATGGAATGGTACTGAAGTAAATAAGAAATTTACTTTATACTGTAAACAAAAAGAAAGTTTCTGTTCCAAGGAGCTTGCAGTCCAAAGCCTGCCAATTGAGAAAATAGAGGTATGTATGAATGATGAGAAGGAATACAATGGTACAAGTTTTAAATAAAATCCAGACAGATCCAAACTGCAACTGTAGTTTGACCAGATTCCTTTCTTCTTCTTCATGAATTCCCAAGCAACAGTTTACATTTGAAATTTTACCAAGCAGAAGCACATCAAGACATGGAACAACTCATTTAAGATAATAACAACATGGGTACTATCTATCTTATCATTTAGTCATACCAAGAATTTGCAACTTTTAACATTATTCCTAATAGTAGGAATAGCAGCCAGTTTGCTATCAAGCTCCTATAACATTTACATTAAAAGTTGGTTAGAGAGCCCTACTCCAATTTATTTGGATATAGTAATGAAAGTTTCTTTAGTAATCCTGTGAAAAAAATCCATGTAACAGCTGTAGAACTTTATTTGTAGGACCATATCAATATAATGTTCTTTTGATAAATAAAACATAATGCAATATTTTCCTCCACAAACTATATTAAAAAGGAAATTACAAGCCTTTATCTTTCATTTTGGAATAGAAATATTTAATTGTACATGCAAGCACAGAAATGATATTTACAAAGCTGTTTATGTGCTTTATTTTTTTAAAATGCATTCTAATGCTTTCTGACACAGAGCATTAGAATACTCTTTCTTTTAAAAATTGTTTTTTAAAAAGTATTTTTGTGGCAGGGTGGTGTTGGTGTTTAAAGCTGTTCTGTGAATGGCAGCTGCATAAGTGCACAAGGAGAATGAAGTGGGGAAAGCAACTCAAAAATGAAGATAGTTTTAATATTAATTGAATACATTTCATATTATTTCCCATGTATTTAGTAGGTGGAATAAAGCAAAGATATCTGACTAGAGTACTAAAATTCAGTCAAAATTCATATTTCAAATAGAAGATAATAAGGTTATTCAGATTGGAACCTACCATATAAGCTATGATTTAGACTTCTGATATGGAGAAGAAGAGCTAAACTATTGAGAGGGAGAAAATTGAACTGTTAACATCTACTCCTTGTAAAAGCAATACTAGATCACAATGGATTAGGGTTTTGATTTGGCTCTGCTTGACTATTTAGAAACTACAGTATTATTACTGCAGTAGTAATTTCATGTATAGCTAAACATAGTTTTATGTTACTATTCATTTTCTTTTTTAAAAAAAATCTGTTAATATTTATTGCTGCTTTTCAAAAAGCCTGGCTAATAATCAAAGAGGCAAGTGGCATACTTTCTTTTGCTGAGTATTAATTTTAAATGTTTAAACATCAATGTACTTATTAGCAACTAACCCTTGTAGTTAATTCTTCTGTGAATAACTGAGTAGTTCCAAAATGGCAAATAACTTAATGCTAAATGTTGACAACAATATTTTTGTAATAACATTACAATGAAAGAATGTTTGAATCTCAATTGATAATTTTGTTTTCTCATTTGCTAAAACGTCTCATTTTCCTTTTATAGGCTGCAGCTACTATTTTCAGCTGTTCAATTTTTTTTAAATGGTGTTATAGTTTGGCTCCTTTCCAATCAACTATCTATAATGGAAAGGTGCAGCCTTTTTGGCCTACAGTTACATTTTTAACTTCCAAAGCTCTGCCATAAACAGTACTCAAAAAAGTAAGAAAGTTGAGGACAAGAGTAAAATGTAATGTATGCTCAATTTAATTACATCTACTTTAAATTAAGGTAAACTCCTTACCTGTTTCATCAGTTTTCTCTCACATTAAATTTTATAATTAGGCAGTAATCTTTAAAGAGTCTCTAGAAACCACACAAAAAATGGGGAGGGGGACTTTGGTCCTAGGGCTACAGGCTGTGTTGTTGGATTGGTATATGTCAATATCTATGAAATAGCAACAGTTGGTTAAGGGAGATGTGTTTACTTAAGACATAAAGCCTACAGTGACTAATTTGATGAGTTTGATAACATTCTTAATGTAAAAATAATACATTGGATTAACACTGTTCTTATTTCAATACTTTTTCTGATTGTTTTTAAGGGGGTTATATGTGTGGGAATATATCTGAGAGGTGATCCTTCAGAAAAAGAATATTATCATCATAAGGCAGTCTTTTCATTTGGAGGTATTTTCCATTGGGGAGAAATTAAATTTTCCTTGAATTTGCATGAACAGATATGCTGCTTAGAAAGAATTCGCCTATTGTATTTGTCATTTCTGAGTCTGTATTTCAACTCCCAAGATTAAAACATTGTGGGAATCAGTTAAAATAGAAAGGTTAGGTCTCTAACCCTTGTCAGTTAACTCTTAATTAGCACTTTTATAGTTTACCTATGTATTGGCTAAATTCAGGTCACCTCTAATCAAAACTGATTAGTTAATGCCAAGAATAGCTGAGGATTTTCATTTTTTTTCACACAGAGAATAAGGGGAATAGAGGAGAAAACAAGTAGTCCCAACAGTTTATAGGTATCAAATTTAGGGTTAGTCATCATTAATTATATGAAACCAAGGAAAACAGGTGGACCTCAGCCTCTACATGAGTTTCCTTATATATAGGTATTATTGCTATCATCTCCCATTAGAGCGGCATGGTAGCCTAAGGGTGAAGACACTTGCCTCACAATTGGGACATTCAGAGTTCAATCCCAGGCAGTGACAGATGTTTCTCTGTCAGGGCGCAAAGAGAACATATCTGCTGTGAACTCCGCACAGACATCAGGAAGGGTATTTGGCCAGTAAACGCTCAGCTCCTTTCAGTCACCCCAACTCCATCCTGATAAAAAAGAATTAGAGGGTCATAAAAAGAAAAAAATACTTTCATCTCACATTAAAGAAATTGTTGCTAGATTGGAGAATTATCTCAAAATGTCTTCCCTGTTATACTAGTTTTGTCATGAAATAAAGGTTCACACTTCAGCTCAGAGACACTATTTGTATTATAAACTTTATATCTTAGCCAATTGAAACAAGTATATGTGTCCCTTAAATGTCAGTACAATGTTGATTGTGTTATAGACATAATGTGAGATAACCTTCACTAAACTGATCCCTCCAATTGAATTGGATTTCAGTTGGTGATGCTGGATTGCAGTTAAAAGTTTGCAGAAGGCATCAAGCTGAGGAAAGCTGCTTCTAAAACAAACTCCAAATATTTGAAATATTTTTGAAAAAAACTACAGAACAAATGATATCAGTTAGACTTCACTTTCACCATCTTTCAATGATTAGATCAATATAAAATATTCCACAAATATATATTTTCTGTTACTATTGTAATCAAAACTTGACGCTTTTTTTTCCTTTTAATACAAATGTCTGCTTTTTCCCTGTTGAAAATATGAAGTTATTTGCTGCAGACAACTGCTCGGGAAGATACTGGGCTAAGTTTCACAATAAGAAATGGATATCCCTTCCCCCAGAGGCATTTACCATCAGAAAAGTATTTGTGTTCTAATTGTGCCATGATGATAAATTAGATTTGCAGATGAAGTAGAGAGCTCATCTCTGCTTCATGATGAGCTTCAGAAACAAACTAATCATATTCAGTGCCTCATAGTCAGAGGATCATCCTCAAAGTTGGAGAATATGTTCCCTCCAAATTGTCTCCCAGTTCTCAGCTTTGAGACTGAAATGGTAGGTAGGGATTCCTTAATGATCTGTACAATTCCCCCAAAGATGTGGGTTTGACTACTGTATAGAATTACTACAGGTAGTCCTCAGCTTACAAAGACAATTGAGACCAGAATTCCCATAGTTATGTTAGTACATTTCTAACTCGAGTCATTGTGTTAACAGACCCAATTTTACAACCATTTGTACCGTGATTGTAAAGCAAATTACCACAATTGTTAAGTGAATCAGGTAGTTGTTAAATAAATCACATGATCATTAAGTGAATCCAGCTCCCCAAATTGATAGTTTTGTGTAGAAACCAGTTGGGAAACTCAGAAATCATAATCATGAGACTGCAGGATGCTGCAACTGGTCATAAATACCAGTTTGGTATTTGACTTATTATTTGACTGGTGGGTTGGTATGATAGCCATTTGTCAGGACAGATCATAAATCATTTTTTTTCTGAAGCCATTGTAACTGAACCTTTGTTAAACTGTCATATGTCAAGAACTACTCATATAATAGTGCCAGTGGTGAAATTCAATTTTTTTTACTGTGGGCATGGCTTGGTGGGTGTGGAAGGGGAAGGATACCACAAAATCTCCATTCCCACCCCACTCCTGGGGGAAGGATATTGCAAAATCTCCATTCCCACCCCACTCTGGGGCCAGCCAGAGGTGGTATTTACCGGTTCTCTGAACTATTCAAAATTTCTGCTCCCAGTTCTCCAGAATCCGTCAGAACCTGCTGAATTTCACCCCTGAATAGTACCATCAATATGAGATTTGAAACATTGCAATTATCTTTTTTTTAATTGAGAAGATAAATTCAATAACCTAACCCAATTTTTTAGTATAATAGTATAATTTGGAGCTTTCCACAACATTCTTTACTGATGTCCTTTACACTACAACCATGTTTATATTGTTTTTCTTCTTCTCTGTGTCAGAGCCTAGGCCTGACCACCTCAACAAGTCTTAGGTAGGTATGGATTGAGAAAATCTAACAGCTAGCCCCATTATTTCTATGGTTCTGGTAGTCACAGAAATAGAAAATAGTCAATTGTAGCTTTGCTTAGAATCTAGGTGTGAATGTCAGAAATCTATCAGATTTGTGCCTGAAGGTGAGGTCAGTACTGAGTTTGCAAACAAGTATTTAATTTATCTTTATTATAAGAGTAAAGAGGCAAATATGTTTTGAAATATTTTTCCCCAGCTTTCTTTTCCATTGTCATAAAATTCTAAAGATAATGTATCTTGGAGGGGAAAAGGAGTTGTTTTAGTAATTATTAGATGAAGCAAACCTGTGCTGATAACTTAACCAAAGGAACTACAAATTCCAATATATTTATTTTGGAAAAAGTATACTTGCTAATGAAAAATTTCTGCAGCCCTTGCTTTCTTGTTTCTGGTTTAAGAGTGTAGTTTATATAATATTGTTCAACAACATATTATGTTTCAAACAAGGCTGAACAACACTGTTTGTTTAGTCATAATCTTTACTCATTGCATGTAATTTTAATGCAACACATATGCTTGAATTGTATATCCTTACCTTTCTTATTGACTGATTGAAACATGTGTATTTGCTTTTTCTGCTAACTTCCACAATTCTGTTCCTCTCCAGATCTTTCATGAACACTTTTTCCTGGATGAAGGTTGCCTCCAATAAGATTTCAAATACGCATTCAAATGTGTATGTACTTGAATGATTGATTCATTTCTAGCAAATTTTAAACGGGCAGATTGCCACAGTATCCCAGCCATATAATGCATTTAATCAATGGTGATATGTGCATGTTATCATATTTTCTTAACACATATCCCATTCCTACACTAATATTTTTTCTATAAATAGTTATAGATTGCATATTATGCTATTGAAGCTTTTCAAATTTTTAGTTAAAGCTCTTGTGTTCTTGTTTCTTTTCCCGAATAATCCTGATTTGCTCCTGAAGAAAAGGGATTTTCATTATCTGCCCCTCCTTCCATCCTCCAATATCTCTTTCTATATTTATGAAACCAGAGGGGGGGAATGAATAAATTTACTGTACCAACTCAGTAAGGTTTGCCTATGTTTTGCAAACTACTCTATTAAATAGTACTGGGTTCATATTTCTGCTTAATGGTAGCAGATTTTTTATTTTGTGTTCAACTGCTACATTTTTAATGAAACTTATGGTGTACGTTGTAAACCATAGAGCAGCCTCCTTAATATGACACTGCCTTAGATATTTAAAACTGTGAGTATAAAATCATATATGGCACTATATGGAGCACTGATTTTTTAAAACAAAAATTATGTATGCTTGCTAATGATTAAATTCTGTTTATTGGCTATGTATGTTGTGTGCCTGGAATCAGAGTCATTTGTCACCTTAAATTTCAATATATAGCATAAAGTTGCAGAGTTATGTAGTTGAAGAAAAAATCTAGCTACATAAAGTTAAGGTATATATCTTTAATGCATGCATTTTCCAGATTTCAGTGCTAGATTATTATTATTTCTAAATCTACTCCAACTGCAGAGGAAACCTATGACCACCTTCTCCAATCTGTTATTATCCAGATGTGCCAATAGTGAAACTTCCATAAATCTCCATGGTGCACCACATCAATCCAATCATAAGAATAGAGTTGTCCAAATTATCTAAGATTACCTAAAACAGATATTTCAGCATAAAATAATAAGGGAAATTGTTTTAAAGTGATAGGATAGACTTAGTTAGAAATAGACTTAGTTGGTAATTAGTTTTTTATGATTTTCTAAAAATAAAAACCTCTATCCAAATGGGATCACATAGATGTGCATACTTTAGCAAACTGCCCAGGGTAGAGTAGTGGATGTCAATGGCCAGGGGAAATAGCTCTTTACAAGACATGCTCCCCTGTAGTTTTTTTTCAATAATTGCAAGAAAAAGGTTAAAAATGCTCCCTCTCGCCATCTTCCTTCTTAGTTACAGTTGTTTTTAAAAGTGTGATCTTAATTTTTCATTCCATACATACTACCAAGAAACCTAGAAAGCAATATATTTATGGACTTTAGTTTTTTAAAAAAGCTATTTTGTAAAAGGGTTGACTGAAGACCAACCTGCCAAATTCTTGGTGGCCACCAAATCAAAGTTCAATGTTATAAATGCCAGCACTGCTTTTTATTATGTAAGTGCTAAGGGAATCAAGGGGGTAAGATATATTTAGATAGAATGGTATGTAGACACATATTCAGTAGGTTGTGTTTACAGTTCCTGGGTTTGTAACACTGATAACTGATTTCACCAAAAGTAATCATGCTGAAGATGAGTGCCAAACCTGAATGTAAATGTGGTGGTTAGTCTCAGTTGTTCAGTTCACATGAAAATAGGGAAATAGCACAAAATACAATAATTATAAATATTTTTATAAGCCACAAACTGAGTATACCTTCACAAGAAATTTTATGGGTGAATTATTGTATTCTGTACACACACAGTTTGCAACAAAAATGCTAGATCCCTTGTTCAGGATCATTTTGATGTGAGAGAAATGAACTTTTACTCCAGAGAGTCCTTGTTTAGTGATCATAGTTGGGACTGGGAATTCAGTCGTTAATCAAAATAGTCACTAAATGAAACCGCAAGTATGTGTATGATCTTACTTCAGCTTTCCTTTGCTTTACAGATCTTAAAGGTAATAAATGTGAGGATTAGTCACAAAGTTATTTTTCATCACTGTGATTGCAAATGCTCACTGTATGAGACAGTGACTAAATGAGGACTAGCTATAATTTTGATGAAGTCTAAAGGCTTTATTTTGCTAAGGATCCATTGGATCTATTTTACTAAGATACAATACCTTTTAGAGACTAAAATATTTTCTTTTCACACTAATTTTTGAGTTAAGATGATGTTCTTTGTGTTTTAAGGAAAGCTGTGGTGTTTTGCCATTCTAAGTTATCCCATACGTTTAATCTGTCATTTAGTGTATATTAAGATATGCTGAATTGTTATTATTAAGAAATTTTTGCTTGTTCTGTATTTTCATGTTAAAAACACAAATCTGATGATTCCTTAGTCAGGTCAGAGTAATAAACAAATTGCTTCAGAGAGACAAGTAATAAAGCCAGTAGATGCATTAATATTTTTCCTTTCTGTCACATGAAAAACATTCCAGTTGGTAACAACTTTGATAGGCGTCCAGTCAAAATATTTTGATATCCAGATACTGTCCTGGAGCTTTGGATTATCCCTCCCTGGTTGTAGCAAAACTACATGCGCTTTCCCCTCTCTATCCTATTTAATTAAGAGTTGGTGATAGTGACATGTAATTTCAAATATACTAAGACGTTATGCTGTTTCTCATAGATGTATTACTTAGCAAACCTTTTACCTAGAAAATTCAGTGTCAAAGAGAAGAATTGCATTTCATCTTCCAGATATGAGAGAACTTTTCAAGGAGAGCATTCCATCATACATGTGGCTATATCTGGAGAATTAAAGAAATGCATCTGAGAGAAGAATATGACTTTGGAACAAATAACTCCTTATACAGAGAGAAATGTTGCAGAACAGGAAATAAATGTGAACTATTATTGATACCCCCATTCTGACAATCCTAAACCCGGATTATAATTTAAATTGCAAAAAGAGTATGATTCTTACATTACATAGTAATCAAAATCAGTTTTGATTAGTAAACAATGATTTTGATCATTGTCACAAATGTGAGCCACTTGTGTATGTATAAAATACATGCAACAGAATTATAGAATTGTGATAATTGTTACTTCTTCCTTCTTTGGCTTTTATTTTCTAGAAAACTAGGGAGGATCTCTTCTGAGACATATCCCTTTTTCTTCTGTGGGCTGAGAAACCTTTTGCATGATGGTTGTATAGGCTATGGCTCTTCCTCCTGTCTCCCAAGGTCATTCCCACATGCCATTACAACTACAGATCTTTAATAACAAGCTGTGGTATCTGTCATATGAGAGAAATGCTTCAGGATTAAAGTTGCAATTGAAACTATGACTGCTAGATGGGATTAGAGTGAGAGTTTTTCTTGTCTGAAAAGCTCTATCTGATGATCTAAACCTATAGGAACAAGGAGGGGTCAGAAGGGGGGCAAGGGAGGAGTAAAGCATGGCAATTCCAAATTCCAGCCAAAAGAGAGACGTGATCTTACTGTTAACAGAAAGCTAAACCAAGCTGAGAGCAGTCACTATATGGAATCAAACATACTGATTTCAATGGGATTTCCAAAATGAAAAGCAAAGCATCCCCTCCCCATCCTCCCCTATTCTGTTCTGAGAGAGATTATGTGTCAGCGTTCCAAATAACATGCAGAATTAAATCATTTTCCAAGGCAAAGTTATCCTTAAAGCTCCAATTTAATAAGACAGACATGTTGGCATTATGCTATGAAATTTCAACTCTATTTTACATCCTGTGGGTTCACCCAGTTGAAAGTTCATATCATTCCCCACACCCCATAATTCATCACATGTTCCAATCATCTTCCACGCTGGCATCTACACCCCTCTGCTTCCGGTCAGGTGTCAAGGTGCGGAGACAAAAGATGACCTTGGCTTCTATAAAAGAATGACAACATACATTCCACAATCCTACTCCTTTCTATTCCCCCCTCCCAACTACTACACTAATGAAACACATAAGAAATTATAAGAAAGTGTGACAGGCCAAAGATTCTTAAAGGAACCTCTGCAGGCCTGACATTATGGTTGTTCACTAATTCCACTACCCTGTGTTTTCTCATCTCAGGTGCATTTTGGTCATTTCAGCTGGCTAGGACGTGGATGCTTATTTGCAACTGCACAATACTACTTCACTTTTCTATCCCTGTACATCATATGGTTCTCTACATTTTGTAGAAATTTCAGGTTTACTTTCTATTTTAATAAGAATAAAACTACTGTATGGACAGCACTATCTTTATAATTGGGTTATTTCAGTAGAAACATACATTAAAAATTCTTTACAGAAGACAGAATAACAGAGTTTGGAAGGGGCCTTGGAAGTCTTCTAGTCTCTTTCCATTATAGCTATCTTTCATTCATAAAATAGATGGTATATGAATAATCATCCTATCAACACATTTCTACCTACTTTAGCAGATAATTAATCCTCAGGAAAATTAGCTTAGCTTTTTAGTACCATATCCACAAAAAATACGCATTTGAGGATATATATGAGGCAAGTTATAGCTTCGAACTTTTCTTTAAACAGATATAAATTCAGCGAAGTCAACCAGGACTGCTTTATGGATTGCCTTAGTTTAGCAACAGAAAACCGCCAAGTTAATTCTGCTTTAAAGTAGACATCTTAATAATCTGCTTATGACATTCAAATAGTATTTTTTATGAAGATGGTATTTTATGGACAATTGTTTCTGTGCAAAATAATGTTTTTGATTAGGTGTTGGCCTTTGCTAGAAGACCTAATATTAGAATATATAATACAGGTAGTTCTCAGTTAACTCATTCAGAAACTGTTTGCAGTTTACAATGGTCCTGAATAAGTGATGGATATGACCAGCTATATCAACACCTCTGTGGTTATGTGATTACAATGTAGGCATTTAGGATTATTGCAGTGTCTCCTGGTTACATGATTGTAATTTGTGACTATCTGCCAGCTTCCCACAAGTATACTCAGTAAGGAAGTCAGCAAGGAAGATCACAAATTGCTTGGGTGAGTCCCCATTCCTCCCCCCCATCTGCACACCCTCCCTGAGCCTCACTGTGGTTGTGGTTACATCTCCCTCGCCACCCTCTCCTACTCAGCAGCAGCCACCCCAAGCCCTGTTTATATTTAGTAGCATGCATAATCTTAATGAAGAACTTATTGTTCCTTGGCTTCTGAAAATGTAAAGTTGCAATACATATTTTGATTTAAGGAGCCATATCATGAATCCTAAATAACTGCTAGACAGTTTATTTTTAAACCAATTCACAAAAACCTCCCTTCATATTACCATAAAGAGCAGAATAAGAGAAATCTTGAACCAACAAATAAACCTTCAATTAATGTATCTGGAGTTCAACTGTAGTAGTTTAGAAATTATACAAAATTATTGTGGGTATAGTATAGCCTCTGCTCCCTATGTCATGTGTGATAGGCAAATAGGATCCATTTGTTTGCATCATTGCTTTAGGTGGTGAATTTATCTACATGTATTCAGTACAAAAAGTAAATAATAGGCAATTCCCTTTTCTTTTATTGATAAATTTTCTGCGCAATTCCTCCTAATGTTAATTAGATGTCAAGCAGCTTTTGATTTCTAACATTTTATTCTCTGACACAAAATTTAAATCTCAAAACATAGTTCTAAAATTGTTGGATTTTCTACAGATTTTCCATGAATTAAATCTTCTAAATATGATATTACTAATCAGATTTTGTGTAACACATAGCAGTAGTTCATACTATAATAGTTTTCTTAGAAAGTACGGGCTGAATGTAAATTCAATTGGATTTTTTGCCTTCAGTTTCATTATTGCTTTATGGGACTATGGAGAGTCATGTAATGGGCAATTTATATCTGCTTAATTCACATAAGATACTAGTGGTTTGATCTCATCAAAGAAAACATACTTTGAATTGTATTTCTATAGTGAATATTACTTGAGAAAGACTTGTTTTATAAACTGCATGTTTGCATTGAACAGCATTGTTCTAGTCTTCTAAACTCAATTGAAATTTTCATGTTTAGGGCTCAGTTACAATCAGCAAGAGAATTGTTGAATGAAGAAAATAAACTGTTAGTTATGTGTTATTAAAGGAGGATAAACCAATTTCATTGTATTTAAATACAATGACAATAAATATTATACTTATAAATTGTATTAAGGTATCTGATCTTCTCACATAAGAAGACCCAAAAAGGAAATAACATCAATTTTTCACTTCAGACAGATGCAGGAGTGCTATGAATTGCCTTTAAAAAGAGTTATATAGACCAGTGTTTTTCAACCTTGGCAACTTGAAGATGTCTGGACTTCAACTCCCAGAATTCCCCAGCCAGCGAATGCTGGCTGGGGAATTCTGGGAGTTGAAGTCCAGACATCTTCAAGTTGCCAAGGTTGAAAAACACTGATATAGACTATGCATTCACCCCCCTTTTTCAGTAGAAAATATTCACAGCATCTTAAAATATCAGTTACTTGATGCAATAGAACATCTTAAGAATATTTTTATCCTTCTTTGCCCATGATACAGATCAATACTTTATAACTGATGAAAATGTAATTGAAATAATTTTCAATCTTAAAGTCATGAAATACCTTATTTGTATTTTTGGAGATTTGTTAATAAATATACTGATAAATCTCTCAATTGCATGCCAGTAAGAGCTCTGTTAAAAAACTTACAATGCTACCATCTCCAATTTGATATTTTCCAGATCTCTGTCTATGGAGATTCTCAGTCATCCAGGTCTTTGTTATCCCAAAGCTTTCAAGAAGCAACTGGACTTCCTTTGTTTTTTTCTTGAAGATGTTTTGCTTCTCATCCAAGAAACCTCTTCAGTTCCAATTGAATGGTGGGGAATGGAAGGGTTTTTAAAGACAAAGGCCACTCTTTTGAAGACTGCAAAGTCCACATTCTAGACAGAGAGGACCACTGGTTTGAAAGAGGGGTCATTAAAATTGACAGCCCTAGCTCAAAAGAGGGGGAGGGATACAAAACCACTATTTCCTGTTTATAACACAGTCCTTTCAACAGAACCAAAAAAGTCCCACGCCCTTTTTCACTATTCAGATGACCAGGTGGGCACAGATAAACTTCCAAGTGGCCTCAACAACTCTCGGAAAGAGTGCTAACAACCAGATGACTGCAAGAAATATAAATCCTTCTGTTCCCCACCATTCAGTCAGAACTGAAGAAGCTTCTTGGATGAGAAGCAAAACATCTTCAAGGAAAAACAAAGAAAATCCAGTTGCCTCTTCCTGATCTGTGGTATAATAGTTGGATTAGGGCTAGGAATACCTGTACAAGGCCACCTCCAGCAATGGAAATTCTCTGATCCATCAGTCTCAACCAAACCTCTTCAAGGGATGTTTGGGTATAAGGTGAAGAAAGATCAAGGACACCAACAGCTCCTAGGAAAAGATGATATACGAATCAAATAATTACATAAAATCTGTGAATGTTGACCTAGAATTCTCATGTTTGGCCATTTTGCCTGGGAAGATGTCCAGGTTGGATATGGTTGCTCCTTCTTTAAATATATCGAACTGGTTATGCATGTAGAACTTTAGCCTCAATTATTTCCATGATATATCAGTAAGAATGAAATATGTACACAAAATAATGTATCATTACTTATTTATATGAATATTAAAGGTAAATATGCCTGCCAAAAGGGTTCTCAGTCATTTAAAAATATTAGAAACATATGTGCTGATAGATTTTTATTGTCATTTAGGCTGCTAAAATGCCATCCTTGCAGATGATTTTTTTTAGATATTCCAGGGAGAAGAAAAGCACACAGGGAGAGAACTCAAATAAGAATTGAGCATTCTTAAAGGCCATAATATGTTAAGTTTAAAAAAGACAAAATTTTAAAATAAAAGCAGATCAAATAATTGAATGTAGATTGCATAGTGAACATTTGCTACAGATGCCTTGCTCTCTCCTATCTTACTGTTGCAATTACATCTTGTTTCTTGTCTTTTCATTGTTATTCTCATTTGCCCTCCTGACATCATAATTGTTCTTCTATTAATAATGCAGAGTTGTAACTCTGGGTTTTTTTGGTTTCCAGCTCTACAATCTTAAAACTAAAACAAGCCAGAAATCCCAGTCTTCGTATTCTGATAAGCAGGCATGGAAGGAGCTTAAGTGGTCTGTTTCACCAATCTCAATAGCTAATAGAAATAATTAAGCTTCTTCGCATTAAGTCAAAATTCTTTAGAATTCTGATTCCACATGACATGAGGACAAATATAATGTAGCATCAAAAGCGGATGTTGAAATAGTAAGCTTTTGACCAGAATAACTATTTGGAAAGTTGAAATGGCTGATTAAGTTAATATTGTTCCATGTCTGACTTTCTGCTTGCATGTTTCAACTATGCCATTAATCAGACATTATTAAACTTTAAATCATACCTACGGCAAAAGAGTCATATTCTCTTTTTTACTAGCATAATTCTGCTACAAATTAAAACAGGCAACACCTACATCAAATTAGTTCAGGTAACCCAGCATTCACACAATCAAATAATTAGTATAATTCTATGTCAAAGCTTGATCATTTATCTGAACCATATATAGGAGGGTGTCAGTTTTGAATAGGTGACTTCTCCAAGAATTCCTTTTTTACACTTCCTGATTTAATATATATTTAAATCACTCATATTTTATGTTTGAGATATATTTATGACCATATAGTATTTCTCAAAAAACAACCGTTCTGTCCCAAATAATTAGAAAAAGCCTTTAACATCTTTTCTGGAATAGATGTACATAGGTACACCACCACCAGTAATTAGCCTAGCTATGTGGTTCTGTCTTTAGCTACTTTTCTACCACTGTCTGGATCTAATTTACTGTGTGTTTTTATTAATACTCATTTTGTTATCCTTCCTGGCTCTAAATTTGTCCAATTCCAAGGTCAGAGGTAGGTTAAGGAAGATAGAATGCTTTCTCCAAAACTTACTGTTTAGCTAACTAACAGTTTTTAAAGAATTCTTTTCATTTCATTAATCTGTGACATAATGCTTTTCTTGGAGATTTTTTTAATGTGTGTCACGATGTTAAAAAGTTTGCTAGGCCTGAACTGCCTGAATTGACACTCAAGAGTTAAACTAAGAAAGCTTTATTGCGCAGGTCATAAAACAAAAAAAGGTTCTTATCTGAAAGTGATTTATTGCGCACGCGTTACACATTCCAAATTCCTCTCTTTTTTGTTCGGCAGCCAACTTTGGCAAACGTAGCTTTCATTATCAAAATGTAACCAATTAGTTATTTTCTGTTTCATTTACTTTTATTATTTTATTATTAAAGTTTGTTTATTAATTAGAATACTTTAAAGACTTATTTTTCTCAATATCTCAAAAGATATGCGGAAGGGAATCAGCCACGGTCCATTGATCTCCAACAGGGTGTTTTTCCCCTGACAATGTGTGATTCATCAGTAGTTTTCATCAAAATTAAATTGTGCTGGTTGTTGTGTCTTCTATCACAAAAAAATGACTGGTCCTTAGTTTCATCTTTTTCCAAAGGTGTATTTTTAGCATCCATAATCTGGACTAGCTGACTAGTTTTCCTTCCCACCTTTAAATATTATAATTCATATTTGATAAATGAATCAGTACATTCTATTCCATTTGAAAGTTTGTATTATGCTCTAAGTTGCTGCATATATCTTTGCTGTACCTGGATTTAAACCCAATATTCAGCTTGTTGCATTGAAAAGCTCAGAAAACTCATGATAAATATGAACAGTTAGTCAAGCTATGCTCTAAATTAGAGATAAATACAAATGTTGTCATGCTTTGAGCACTAAAATCCAATACTGGCTCATGTACTTTATTAACTGTAGAGATTACATCTGATCTGCTTTGTGAAAGATATTGTTTTCTTAACCAAACATTTTTTTAAAAAAAATAAATAAAGATAGAATGGATCAATAGTGCAGTCTGTTATCATTACATATACACACTGTATATATTTTATGCTTAGCCCAGCAAATCCTTGTAATTGTCACTGATTACAAATCAATGTCAGCACAGTGCAAATAGTAAATAAATAACAAAATGCAGTAGAATGTATTTGAAGCAGCTCAGACTGAATATGAAATGCATGGTTCATCTAACCAGAAGGACTGAAAAATTAACAGCAAATATTTATATTGGGTTGGCAATTGAACACAAACAAACATTAATTTTCATTAATAAAATTATGTCCTATGTATTTAGTATTAGAAAATTATGTCCTATGTATTTAGTATTGGTTATGTTTTGGTTTGATTATATTTATTTTGAATTTTGTTGACTTTCATATTTATAGGAAATGTATCCTTTAGATCAGGGGTCCTCAACCCCCAGTCCATGGACTGGCATCAGGCCCCGGCACCCCTGAAACTGGGCCATGCAAACAAGTGAAGCCCCATCCATGTGATGCAGGCAGCATGCAAAACCACGCCACCTCCAGTCCACAGAAAAACCTCTCTCCAAATAACTGGTCCCTGGTGCCCAAAAGGGGCTGTTGCTTTAGATTACCTTAGCAATGCTATAAGTTAGAAGAAACATATTATTTTTGCATTTTAAATCTTTCAATGGGAACTTTTACAAAATACCCTAAAAACCTTCACCAAAAAAGGTTTTTTTCCCTGCAGTCACTGATACAAACTGCCAGCCACTGCTTTGTTTTTGATAGTAGTTTAGAATGGGTTTGATAAGAGCTAATTTTAGAATTACTTATATTCTCACCCTGAGATCTGCAGCACTTGCTATATTGGCTTTCCCAGATTCTAGTTTCTAGAAAATGAGTATCATTGTTGCTGATACAGTTTTTGTCTCGTAACTGATGTTAACAAAAGGTATTAAATTAATGAAGAATGCTATTATACTTGATCCTGGTTATACATAGGCTAATTCATTCTTTAGGGTTGAAATGGCTTTTGTAATTAAAACCATGAAAGAACAGGACAAGAAAGGGAAAAATTGCAACAAATACTATTGTTACTCTTAAAATTAATCAGAAAATAGAATGCCTCTCTTGCTCAGTTCTTTCAGTGTTCCTCCTATTTTCCTCTTTTACCTTCACTTTGCTCTTGTACATACAGATATTTTAAAATATATAAAGAACATGGTACAAGAAATAATAGCTATACAATATAAACTATCATAGGTCAATTTTGCTGAGCAGGTGGTAATAAATGTGTTAAAATATAATATCTCTCATTGGGTCATCTATTTCGATAAGCACAATAGTAAAATGAATGAATTCAAGTTCTACAGCTGACATAAATTGCCAGTAATAGATTTTGTGTAACTATATATAATGGGATCAGATTATTCTGAGCAAGTACAGTCCATAATAGGAATTCAGACTAGTGACTTGCTTTCAGTAATTCATCAGTCACACAATAAAAAGAAATGACTTCTGAATGATAACCAGCATGCTTTTTGAAACCATCTGTTTGTGGTCACACACACACTAGGGATGCTAAAATTTCATCATGCCAGCACATTATATCTATTACTAAGAGTTTATCCTCTGAAAATAGGTCTGAATCCTTTGTCTGTTGGAGAAATATAAATGCTAATGTGTATCTTCTCATGATTTTCTGCTGTTTGGATCTCCTTTACAATTTTTACATTCTCTGCAGAATTTTCAAAAGAAATTAGGTTAGAGGGTGTTGGTAACTCTAGGGATATATTCTCAGTAAGTGGGTTCAGATTTCAAGCTTGAGACAAATCAGCTTCACTTAAAATGTTCCATTGAAAGATTTAAAATTTATTATTGTTACATTTCAGCAGATAATACTGAACCTGTTTTGAATGTCATGCCATATAGGAACAAATTCCTCCTGATCCTTAATAAGCCAAAAAACTATAGTTATCCATAGTGTATCTACCATATTTTTCAGAGTGTAAAACACACCTTTTCCCCCCCCAAAAAGAGGGTGAAAATTTGGGTGCGTCTTAAACACCGAATGTAGCCCCACCCATCCCCACCAGAGGCCAAAAACACAATGCATGGAGACAGTGATGGTCTGTGGCAATCCCTACAGCCTGGAACAGCTGATTGGGGGTATTCCGCAGTCCGATCTACCCGCCAATCAGCTTTGCTGAATCAGGCTGCAATAAGTGCTGAAGCTGACCTGGCTGGTCAGAGTTTGCAGCAGCAATCACATTCAGAAAGCACACACAAGTAACTGATTTAGGAGGATTCAAAATAATAATAATATACAATACATTACCAAAAGCAGGTTTTCCAAGGTAGCAGTAAATACAAGCAAAACACAAGCTTGTTTTAAATAATTGTAAATTGATTTCAAACTATCCTATCTAATCTTAGTTGAAAAGAAAAAAATTGGCATCCTTCTTGATACAATTTAAATGTGTTGACAAGATTAAGAAAATTTTAAATTCCTTTCTTTTTTTCTTCCAATGTGAATTTCATCCAAGATACGAAGAGGGTATTTATTTTTCATATTTGAATGCAGGATGTATGTGTGCAGAAAAAGACGAGTTACATAGACTCATCTCTCCCTTCCCCCTTCATGATTTTTGCCTGAAATAGCCTTGGCATTTAAAATCAGACCTAATATCTACTTCTTTATTAAGGATGTGCTGTGGAAATTATGCTAATTGAGCTGGAGTGTAATTATAGACTAAAAAGATTATTTCACAGTCAGAATTGAATTGTTGTAGATAAATGTGCATTAACTTAATCGTGTGCAGATAATTAGTTTTTCTATTTACTGAGGGAGGGTAAAAAGAGATGTAATCAGTTACACAAAGCTTGCTCACTCAACTGAACGCATATCTATTGGGATTCCAATAATGAGCATTTTCCTGACATCTGTCTCTATTTTTTTCTTGTAATTAAAATGGTCAGTAGTGACTAATTAACCCATTTAACTTTATTTCCATTTATGACATTTCTTGTACAACAAAGCTAAATGTCTTCTATATACGGAACATATTTGCAATCATATTTCTACTTTCAGATAAATAAAAGTATTGTTTCAAGTAAAGGGCTGAAATGTACGGCATTGTCAGTAGGTGTACATTTTTCAAGGGAAGGGAAAGGCAGGGAAGAAGGCATCTTGCATGTTGTCAGTACACCACATGAATGGATAGGACGCAGGCAAGAAAATTATAATTTATCAAATATTCTAGATGAGAAATGCTACCTTACATAGATGCAGTGAGCACACTTTGTGTAAAACTGGCCTTTGGAAGTGGTTGTGGAAACAACTCAAAATGAGTGAATGATTATACAGTATGTAGATTATACAGAAAGATTATATGTATGTAGTGTCTTCATTGTTAAAAGGAAAACATGTAGGTGGTGTGGGTGTAAATAAAATTAGATATCTAGTCTCTGTGTTCTCTATATTACCGACAAAATATGAAAGCCTTGACTGACGAACCCACGTGGAATGATGTAGATCTGTATCTGTGGTGAAACTAGTGTCAACCATAGCATATGGAGGAGTGTGACTTGAAATGGAACACATAAATTGTAATGAATATGAAATAAAACAAATGAAATAAACTAATGAATGGGAATGGTGTAATAAAGCTGAATGAAGGTAGTTTTACTCTTATGAAACGCAGTCAGTGAATATATGCAGGGAAATGAAGTTGTAGGTTTAATTGCCAGTGCAATAATGTATGTTCATCAATAAGGATGGTGTCTTCCAGGTTGCTCGGGGTATGTATGAATGTAGGGCTCTATAGATTGGTCAGTCTTTGCAGACACACTGAAGGAATTAGTGTGTGTGTGTGTGTGTGTGTGTGTGTGTGTAATATACACACATACTTATAAAATATATAATACTGTATAAAATAAAAAATAGTATTATATATATGTGTGTGTGTGTTATAAGTACACTTATCTCTCTCTCTCTCTCTCTCTCTCTCACACACACACACACACACACACACACACACACACAATTTTAAATTAGTCCAAGGGTGATGAGAAATTGTACATATAACCCATTTTGGGGATACTATCAAGTGTGGTCTTGGGAAAAATGGGTAGGGAAGAAAAGGAAATGTGAAGTAAGCTGGAGTGAAAATAGACCCACTGTAGGAAGATAAAATATTAGTCATACATAAAACAAGTATTAGATTATTTTTCTAAAGAAATTACCTACAGAAATGATGATTTATCTGTATGGACCTCATGTATTTGATAACTTTATGAAATAAATAAACTTCAGCATTCTGTGTTCATTCAAATTCCCTTTATATGTCAGTAAAATCTAAATGATTTAAAAAAAATTCAGTGCAAGGATACAAAAATTTATACATACATACATACATACATACATACATACATACATACATACATACATACATACATACATACACCTACTTCCCATTTTCATCAAAAGTGACCCATAACAAACCATTGGTTTGATTAACAATCATGACATTCACTTAACGACTCCTGGAAAATGGATTTTTGGGAGGTCCATTAAAGTCATGAGTCGAGGACTGCCTGTACACCCTAAAGAAAGTTTTTTCCTTAAGCAATCTGAGATTTGTTGATACCATTTTTAAGAGCATGAATCTATTGATGATTCCAGTTTTTTTATGTAGGTTTAAAATATTTCAAAAATGGCCACTTAAAAAATATTATTGACTTTTTGATAGAGAGGTGTTGTAGGTTTTGATTCTGTCATGGAGTTTTAAGAAGGCATCTCGGTGCCTTTGAGTGCCAAAGTATATGCCCATGAAGCAGATATTTTCTCACAGAATTTTATTACAGGCAAGAGTTTGAATTAAAGCTAATTTCAAATTCTGCTGTGTAATTTCTTATAGGAGAATAGAACAAAGCAATCACAGTTAAAAATTATTACATTTCTATTTACATCTTTACTGTCACTTATGTTTTAGCATTTGAGGGATTGAATCACAGAATTTTACTCCCAATGAATCCACTATATAGTTAGCAGTACAATAATGTTAAAGGGAATCTAAACATCTTGGAAACTAAATGAAAACAGTAGGGAAGAGCAATTATTCTAATCTATGTTCAAATGATCTTCCATATTAAGATCATGTGCAACTTTACTGCTGTTCCAAATTTCAAGCTGTTATAAACCAAACATTGGTCTTTTACATTTTATTCTTGCACCTTTTCTCTCAAAACTCTAACAAAGTAAATAAGAAAGTCAAAATGTCCATTATTCTACACTAAATTCAGACTAATGGTATAGCAATTACTGAAGGGCCATATTTCACAGCAGTTTAATGTATCTTTGTGAAGACAAATGATTAGGAGAGCACATTAGCAAATACATGACAGCTGAATTGCCCTCAACAATTACACCTGTATCTAGAATGAGTGGAGTGTAACAGAGCAGGAAAGGAGAGAATAAACACACACACCCTATGTTTCTTACAAATCAGATGTAAGCTTCATCTTTCTGAGTTCATTTTTCAGTAAGTTTTTAATTAGTCATGATTTTTGAATTTTTCTGTTGCCGAATAAGACATCATTTAGTAATTTTTGTGTTATCATAATCAGATCTACCCTGTTCTATATTGTATTGTTGTATTTATTTCCTATAACAGCAATATAGTCACTACAGTGCTACATTGAAAACAGACTTAAGGTTTTATAGAGCAAGATTACATCACAGATCTAAATTAGTGATGACATCTTATTTTATCAATGGTTGACTTACTCCCTCTTTAGGGAATTGTTTAATGAGGATTTTCAATACTGATAGACTGACTGCTTCAATTGACTCTGTTTGCTTTCCTATTCCTGTCTAGAAAGAAACTTGCTGGTTCTGTAAAGAGAGTCCAATTTATCCATCTTTTCTTTTTTTCTCTCTTCTCCACCTCCAAGTAACGTCTGTAGGAGATCTGCTATCAGATATGTCTCCTCTTTGAAATCAGGAAATTGGAACTGATTTTGAGTGGGTTTTTTAAAGTCTCTTGTATACTATCAATACAATACAATACAATAGTAGAGTTGGAAGGGACCTTGGAGGTCTTCTAGTCCAACCCCCTGCCTAGGCAGGAAACCCTATACCGTTTCAAACAGATGGCTATCCAACATCCTCTTAAAGACTTCCAGTGTTGGGGCATTCACAACTTCTGGAGGCAAGCTGTTCCACTGATTAATTGTTCTCACTGTCAGGAAATTTCTCCTCAGTTCTAAGTTGCTTCTCTCCTTGATTAGTTTCCACCCATTGCTTCTTGTTCTACCCTCAGGTGCTTTGGAGAATAGCATCTCTATCATATATCTATCTATATCTATCTATCATGACAGATGATCTCAAAATGATGAAACAAAAGTTCCTTGATTAGTACTTAGATGGGACTCCACCAGATATCTCAGGATTGTAAACTAAACTTTAAAAAAATGGAAGAAAGCAGTGCAAGAATTCTTGCAGTATCAATGTGCCATGTAGTTACTAATAATTGAATTCATCTCAAGCCAGTGTATATATGTATGCATTTGTGTGTATAATACAGATACAGTATAATAGTCAAAAATAAAGCAGTTGAAGAGTCCGGACAAGCAGTAATAATTTCTGTCATTGGTGGTTGCTTTTAGTAGTAAAGTAATTTAGTCCCCAGTCTTTATTATAGACCTTTTCTCCCTTACTACTTTATAAATGTCATTTCACCCACATGTTATTTTACTTCAAGATAGAATTATTGGCAGGTTAACTATCTCAATTGATAAAGTAGTAATGCTCTGAGCAGCATACCATAAGATATAATGAGATAATTAGGACTAATTTTTCAAACATGTTATATCATTTGAAGGATTTCATTCAGAATAATACTGCTTATGGGATTTTTGCCATTCTATCTAAGCATTTTAAATTTCTTGCAAAAGTTTTTGTAACAGTATGCTGTGAGTTCATAGTTTTTATGTCTTTCTTTTGCTTTTCACCAGAGAGATACATGTTACAAGCAATTTATCTCAGAGAACCCAGGCAGCAGTATATGTGTTTTGAACTATTTTAGACCAATACACATATCTGGGTCTCAGATTTTCCACATTTCTTAGTGCATATTTTACACAATGGAAAACAAAGAAACTTACATTAATTCAGCAGGAGATGATAATAGCATTAAAGGAAAGAAAACCAAAAGCCTCTATTAGTGGAGATGACCTAGGAGGTCTCTAGTTATACAATCACCTCAGTGTGGGAAATGCATCCAGTGCTGCAAAGTTTAATCATGTTCATCCCTCTCGTCTTTCCTTATCCTTGACCTATTTTGTGAGGATAAAGCTGAAATCCTGCAAAGATAAGGGATGAAGTGCATTATGCTATTGCAAGATATGTGGTTCTTTTTTCTGTGTTATATTTTCGATTCTCATCTTAAATTATCACTTTCCCAATGTTGGCAAGTTAAAGGGGTTTCAATAGAAAAGAGATAGAGCAAAATTTCTTCTCTTTCAGTGTAACCTTCAGGTATGCTAGATGGCAATTTCTTTCACTGGCAGTCAGCTTAAGTGATGGGATATAAAATATAACACATCTAGGAGTCACCAGGTTGGCAATATAGCTTGAACAGAGATCTGTCAAACATGATTCAGTAATGCTTTAAACCTGGTATTAATACAACCCATTTTTTCTGGCTTCTATGTGAACTTGGAAAAAGTTACAACTAATTTAAGAATAATTTTAATGAATTAGTTCCTAAATAGTTGCATTTTTAAAGCTCTTCTGGAAGCCTGAAAAAGCACAGACTTCTTGTATTGAAAGCAGAGAGGTGTGCTTGTAAAAGATCTAAAATGTTTCTGCAGAATCATGTTCAAAACAATCACAAACCTGGCAAATAGTGGGCATTTTAGCTTAGTGGTTCTTTGTTTGTTTGTTGGAGGTGTTGCATCATCGGGCTCTTATAGAAGGGATACGCTGCTAAACAGCTGCACTTGTAATAATTACTAAAATTATTTTTAAGAGTTTTATATTTTAAAACTTCAGAGTTACAATATGATTTGCTATCTACTTAACAGAACAAATTAGAATTTACTTTGTGTATTAATAATAGATGTTTGTATTTGGTAGTAACAGCCACTATCTGTGCATGTTCTGGTGCAAAGTGCATCCATTTAAAAAGGTAGTAGCTTATCAAGATTGCTTATATTTTATTAAGATTTTGTGGGCTTAAAATATATCATGACTGTCTTCTGGTAAAGCAAATTAAAAGGACTGAACTGAAGAATCCAAATATTAATCTAGCTCTGTCAGATATTGAGCCTAGTTTCATTTTCCACTGGGGATTAAAAGGCCCACACTTTACAGGCTTTTCATCTGAAATTAGATTTTTAAAAATGCTGTGAAAACAAATGCTGATTTAAGATGTTAATCCATATACTATTGTTCCTTATTCTGTGCCAACTGTTTTCCATCCGTTTTGATTAATTGACTTTTCTTGATCTGTGGTTTGTATTTTGACAGTTAAAAGCCAACCTTGTCTATTCAAGCTTTGAAAAACTCTTGATGCAAATTGTTTGCAAATAAATAAGGATGAATATTTCATGAATCCACAGCAAGCAAAAGAATCTATTATTGTTCAATTCACTGTCTTAGCTACTCATACATACAGTATCCTCTCCCTGAGAATGACTCATCACAGCTTTGTTAAATGTTTAGAGAGAATATATCTTTGTTCATACTGGAGGGTAAAATGGAATAGTTCCTATCTTCATTTTTTATTTTTGGCTTTTCAAAAACATCTGTTTGGCCATGATTGGAAACAGTGCTGAATTAAATGGATTTAATTGCCTCATTCGGCAATGAAACAAATTGATGAAAAACAATGAAAGAAGAACACTAAGGGAACCATAAACTATAATTACAACATCATCTTCAAAATTTTGCTTTTTCTTTTAAATGACTGATGCCATTTTTATTAAATGGTTCCTATAGAAATTTTGTTGTATAAGAAAAGTTTCTGAACAAAAATGAATAGAATTGCAGAGCTTCTATATTTTAACTGCTTGATTAATATATGAGCATCCTATTGTAAAACTATGGCTAGTTAATATACCAAACCTTGGAAATTTGCTATAACTAAGGGATATTTGTCACATTGTCCAGAATCTCATGGTAAAACAGTGCCAATGGTGAGATATGTAACAGTGTCTGTATTCTCCACTCAGCACTCAAGAATTTGTTTGCAACACCTTTTTTCCAAACAGAAAATGACGCAAATCTGCAAATGAAGACAAATGATCTTCTGTAGCACAACAAGCAATAAATAATGGCTAATTTTTCTGATGGAGGGGCAAAAGCTCTTATTGAGCTTTATTGATATTTAATCTTTCTTTTGAATATCTTACGCTACCTTGCCAAAATCTAAATAGGCACATGGCATGCTTGCTAGGCTAAGATTTAGTTGCAAATTTTCACATTAATCATTTCAGTACTTTAGAATGAAATTCTCAGCCTCTCCTGGTATTCAGATATCAATCAACTTTCTTTTGGTAGGCATGTCATATAGATTAAAATTAAAATAGCATTGAGAAGCTGGCACAAGGTAGCCACAAGATGGGGCTAACCAAACCATTGTTTGCTGAATATAGTCAAGTTGTTTGGGTTCGCATGTGACCATGGTGCACAAATCATAAAAAATGGTTCATATCAGATGCATAATGTGATAACCCAACCTGTGTCTTGGTGCAGAAATAAATTATAAAGTTTGACAGAACATGTTAACACTTAGCCCGTTTAAGGGTCTTCGGACTCAAAATTAAGGCAAACATTAGGATTTTCTCTGACATTCCAAGAGGGAAAGGGGTTCCTGTAGAAGCCTGAAAAAAAACATGACTGTTTTAAAGATGTGTAATATTATTGCTGCCAAATATTCCAGATTATCTTTTTCGAATTTTTTTTAAAACAAATGCTGACTCATTAAACATGTACAATTCCCCTTTTTATGCCATGATAAAGTTTAGTGTCTAGTTGCCTTGATCATTCTTGTTGCCTTTCATTATACCTATTCAGGTTTCTTTTTTGTAAAATATAGTCCAATAACTGGATCTAATACTTAAATGCTACTTTGATGTAGAGACAAACTGTGAAGGTTCACAGAATATAAACATATTACAAATTAGTACATTTTAAGTAATGAAAAAGTGGGGTAAGGCCAATGAAAAATCCAGTGGTATTATACAGGATGAGCTTCTTTTCAAAATGTGTTTCACCCTTTTAACTTATCTTCACTTTGGTGCTGAAAGTTGTTCAGACATGACCAAATTAGATATTCCCCATCTTATATCTATATATTGCTTTTCATTAATTTCTATTGCTAATAGGGAGGTTGAATTTTAAATTTTTTAATGTTTTGTGACAAGCAAGTATAGATAAATGAAGTATCAATAAAATAAAAATAGAATCAGGTCCAAAATACACCAACATAATAGCAATTGCATTATAAAAAATTGGGCCCTGGTTTGGCCTCCCTTCAGCAGTTTTCCCCATATAATCCGAATAGAGAAAATCTCTCTAACCAGCTGTCCATAAATCTTGATCTGCCTCCAAAGTATCAGTTACCTAGTCTCTATTGTCTTGGGTGGCACACAAATTGAAGTGGGCAAGAATATGTTTCGTGAGAGTGAAGAAGGGAAGAATCGGGATGCATTCATTTTCATGTCAAAATATGTATGCTTGCTATTAGTTCTAAATAATGTCTGCGCAGTTTATAGATAGCAATAATAATAGCACTTAGACTTACCATGTTTCCTCGAAAATAAGACAGGGTCTTATTTTCTTTTGACCCCTGAAATAAGCGCTTGGCCTTCTTTTTGGGGAGGTCTTATTATTTTTGAGGTGCAGAAGCATGATCACCTCATGGCTGCTGCTGTGTTACAATATTTTGGGGGAAGGCTTATTTTCAGGGGAGGGCTTATTTTAGCACATGTGCTCAAAAGCCCGATTGGACATTATCTGGGGATGTCTTATTTTCAGGGAAACATGGTATTTATCGCTTTGCAGTGCTTTACAGCGCTCTCTGAGCGATTTACGGTGTCAACATATTGCCCCGAACAATCTGGGTCATCATTTTACCCACCTCAGAAGGATGGAAGACTGAATCAACCTTAAGTCAATGAGAATTGAACTGCTGAACTGCAGTCAGCAGAAGTTGCTTGCAGTGCTGCAGTCTAACCACTGTGCCACCATAGTATTCAAGTATGCAGAATGAAGAAATGTAATTGGTTTTCAAGGAAGCCAAAAATAATTTATACGATTTTAGGTTTCTGAAATAATATGGATTAATTGCACAACTAGAGCAATTGTTACCTATAATAGTGGCCCCAATATTTTGAGCACCAGTGACCAGTTTCATGAAGAAAGGTTTTTCCACAGATCGAAGGGGGTGTGGTTTTGTATGCTGCCTGCATTCCGTGCATGGGGCTTTGCTTGTTTGCACAGCCCAGTTGCTGGCATGCCATGAACCAGGAGTTGGAGACCCCTGTCGTATAATATACTGTGCTGTGTTTACTTGCTTTTAACATATGCTGTTGAGAATGTAATAGATTTATCCTGGTTAAAACTGTATTGATTTAAATTAATGCACAGTCTGATCACTATTGTCAATCAATCTTGCAAAGCAGATATATTCTTATTAAGTAGCTGGTTTATATCCATTTGTTTTGCATTTTTCCCATGTGCAGACAATCAGTGTTCTAAATAGTATATTGGGATAATTGTCAATCTCTTGCATATTGGTGGGAAAAGACTATCTGAGTATTTCTGTAATAATGCTCTTCTAGAAGAATTTATGTTTTAAGGTTTGAATTCAAGTGGGGGATTTATTTAAATATTTATTCTCATTTTGAGGAAAAACATAGCAATGTAAACAAAAACATTATGTAAAGTCAACCATATCTTTTATAAATGTACATTAGGTTTTAAGACTTTGAAATGTTGCAGATTGTCATGAAAACAGTTGTAAATGTAGATCATGCTGGAATGCATTATTAATATGATGCAGTTGTAGAGACTTACCCTTTTTCCCCGAAAATAAGACCTTCCCAGATAATAAGTCCATTGGGGCTTTTGAGCGCGTGCACTAAAATAAGCCCTTCCTAAAAAATAAACCTTCCCCAAAAATATTGCAACACAGCAGCAGCCATGTGGTGACCACGCTCGCCGCCTCCTGCACTGCAGAAATAATAAGACCTCCCCGAAAATAAGGCCAAGCACTTATTTCAGGGGTCAGAAGAAAATAAGACCCTGTCTTATTTTCTGGGAAACACAGTAAGTAAAGCAAAGAAAAATAAATAAGTTTTCATTGAACTAATTCAATAAAGCCTTGATTTCAAAATTTATTACAATAGAATATCACTGTTAGTCCAACAGTGATACATACATACCTCCATACAATGACTGAAATCATGTACAATGCTAAGCTATACATAGCTCTGATTATGGTTAAAAGTTGTAAAACTTCCTGAGTCTATAATCATAGCTTATTGTAAGTTAGTAAGTGTGAAGTTATTTTCACACATGCCAGCATTTTTTCCAAGCCTGATGAAAGGTGTAGAAAATAATATAAAGTCCGGAAGTGACTGTCTAACAGTACTGTGCATTTCTGTTTCTCAAGCTGTATGGATTTGCATGGATGAAACAAAGATAACAGAGATTAGCTTTTTCTCATCCTGCATTTGAGAGTCTCAATCCTGACTGTGTTGCCATATTTTGGTTTAAAATAAGAATAAGTAGAAAAACTTATATTACTTCAACTAGAAATTTGTGCCGCTGAATATGGAATGGAATGGAATAGAATTCCATTTAAAAAATGAACAAGTAATATTCTATTCATTCTGAAAAAAATCACCTGCATTTTGGATTTATATAAAAAATTCATTTACAAATTTATTAATCCTTGCAAAATTGTTCCTGTTATCAGAATTCTTTTTTCCGTCAACTGATCTATGAATGGCTAGTGAAGGAAAATATTTGCTTCCACCTTTTAAAAAGTAGCATTTATAAATATTACATTACATTAGCCATAGATATAGGACATCTTGATTTTTATTAATTAAGAACATCAGTGGAACAGGGCGGAATATAAAATAAAGTGATATATTTTTAAATTTTAATTCTAGGTCATAGGATAAAAAGTTTAAAAATAATATCTATAATCAGTGATAATTGTGAATTGCACACATAGTAATTATTAATTTGCTCCAAATATCTTGCTTCTGTATATGATGAAATATCCTAGAGTATAATCTTAAAATATAACAAAACTATTTTTGTGGGTGGTCACATTAATTTTGAGTCAATTTAATTTAGTTTTTTAGCACATTTAGAATTTTGAGAACCTGTTAAAGCATCCTACAGAATGATTGCCATGGATGGTTGTTCATAAAATGATTAACATGGTGGACATTATTAGCCATGAAATGTGCATTTATCCAAAACCAGAGTGATTGCTGTGTTTCATGATGGTGGCAACATTTAGACGACTTTTTCCTTTTTCTACTAAGCAGATGAGCACAGTTTTAAACAAAGACTGAACTATGGGCAATTGCTACTTTTGTGTATAAAATGGCAATATGCCATTTTTTTTCAGGATTACAAATAATACAGAAAAAAAGTCCTTACTGCCTCTTTACAGAAAAGGCAGTTGAGTAGGTGACTCAGAATATCGGCTCCTTTTAAGTTCCCTTTCTACTAGACACATGACTTGAAGAAAACACATATATATATATACCCAACCACAGACACAACATGAGAGAATGCACCATGTTACTTTGTTATACAGAAGGAAAAAAATGTGTTTCTTCCTAAGCATTCTTTTTCAGTAGGAAATCTTTATTCCTTCATCTCACCAAGAATTGTTCCAAAGCTAAAATGTCATAGATAAACAATAGTATGTAACAATAATAAAGTAAAATTTATTCATTTGAAATAAAACTGAATATCATAAAACTGATTACATAGGTGTATGTACTTGTGCATGCTGCATATCCTGGATCAGTGACCAAGGATCAGTCTTTATCTTATCATGAAATACAAATGCAGGCAATAATTACAAATGAATTAAAATAATGGCATGAACATAGCAATGAATTTCATCTCCTAGTAGTATACTATGCACCCATCAAAAGAAAAGAGAATTAAATTCTTCATTTTTCAGAAGTATTGTGTTGTTTAGTTGCCAACAGTCTAGATTGATCTGAATGCAGAAAAGAAGAAGAAATTATTTACAAAAGCAAATATTGTGGTTATATGTATACATTATAGATAGATAGATAGATAGATAGATAGATAGATAGATAGATAGATAGATAGATAGATAGATAGATAGATGATAGATAGATAGATAGATAGATAGATGATAGATAGATAGATGATAGATAGATAGATAGATGATAGATAGATAGATAGATGATAGATAGATAGATAGATAGATAGATAGATAGATAGATAGATGATAGACAGACAGACAGGCAGGCAGACAGACAGACAGACAGACAGACAGACAGACAGACAATGTTGTTGATAAATTTTGCTGGAGTGCTAAGAGAAGCTATGTTGCTGGAGGCTTTCTCTCTAAAATTTGGAAATAGCCGAGATAGTATAAAACAAACCAAAGTAAAGGAAGGAATCTCATGCCTCCATAAAAGTAGTGCATTGGTCCTGTCTGTTGAAGAGAATAGGCTAAATGATTTTGTGTACTTAAGGGTATGGTGACTGCTTCAAAGGAGGATAGGAATCTGTTTGTATTTGCATCTAAAAATACCTTTTCTTGCTGCAGTAAGTGGCCATTCAGGGCCTTAACCTCCAATATCTTCTCTTGTGAGAAAGCTGTCCCCCCCGTCCGTCCATCTGTCCCCACAAATCTAATCCTTGGATTGGTATTGCTCCCCATCAATGAGATGGCATGCCTGTGCATATTGGCTGTGCTTTTTGTGTATTTTATTTTGTAATCCTTATCAGGGCTTCCTATAGTGCATTCTATTTCTATTATTTTAGAATAATAGAACTCGAAGATCCTAATAAAATGAACGCTATTTTCTATAATTATTATTTTTTTAATTGGGGTGGCAATGGCAGTAATTACCTTTTCATATACATTCCAGAGGTAATATTCCCCCATACCCACAAATTATTTCCTGTTAATACATTAAACTGTTAGGCATTTCAACCACATGAACACTGATGGATCTTTTCTTGTTTCTTTGTATACAGAGAGTTTGGATGGCGAGATCCAGAACTTCCAGAAGTTATTCAGATGTTACAGCATCAATTCCCCTCTGTACAATCTAACGCTGCTGCTTATTTACAGCATTTATGCTTTGGCGACAATAAGATAAAAGCCGAGGTAAGAAACTCATTTAATAGGAGGGAGTATATCTCTGTGAGTGTTTGTGTGTCCATGTCCGCATCTTGATGTTGCAATTCTGAAGTGGCTTCATCAGACCAGTATAAAGTACTTCTGAATAGTAGCTTCATTTGAACTGAGCTGAAGATGTGACCCTTTGGGGGCTGGCTTGATGGATTCTGTTTGGGAAGAATAAAGCTAATTGCCCCTTTTATTGTAAAGGTATGTGCAACTTTCAGTGCTCTTTGTGTTATGAAAAATGTGTTCATCAATTTTGATACCACTTTTTATTTTTTTCCTTACAGCTATGTATTGATGAGAGGGGAAATAAAATTTCATCTGGTTTAGTCAGGTTACACGGGTTCTCTAAACTAAGCACTTTTTAAAAGTTGCTCAGTACAAAATCAAAGTATTATTACTTTATATTAGCCCGTCTTAAGCATTCTGGCTTAACAAAAAAAAGCAAGCTGCTCTGAATTTTATGGAATATGATAGTTACCTGATCTTTTGTCTTGAGTTGGTCTTAAAAGCAAGTCAAGGACTTCTGTCATTTCTTCCTTTCATGAAGGAGTGTAACATTACCCTACATCTCTTTCTACAAGGGATTGTTCCAAGAATAGATGACTTATTTAGTTCACATAAGGCATTGGGAGCTCATGAGAAATCATATTGTTATGGGTATTTACGACAATTTCACCCAAAATTGTTCAGGTAGTTCAGTGGTGGATGGCGGATCCAGTTCCAACTGGTACGGTTGGAACGGGCCCGGCGGCATCCACATGGATGTGCGCAGTGTGCACGCACATGCGCACAGTGCGCGCATGCGTCTTACTGCCTCCACAAGCCTCCGCAATGCTCCAGCTGCTCAGCGGGGTGTTGTGCAGGCACTGTACGCGCCATGTGCGGAAGCGCAGAAGCCTTAAAAGACAGGTGAGGGTGGGCGGGTGGGCCCTCCAGAGCACCGTACCAGAACGGTATCCGGTGCTCCGGGCAGGCTCCGGTACCAGGGCGTACCGCCTGCAACCCACAACTGAGGTAGTCCTTGCTTATTGACCATTCAAAGTTACATTGGCTCTGAAAAACAAGGCTTAAAAATGGTCCTCAAAGTTGCAGCCAATCGCAGCATTCCTGTGCTCATATGGTCATGTATTTGGCGCTAGGCAAGAAGCTCACATTTATGACAGTTGCAGTATTCTGCAGTCATGTACGTATGTGAACTCCATATGCAACTTCATAAGCAGCTTCCGACAAGCAAAATCAATGAAAAATTAGCAGGAAATCACAAGCCACAGTCATGTCATGATATATTGACCTGTGGTAATTCACTTAAGTATATCCAGAACTAACAGAAACTGCCATTGTAATTTGGTGCTTAATGACTGTGCTGCTTAGTGATGGAGTTGTGAGTCCCTATTGCAGCTGGTAAATGAGTTTATGCGGTCAGTAAATGAGGACACCTGTAGTTATAATTTTGTTTTGAAAAGATTTTACATTTATTATTCTCATATGTATAGTTTCCCAATATGTTTTCATTTTTGCAATCAGTTTCTACTTAATCTTTCATTAAGACGATTATTCATCTCTTGATTTTTCTTGGAAAAGGAGCTAATAGGTAATAGTTTCTTTTAAATGTACATCGGCAGGTCTTTTCCATTGACATCAAACTATTCACTCCTAGGCAGTTTTTGTAAATTGTTCTTTTGCCATTAACTTCAGGAAGTCTTTTGGGAGCCTTATTAATTGAACAGCTGATCAGTCCATTCTGCACATTACCTTTTCTGATTAGGTCTTATAGATTTCTCTTCTTGCTAGAGCTACAGTAAGTCGGCTACATGAAGCTTATTTTTCCATATTCTGAGCAAACAAAATTTAAGCTATGAAATGAAAACTTGTTTCAAGTGGCATACTTCCATTTCCGACCTCAAGGAATCCTGGAGTACTTAATTTGAATCATAGGATCTTAGAGATCATCTAATCCAATTGCCTGTCCAGGACACTATTATAGCATCTCTGACAGATGGCCATTGTTTAACCTCTGTTTACACATTTCCAGCAAAGTAATCCACCTCTTCCTGAGGCAATCCATTATATTGTTAAACAGCCCTTATCAGTATGAAATTCTTCCTAAAATCCAAACTGCTTTCTTATAATTTAAACTCATGGTTTCCGGAAACAACACTAAACAGAAATGCTTACTGTCTCCTACATGACAGCTCTTTAACTATTTTAAGTCAGCTGTCATGTTTCCCAGCAATCTTCTGTTGTCAGGCTAAATGTAGTCAACAATTTCTAATGTTCTTTGTATTTCTGTTATAATGATGATATGTCCTCTGGACATAGTCCAGTCTTCCATTGTGTTTCCTAAACATTGTGTCCAGAACTGGATGCAATATTACTGGTGTGGTCTAACCAGTACAGAATACAGAGGAAAGATTACTTCTCTTGAGCTTTATACCACACCTCTGTTAATGCAGTTTAGAATTGCATTTGCTTTTTCTTTTCTTTTCAAGTGGTTTACGGTGTTGGCTAATATTCAGCATGTGAACTATTAAAATATCCTGAAACTTTTCATGCACATTTTTACCCAGTATATGGTGTCGTTGGTCATATCTTTGATTTTTTTTTCCTGTTTGAAGAATTTTCCTTTTCTTTCTGTGAAGATTCATCTGTTAGCTTTCTGTTCATTATTCCAGCTTGCCAAGATCTTTCTGAACCTTGATATTGTCCTCTAACATGTTTGCTACAATTTCACTTTTTGTTATCCACAGATTTCATAAACATATTTTTTAACCCTTTATCTAAGACTTATAAATATTCGAATAGTACAAGATCTAGAACAGAGTACTGTGGTACATTATTTAATTACTCCTACCATCGGGATGTGGGGCCATTAACATATGCTTGTTGGGTACAATTGTTTAGCTAGCATAGTATGCATATAATAGTAGCACAGACCCCTTCATATGTTACCATCTTCTCAACTTTGCTGGTCAAGATTTACTTTGTCTACCACATACCCATGATCAACTAAACCAGCCACTCTTAACAAAACAGAAAATCAGATTGATTTAGGAATCATTTACTCCAAATGTAGCTCTCACAAAAGCTAAGTAGTAGCTCTCCAGCCATCAACCTTAAAAGACAGTTAATGACAGCAAGATTTTGAAAAATAAAATTTGTTGCCCTGCCATCTATGTTGCTACAGTCATATATGATAAAAATATGCTGTTTCATTACGAGTGCTAAAATAAAATTCTAATGCCAGTTTAGTTCAGTTCTGAATATGAAATGGAAGGAAGAAGGGTTGTTATTTATTGTGGGAACAAAATATTTGAGGCAGCCTGCTTTAGCCTCACTTCACCTTATACCTTTTTTGTTTTAAAAGCATTTCCTCACTTATTAAACTCTTAACTCTACTGAGCTCCTTTGTACAATTTGCAGAAAGGGTCAGGTCCAGAATCACAATCAGAGATACAAGTAGTTGTTTACTGATTGCTCATTCTGCAACCATTATACCATTTACAAATTTCACAGCATCCCATACATAGTTACTCTGTGCCAGTGGTGGGTTCCTGCTGGATCGCACCGGATCGCGCGCTCCCTTTCGGCGCTAAACCCAGAAGTACGGTCTTGCCCCGCCCCTGGCGACGCGACAACGCTTGCCTGCGCTCCACCAGCTCGGCTGGGAACGGAGACGTTTCTCTGCTCAGCAATGTCTTCAGTGGAGTGGTAGCAGCCTGGCAGGCTGAGCCTGCGTCCCTTTCAGGCGCTCCGCTCCGCTGAGGAAACGTCTCCGTTCCCAGCCGAGCTGGTGGAGCGCAGGCAAGCGTCGTCCTGTCGCCAGGGGCGGGGCAAGACCGTACTTCCAGGTTTAGCGCCGAAAGGGAGCGCGTGATCCGGTGCGATCCAGCAGGAACCCACCACTGCGTCTGTGCCTAACCTATTCACAAAACACTTTCTGTTTGCTTTTATTGATTTCATTAGCAAAGCATTTAATTATTCTTTTCCAAATTTAAATGGATGAAATAGCAATAGCAATTATATACCACTTCCCAGTGCTTTTGAGTCCTCTCTAAGCAATTGATAGAGTTAGCATATTGCCCCCAATAATCTGGCTCCTCATTTTACCAACGTCGGTAGGATGGAAGGCTGACTCAACCTTAAGACAATCAAACTGCCGAACTGCTGGCAATCAGTACTGCATTGTAACCACTGTGCATGACTAATATAAATGGATTAAATGATTTTGACTAGATTAAGAAATAAATCATTTTCATTTAACATGCAATAAAGCAAAACATTTTATGCTGCTATCCCTTCTGCAAAAATTCAAGACAATTCTATATTTTGGTTTCTTTTGTTTTTAACCCATACAAATTGTAACAAATATATTAGGTTAAAAGGATAGTTTTGAAGTCAAGCCCTGATTTTCACCACCTAATCTCATTCATTATTGCACTGCACTTGATCTTAAAAACTTAGCAACATTTTGAATAGTTCATTTATAAAATGTTTACTAGTGGCATTAGTATTATTCATTTCAGAACATGTCATCAACAGTTGGGATTCAATTTTACAAAAGTAACAGTTAATGATTTGTTGGTCCACATATGATCAGATTGAAGTTCTTGTGACCACAGAAATTAAAATTAAACCTATGCTTTCTTTGAGTTTGGTAAAACAGTGGCCAGACAAGAAGGCATGAAAAAAAACATATACTAGCAATTGTGCTTCTTATTTTTCACTCATTTTTTAAAAAAAGAATTCAATGGAATTCAATTTTCTGAAGAGGTATATTCCTCCCCTTTAACACCCATACATTAAAGAAGGACAATATGTGCTTATGACTTTGATTTTTTGAGAAATTTTAATTCTTAGATAGTATTTGTAGCTTTAATTTGATTTGAACTCATCTTAGCTTAATTACAAAAATCCATTCCAGCACCTATTTTGTCTAACTGGTGGGGTTGCTTTTTTATTTATACATAAAATAATGGGCAGGCTTGAGGCTTAGGTTTGGGGTGAGGATTCTCGGTTATCTCCAAATGTTTATCCTGAATTGTTAACTTTAATGCAAGAGCAGTAATCATATTGTGTGAGGTTTTGTTTTATTTTTTTGTTAATCTAATTGAAATCAAATCAAATTTAGCATTAGGTCTTGCCTTAATTCTTTGACCTGTCTTTGACTAAACTTTCACTCATGATTGAAAGTCCATAAACTGAAAAAAAAAGTCCTGAATCTGGAAAAAAAAAGCTGTGTAAAATTTCCTGCTCATTTATAAAATGTACATGTTATCATGTTTCAGATGGACTTTGTCATATAGTTGGCAGAATACAATCAAATTGCATCTTTTGCTGGCTGAAAACCAGCTAGACTGGTGTGGTAGAAATTATATGCCATGTGAACTGGTCGTAGGCGACAATAGGAAAATTCTAAGCTGCAACAATTAGTGTTGCAGCTTATAAGTCTTTTAAATAGATAAAATTGAAGGATAAATCTTACAGTATCTTATTAAGGAAGAAAACAAGAAGAATAGCAGTAAAGGTTTAGTTGCAAACTTTTTTAAAAAATGGACTCTTGTTAAAAAGAAAGGTCATTCTTCTGAAGTAATTTCTCAGAGTTTTAAAGTAATCTAGCTCTTCTGTATGAGATCACTTCACAAAAGGATTGTATTGCATGGTTTCACATGCCAGTATCATTTTGTCCTGATGGAAAATGGCAGCAGGCCATCAGTGGCAACGATATGACAGGTCACAAAGGTTTCTGGCATCAGTGACTTTTTTCTGAATGCTAAGAAATTAATTTCACCCATGAAAGCCACAGTAGCCGCAGACTGGTTAGAGAGGCGAAATAAGGGGGCAGTGACTAGTGAACTACCCATTCTATTTCTCTGCCTGCCTTCCATCCTTAACAAACACGTTTTTAAGTAAGAATATTGCTTTCATTCATTTCATGCATCTTTGCCCATCATTTTATTATAACAAAAGTAATTAAAATGAATGCAGGACAGAAACTAGGAATATTTTCTTCCATTCCTTTTCTACTGTATAGTGGTCCAACCCAACCTTTGCCTACAGGCTAATTTTCATCAACAGTACATGGTCTGTCAACTCCCCATTTATCTCACTTGGAGGCAGTTATCAAAAGATGAGAGCCACTGATGAGTGTTGATCAGCTTGTACAATTACAAACTGGCTGTTCAAGCCTTCTGTAAATTGTAAGTTAAACCAGGATTTATATGGTTGGATTTTTGTAAGTAGGGTGGGAAGGGACACCAACCTAGATTTTTATTGCCTTTTCATTGAAAAGACATATCTAAATTTCCATCACTTTGCCATCAGTCAAGTTTATTGAAATTATCCTGTTCTTTCTTCTTTCCTCTAATTTTAAAAAAAAGTATTCTATTTTTTAAATAAACATTTCATAAAATATGTTTGTTTTGATCTCTGATCAAAACACAGTCTCATTTGAGATGTAATGCTATAGAGCTGTGATGGCGAACCTATGGCATGTGCGCCACTGGTGACACACAGAGCTATTTGTTAGGGCACGCAAGGCATTGCCCTGTCAGTTCCAGTGCACATGCACATGCTGGCCAACTGACTTCGGCCTTCTTTTTCAACTATTTTTCACCCTCCGGAGCAGAGGTAGATTTCAGCCGATCCGGTCTGGTACGTGCGGACTGGTGGTGGAAATCCGGCGTCCATTTGGGTACCGGGGCCTCCTGAGGCCCTGTACTGGAATGGTCCCTCCTCTGGCCTGCCCCCTGCTTGCTCCCCCCGCCCACCCAGTCACCACTTGCTGTCTCTCTCTCTCGCCCCACCTGTCTGCACCATGCTTGCCCCGCCCATCCACTTTCTGTGCCAGAGCGGAGGACTCAGCTGTTGGAAGAAGCCCGTGCTTCCTTCTCTTTGACAAGCGCCTTGAAAAACCAGAACTTTGCAAACTGCTCCTTAAAGAGAAGGAAGCTGGGGGGGGGGGGGTGTCGGACTTCTTCAGACGAGCCCAGAAAGGCCATTTTGCCTCCACTGCTCTCCTTCCCGCACTGTAGGTGTGGCCTTGAAGGGAAGCTATCCTACCAAGGCAAGAACATCTCTCAGATCACAGTGAGGTGAAGCGCCCTCAGGCATATTCTGCCAGCCTTGGGCAGCGGAGGTGGGGGAAGTGGGTGGGTGGGAAGCTCCAAAAGTCTGGCAAGAAGGGGAGGGGGTGCCTGGTGGGTGCGGGGCACAGCTTCCCTTTCAGCCTCCAAAGCCACACACAGCCCGCTCAGCTCCTGGGGATGCTTTCCCGGCCGGGCACTGATTTATAAATAGAAATTAACCATCTTCTTTTAAACTTTCCATTTCAATGAGAATTTAAATTTTTTTAGAAAAATTCTCATTGAAATGGAAAGGTCATATGGTGACAGTGCACAGGCTGCTGATCAACCCAGCATCTGGCTAAGGTGGTGGGGCTGTCCTGGAGCATCTCCCAGCTGGGAAGGGGCACCAGGAGAAAGCAGGGGCCCAAAAGCCAAACAACAGCCGGAAACGGGCCACAAAGGAGCGGTCTCTCAGCAGAACTAGGAGTGCCCCCAGGTTGGTGGGCTGGCAGGGATGTTGCGTGGGCCTGGAGGCAGCAGGGAGGCAGGGGTCAATGCTGCCCTGGGCACCTGCAATGATCCTCCACTGACCCCTAAAGAAGAGGAGGAGGAGGAGGATTTGTTTGTGCAACCAATTATCCGCCACTGCTTCTTCTTTAGAGGTCAGTGGAGGATCAACTGCGCAGCCCGGCCCTGGCTGCCTTTCCCCAAACCTGAATAGTGCTACTCCTGCCTCCCCGGTTTCCAAGCTGCAACAAGCGAAGCGCCACTTCAGCAGCGGTTATCTCCAGCCAGGCTGCAAAGCATGGGGAGCAGAGAGCAGCCACACCCACAGAAGCAGAAAGCAGCCACCGCTGCTGCTACCTCGCTGTTACTGCTGGTGGTGATAGTAATAGTAGAAATGGACGCATCTTTGCGGTATGTTCCACTGCACCCAGTCTTATGGGAGGCGCCCCACCAGCAGAGCCTCCGGGTGGAAGGCAAGTGAAGGGTGCAGTGGCAGGAGAGGCTGGCCGTCCCCGAAGCCAGCTGTCAAGGAAGGAGGCAGAGATGAGGCCCGTGGCTCGCTTCCCTGCCTCCTTCCTCTGAGAACTGCAGGCGGCAGGGAAAATAAGGCTTCTTTTACAGGGTCCCAGCTGGCAAAATAGAAATTTTCACCAACTGGAAGATGTGTGTGTGTGTGTGTGTGTGTGTGTGAGAGAGAGAGAGAGAGAGAGAGAGAGAGAGAGAGAGAGAGAGAGAGAGAGAGAGAGAGAGAGAGAGAGAGAGAACGTATGATCACAATTGAGCCCAAAATTTTGGTTGCTAAGCAAGAGCATTGCTAAATGAGTTTCACCACATTTTACAAGTTGGCCACACCCACCCAGTCGCATTACTGCCAAGTCACATCCTCAAAATAGGCCACGCCCACAGAATAGGTAGTAAAAAAAATATGAAACCCGCTACTGCTCTGGAGGCTTCCCTGAAGCATCCGGAGGGCGAAAACCACCCATCACACAGACCAGAAGTTCGGGAACAGATTTCCAGTTTGCGCATTGGGCCATTTTTCACACTCCTGAGCCTTCAGGAGACTTCCCTGAATCCTCCGGAGCATGAAAAATGGCCCTACGGACAGACCAGAAGTCATTACCAGGTTGCCCGAAGGGCCATTTTTCACCCTCTGGAGGCTTCAGGGAAGCCTCTTGAAGATTCTGGAGAGCGAAAAACGGCCATATGGGCAACCCGGAAGTTTGGGAATGGTGACTTCTGGTCTGTCCATAGAGCCGTTTTTCACCCTCCAGAGCCTTCAGGGAAGCCTCCTGAAGCCTCTGGGGTGGGGGTAGGGAAGGCTCCTGTCACCCTCCCCAAGCTCCTAGAAAGCCTCTGGAGCCTAGGGAGGGTGAAAAATGGGTCCATCGTGGGCCAAAAGCAGGGGGGTCGGGCAAGGGTCACATGCACATTCGCGGGTTGCACGCAGAGCATTATGGGTGTGGGCACGCCCATGCATAACCCCCCTGCGCTCCCCCCACTTTTGGCACGCGATCCAAAAAAGGTTAGCTATCACTGCTATAGAGTCATGAGCATTTCTATCGACTTATTCATTTCCTTCTTTCTTTTGTTGTTTACTTTCTTCCTTTCTGAGAGGTGAGGATTGGGGTCATGAGTGGGATAAAATGGGGTTAAATTTGTATCACTTTTAATGCTGATTGAGATAATAAACCCAGAGTTTGATTTCTTTTTTAAAAAAAACTATATTCTCTTCCTCTTTTACTGTTTTGTGAATTGAGAGATTTAAAACTATACTTAATATATTCATTGTATCACAATTATATGTTGCCCAATATGATACATAATAATCAAACCAAATACATGTCATAATAGTTTATCTTTACCCTATTTTATTCCCTGCATTTTACTTTTTCTTTCAGATTTAGGTTGCAGCCCCTTTCGGTTTTTGTACACCATGTTATTTAATTAATGAAGATAATGATGATGAATGTTGAAGTGAGAAGAATCAAGATTTGTTACATCAGTGCTAGATCATAATTTATCTGTAATGGCAAAACCAGCTCAACTTCCCTAATTTAGTTAAGCATGCTGATGTCACACAATTCAAGAGGCACCTCTGCCTCTATTAAGCATATCCTGAGTGGATCAGATAGGAGAATGCATGGGATTGAAAGAGAAGGAGAAAACCTCTTGAGCATATGTGATGTGAAGTGATGTTGCTGTTCTCTCTGCATTCCAACATCAAGAAATTTTGTTATTTACAACCAAAGGTCAACTGGAGAAAATGCTTAATAGTGAACAATAATGAAAAAATAATAAATCAGCTATAGGAGTGTAATGTCTCCTTGCGTCTTTACCCCTAACCATTCCTTTTGATGAGATGAGCAGGAATATGCCATTGCTTCGCTTCAGTGAAGCAGTCAACAACCATGTATTCACTGAAATTCATTCAGCTTCTCTCTAACTATCCCTTTTAGCAACACATCTGGAAGATGCCTAGTTAGCTCCTGTGGCAATCTTAATCACACTTCATAAAACATTTTTAGCATTCATGATTATTTCATTAAAAGTATTGTGGCCAGGGCCACATTTTCCTATAGGCTAACTAGGCTTCAGCCTAGGACCTCAAAATCAAGAGGGGCCTTTTATTTTTATTTATTATCCGTGCCACATTTTTTATAAAGGTTAGTACCAATTACAACATGTTTCATTTAATGCATTGATATATATATCACAGTAATGATGTATTTTATTATCTCTCATGTAATTTACAAACTTAAAAATGGGAGGTGAAAGGGCCCCATAAGTGGAATAGCCTAGGGCCTCTTTTCATCTAAATCCGGCCCTGATTGTGGCTTTCCTTTTATATTATTTTTAATTTCATATTTTGATATTTTAAAACCAGTTGAGATGTTCACACTAACATCATTTTAACTGCATAACTATTGAAGGTAAAATGTTCTAGAGTTCTCAAAGGCAATTTAAATGGGATTTATATTCTGTTACTCTGTGTATTTGCTTACCTAAATGTTTTATGCCATGCTTCATTTATACAGATTCTGAAGTGGTTTACAACAGCTTAATAAAGCAGAGCGATAAAGTGAAACTGTCCAATTAAATGGCCAAGAATATTATTGGAATTAATGGCTGGGAAAAGCCATCAGGGAAAGACATTTTTAAAACATACTTAGATTGAGGTCTGGTGTATTGTAAGGGGAGGCAAACTATATGCAGGCAAGCTTTCATTCTAATAGCTCACTTTGCTAAAGGGGTTAGCCTGTATGATAACAGAGGATGTTTCAATGCATACTTGAGAGGTACATATGACACAGCAAGGCAAATATAAATATCTAGAGCAGGACTGTCAAACTCCCAGCCTGCGGGCCAGATACATCACGCACTGGCCACGCCCACACCCGGATTCCTAATACGTCACAACACTGCCATGACAACATGAGTTTGACTCCCCTGATCGAGAGTATGCTTTTTAAAGGGAAAAAGAAATGATTGAAATGAAATGAAAAGAAATGATGATAGAAATGACATTAAAAATATGAAAAAGGAGAAGTTAAAATCTAATATTTACAATGTTTTAAGATTTTTTCCTTCATTTTTCTTCTCTTTTTTGTATGTTTAAATAATACATAGTAGAGATTTTCACTTAGCTCATAGATTTCAATTCAATTCATAGACAATGAACTTCATCTCTTGGCAAATTCTATTCACTGGCTCTAATACTGCTGACAACCATTACAACATTTTCTTGTGTGAAATCAAAAGAATCATTAAACTTTACATACCACTAATAACCCCCAAAACCAGAAAAAACAAATTACCAATAACAATAAGGAAGCTACAATCCAGAAAAAAAAATCTAGTGAAAAAACAAAACTAACTACGTAGCTAACTTTAAAAGCCACTACAAAAACGTATGCCAACAAATAAAGACTGAATGCGCCAATTATCACATCTAGCAAGAAGAAAACCTTCTGCGCACAAAATCCACCTGTGCCTTCTATAATTTTATAAACAACAAACTTAAAGACTTGAGATCCATCCCACCCCTAAAAGGGCCAAATGATAAAGACTATAATGATGAAACTGTTAAAGCCAATCTCTTTAACATATTCTTTGGCTCAGTCTTTGTAAACAGCAACAACACATACCCTATATTTCCCAATTATTCGCCCCGAGTCCTGCCTAGGAAAGGGTGCGGTCTAGAAATAAAAGTTTATTATTATTATTCTACAAACAATTATAACAATTACGATGATCTAACACATACCGATTTTACAGAAGGCAACCTTGAAAAGGCAGTCTAAAACCATCTCTATCTATTGGACCTGATGGACAATATGCCTACTTCTTAAAAAAACCTTTCCACTGCAGTACCAGAACCTCTAAGCATAATTTTTGAAAAATCTTTCAGTACCAGCTACCTGCCTAAGCAATGGTCACAAGACACAGTCTGATTTGTCCAAACTCAACCCTCATTTTCCAAAGCTTTCTCAAACTTACACTATACATGCAATTTCACCCAAATTATTTATATTTTATTTATATATTTATAGCGTTGAAGCACATTCATCTTTATCATGTTACCCCAAGATAAATATAAAATCTAGTTGTGAAATTCAGCATTAAACACAACACCTTAAAGCACATCTTCTAGCAATGCTTCCAAAAGACCGAAGTATAATTTCTTATTCATCTTAGTGAGTTCATGCAGCAATTATGTGACATTTGGATCTTTAGATGATGATAAAGTGCATACTTCATTTCATGTGCGACCTTTACATTTTTCAACTTAAGGAACTAATAAATGTCATCATGTACAATGTAGTATTTAGACTAAAGTTAAATATCTCAAAAGGAAAGGATATTTTATTGTTTGTTCTGGGTCAGTTATCATTTTGTAAATTAAAAATTCATAAAGTCATTAGAATGCAAGCAATATCAATTCCACATATATCCTTTTGGATGAAAATTATTACTTAGTATAAAGAGTTGTTTAAGTAATGAAACACTATTGTGAATAATGTGGCATTCACTTCAAATATAACAACATAAGAGAAGATAAGCATATGTAAATCAGAGGGGTAAAGCAGCCATGAAAAATTAATATTAGAATATCAGGGTTGGCTATAAACATGTACTGTAAATATCCCTGTTCAAAGATACCAAATGATATCTATATCTTCATTCTATCTATACTTCCCAAAAACAGTATATGCTTTTAAAAAAATTGGTTAAAGAAGTTGCTTTTATGTTTAAAGAAATATAGGTAGTCTTCAGCCTACAACCATTCATTCCGCAACATTCAATGTTTGGAAGGCTAGCAAGAGCATTCTGAACAATTGCAAGAAAGAAAGCTGGAAAGAGCTTAGAATGAAGGCTCTTTTGTCTCTAGAAGAGCCTGGAACAATCATGGAGGGCCCTCACTTATTTTCCCCTTATTTTCATTTTTTCCTTGTACTTCTGTATTTTATATTTTGATAAAGTAATAAAAAAAATAAAATGTCAAGAGGAAAAGGGGAGGAAAAATACTTTCAGCCTTGCAAGATTCTGCTAGTATTACAATAAAAACAGAAGAAGACTTCTGATTGTGCTACTTGTCTGAACTACTTTGAAGGGCTAAAAGTGGCTGACACGTTCCCATTAAGAAAAAAGAAAGCATATACCATAAGGCTAGGTGTCAGCTGATTTGAAAATAAACGTGCCACAAAATCTGTTTAAGAATTCTTCTTATCAGAGCATAATGAGCAAAAGATATCCATCAAGAATTCAGAAGAAATTGGCAGTATTGTTTTAAGCCAGATTGATTTAAAGTAGACTCTGAGGATCAGAGTAATCACATCTGTAGGGAAAGAAAATTAACCAAAGATTATAAAGATGATACCAGGTTGTGGCCTTCGAGAAGATAAAATCCATCCTTAAACAAGCATAGCTCCTTATGTATCATGGGGCTTCAGGAGTAATTCTAAGGAATTATAGAATTCAGTCTAATAACCTATTCTAGGTTTCAAGTTTCTAGGCTTGCAGAAATAGACTCTATAGCATGGCTGGGAGATTACCTTGGCTACGAAAACCTTACAAACTGCTGGGATAAAATGGGCTCTTTTCAAGTGGAAAAATCTAAAGATCCCTTAGGAGCAATGCTGAGTAATAGTTGCCAAGTATAAAAATTTTCTCTTTGAATGGCACTGTAAAGTATTTATTTGTATGTGAACAGCTACTGTACAATATTTCCATTGTTTTGCCAGTTACAAATATTAAAAAACCACCATAATATTTGTTGGTAATATTATGGTGGTTTTTTCTTTTTAAAAAAATAGGACTTTCATTTTCTGATAATTTCTTTTTATTCTAAGTAGAAAGAGGCCAAAGGCCTTGCTTATCTTTTCTTTTCTCCTGAGAGATAGAGAAGATACCATGAGGGATGATGAATGGGGACAAAAAAGGATTGGTATACAAAATCAATAAAAGAGAGACCAGAATACAGTATATCCTTGTCAATGTCTCACACTTCTCTGGAGAATCTGATTCTCAAAGTGATGTTAGTTTAGAAGGATTGACTGACTAGAATAATCTTTTTATCTTCTAAGGATCCCCTTGATTGTTTTTTCCCCCACAGCTTATCCATGGAATTAAATCAAAAGCAAATTTAAAATCAGTGAAGGCTAAGAAAAGAGAACCTCTGGTTCAGGGATGAAATGCTACCCGTTTGGGCTGGTTCACATGAACCAGTAGTAAAAAATGGTACCAATTTGCCCAAACCAGTAGTAAAAAAAAGTTCTGATGATCGCGCGGCACACCTGATTGTTGCACAGCTGATTGTCAGAACTTTTAAAAACTTTTTAAAGTATTTTTTTACTACAGGTTCAGGCGAACCAGTAGTATTTTTTATTGCCAGGTGAATCGGCCCAAACAGTTGGCATTTCACCTCTGAAATGCATGAAGCGATCCTATAGCAGACTTCAGAGCATTTTAGCCCTGCTCTGGTTTAGGAAAAGTATTCGTTAAATGGTAAAAAACTACAAATTGCTCAAGAACTGATTGATCCCTTCTGAAACCCGCCTGTTCTTCAGCAAGATTATTTTCCCCTTCAACCCAATAGCTTTAAATAGATATTAAATAGAGATATTTGACATATAGCTAATTATTTTTAGGAAGCTGATACTTTGTTTTTATAGAATGGAATAACAATGGCACAACTTTATTCAATAGGGAAATGTGCTTAGTTGTTAATATGAATGAATAAGACAGGCAACACTGGGATCCTCCAGACCTTGTTTTCTTTTAATAATCATGGTGGCAGTGTATAAATTAACCATTCAAACAACAGTATAATGAGAATGTGGATGGAACATATAAAATTGCCCAAGGCCCATATGGTGGTCCATATATCACCAATTATTCATCTCTGAAAAACAGACCTGAATCACACATGAAGTCCCTACATGTTTTTGTTTGTTTCTTTTGTTTTGTTTTGGACATAGGAAGATCTATGAATCCAATCATTATGGTTTATTACAGCTATTAAGCATACTGTGCATGTTAAGCCACTATGTTGAATTCAACAAAATATTATATCATGGTTTTAATGTTGTTAAATGAGCTATTGATTGTATTCATCTGTCATACATAGTTGTAAAACTGGATTCGTAGTAAATGCGTTCATATACCGCATAATAGCTGGCTTTGTTGGCAAACAGGTATAATTTATCCAGCTAGCTATAGCTTGGTCAGCCCAATTCAACAAGATGTGAGAATGTAGAATTCTGGTTTCCTTTATCTAGAAAAAAGCAATAGTTCATCTTTAGGTAATTCTCTGGCTTCCCACAGCAATAGGAAAGTGAATCCAAAGGGGTAGGAGGAAACCTTGGGAAGATGGAAAGTAGTCTCAACCTACAGACTGTAAGTGTCTTGGTTGTGCTGGTCACTTCTGACCAGCTTTAGGCTCCCTTGCATGGCTGAGTAACCAGACTGAGAGCAGGTCAAGGCCTGGGTGGCGGGGACAGGGAGCAGAGCACGAGGTAAAAGAGGCCTTGGATTCCCCACCCCTGAGGCACCCCTCCTCCACTTAACAATCTGCACATTCATTTAACAATTGCATTGGAGAGAGCAGGGATTGTGGGGGTGGGTCATTAAAACACTTCATTTAATGGCCATTACAATATGTGACCCTAATGAGCAGGCTCTATTACAGTCATAAGTTGAGGGCTACCTTTAAAGCATTTAGCCACCCTCTCTCCTCTCCTCTCTAAATAGTTCTTTTAAGCAATTATTGGTTTTGTTTCATTGTATTTTCTTCATGCCTCTCATTCTGATAGCTTTCATCCTGAGTTGAAGGCTCTAGAGAGCACATGCAATAATGGATAAAACTGATTTGATTTGGTTTCTTCCTGGCTGGTGGGAAAAAGGAGATTCAATAAACCCTTCTTTTTTCTATGTAACCATATTGCTTTGAGAGGGGGGGGGAATTTCCAAAATAGGTTTCTCTTGATATAGTTCTGCATGGGAAAGCAATGTTTTTCTTTCTATGCTTCTTTCCCAGGGTACCTTATAAATAAAGGTAGTGCTTATGATCTATCAATATTGTAGAAATGAGCATCAAACCACAGTGCAGAATTTGTGATAATAATTTTTCAAACAGAGAGTATTTGCACTTTCCTCATTGTTATTGAGAGATACTTCTGAAGCAATATGTTACTAAAGTAAACACTGTAGGATTGCAATCCTTTATATGAACTTTCT